>NC_086103.1:118065702-118381535 GCF_963921235.1 Mobula hypostoma | reverse complement strand
GTCCTGCCTTTACAAACAGCTCCATAGTCTGAAAATGGTAGTTACTTTTCTTTCTAGTGTGGCACCCATTCTCCAAAATCTCTCAGAGCAGTACGTTTTCTGGAATACCCACTAGTATCTGCTGCAGCAAAAATGTACCACCCATGTTAGACATGTAGACTGGCTTAAGCAATACAAATTAAATTGAAAAACGGTGAGCCATTCCCAATACTCAGGACAGTAGTCAATGAATAACGCTGTCAGTGATCATTTCTTCGAGAGAATATGTAACTCACCATTACTCTGAATTGATTCTATCACCTACAGACTCACTTTCAAGAACTATTTACAACTCATGTTCTCGGTATTTTTTACTTGTATAGTTTGTCTTTTGCACATTGGTTGTTTGTCAGTCTTTGTCTATTTATGTATAAATTTTCCTAAATTTTATTGTATTTCCTTTTTGCTGTAAATTCCTGCAAGAAATAAATTGCAAGATAGTGTAATGATAATGTAATAAATTTACTTTGAAATTTGAAAATGACAGTCATTGTAAAGTCGAATTGCTGCCAACATCAGAGATAATAGGGGCAGGATAATGGTGTGTCAAGGACTAACAGCTTTAGCTGTCCCAAGATTCTTCTGGGTCGGAGGTATTTAGAAAAATTGTGGCTCTAATCAAATCTAATAATCACTCAGTATGCAAACAATGGAAGTTTGTTGGAATATTCTATTAGGACTTACATCTGGTAAAGTATTGAAGACCAAAATAAGGGAGTGGAAACACAATTCACATGGAATTGTGCTGATTGGTAAATCATCCATCATATTCTGAGCAATGGTGTGGCAGATTAATTTGTCAACATATGTGATGTTTTCTGTTCTGATAACTAATTTTACAGGACTTCATCTTTTTGTGCTGTAAATGGCTATCAAAGGACTACTGATAGGCGCAGTAGGTCCAGATGGTGAATTGAAAAGATCCACCATGGGAAATTGCTTTGAGAGAGGTGTTATTGAAGTTGTATATTTATGTTGAAATGGATGTAACCCATTCAGAGCACGTGTTTTATATCCAGCAAAGAAAATACAAAGCCTCTCGCTAATGAACAGATGCATAGCTATGCTGATCTGCTGGTCTGATGACTCATATAGTTTAAGTGTAGTGTAGTTTGCATTTGACAGCTTGGTGATAGTTTGATATTGTGTGATAATACAGTGTTATTTGGCAGATACAGTCATTGAGGTTGAGTGCGACTGTGATGACAGACCTGGTGAGTTGTGCATATGGGAGCTGGTATTTAAGAGAATACCTTATGATTTGCTGTAAACAATGGCATGACTGATGGGATTCTGTCTGCAGTTTCATGGCCAGGAATACATGTTAGCAAGCAGTAGGACGCTGCATGCAGCTACCCGGAGATTAAAATTTTGACAGGTCTTGATTTATGACATTTATTTTACTTCAGTGTGTATTTCAGAAATGCTGATAAAGTCAAAGCAATATCTTTCCCATTATACTCCATTTCTCCGTTATCAGTGGTTTTGCAACATGTGAATTTTATCATGTTTTGTTTTCATAGGTCTGTAATTAAATGCTGAGCAGGAAATCGCAATATTGCCACTTTTACTTTTTTGATATAGACAAAAACAAGAGTGGTTTGTATGATAATATCAGAATCAATGGAGACTTCAATCTATTTTCCATTTTTCTACACTTTTTCCGTTGAGGTAATGTGTTACCTTTTGAAGTTAGTGTGTGCTTTTTCCCAAATAAGCTCAGTTGCAATTTACACCATTCAGAATTGAATATAGACCCACTGACTTGAGAGTAACATTGTAGTTTTGTTTCTAGTTATGAGATCATGATTATGCCATTGAATTGAGATGCTGATTTTGTGGATTTGTTTTATCTAATTGTGTGATAAGGAAATCACTGGCAAGAGAAGCATTTACTCTACATCCCTGTTTGCTGTCATATTAAACATTGCAGTTCTTTTGGTGAACGTACTCCTATGGTATGATGCAAGCATATGTAAGGAGGTTCCATTAACTGTGAAGGAATGACATACTTTTGGGTTGGGATGGTGTGTGACTTGGAGTGAAACCTTCAGGTGCTGTTGGCATCTAAGTGAGAAATTGAAGTGCATTTTGTAGAAAGTGCACACTGCACTGATAGTAAAGGAGATTAATTTTTAAAATTGCAGATTGGATGCCAATCAAATGGATTGGATATAAGTCTGCTTGAGTACTGAAGTTGCAGTTACTCAGGCAAATTAGAAGCATTCCTTTGAATACCTAATCTCTGTTTTGCCACTGGTGGCGTTGTAGGAGTTGCGAGTCAAGGTTGAAATCAATGTAGGACTGCCTTAGGGATTCCAGCTCTGGATTATTCTTCGGGGTTTACTCCCGAGGCTTTTCCCTTAAGCAAGGCAGTGGAGATTCGAAATCAGAGTTTTCCTTCTCCTGGATGTGCTGCCAACTATGGCTGGCGAGCTCCATCTGCCCAAAGTTTCAGGGTGCCAGTAACCCACCTTTGCCCTTTCTCCTGTCAATAGACATGGTTCTGCTGGGCTTAGAAGCTAAGCCACACGTGAAGGCCAGGAGCTAGCCTTGGTTGTCAGAGGCTATTTGAGATGCATGCCATTGGGAGCATTTAATACGTAGTGGGAGTTTTTCCCACTACACCCCCTCCCCCAGCAATGACACCCTTAAGGAACTGCAATGTGTGTATATTGCAACTACAATATTTATATATCTAGTCCAACTGAGTCTCTGGTCATTGGTGTCCCCTTCACCACCACCATTCCCAAGATGTGGATGCTAAGAGGCTTCATGATAGTAATACCGTGAATGCCAAGAGTGATCATCTTACTGATGATATTACTGCAGTCTGCACGATCTACACATTATCTATCCATGCAGGCGTGGACATCTTCAGTTTCTGAGATGTTGTAAGTGGAAATCAATATCGTACAGTATCAGTTAACACAAGCAATTCTGTTTTTTGTAGATTTAGCCACTCATAATTTAATACACTCCTCTCCTCTCCCCTCCCCTCCCCTCCCACAGCTTCTGATGCTCCAGAGAAAACAATCACAGTTTGTCCACACTTTGTTCATAGTTATTACTCTGTAATCCAGTAACATACTGGTGAATCCGTTCTGCACCTTCTTCAAAACCTCATCATCCTTCCTACAGTGTAGTGACCAGAACCACAGAGCACATTCTAATATAGGCCTAACCAAAGCTTTTATATAGCTGCAACACAATTTCTATACTCAACACCCAGATCTATGAAGGAAAGCATTCTATACACCTTTTCACCACCCTGTCCATTTGCATTGCCATTTTTAGGGAGCTACAGAACTGTGCAAAAATCTTGGGCACATATATAGTGCTTACAACTTTTGGACAGTATTGTATGTATTTGCATGCCAAGATCAGCATTACAAAGAGTTCTACTATTTGCTGTCACTTTCCTCTTACATTTGACTCCCCTTTCCTCAAAGTACAGCACTGCGGCATCTCACTTGTCCAGATTAAATTTCATCATCCATTTCTGCAACATATTTTCAACTAATCAGTATCCTTGGAAATGAATAAACAGTCGACGTTTCAGGTAGAAACCAGTCTCATCCTGAAACATCAAATTGTTTATTCATTTCTGTAGGAGCTACCTGACCTGCTGAGTTCCTCCAGTATTTTGTGTGTATTGCTTCAGATATCCAGCATCTGCAGAATTTCTTGTGTATAATCTGTATCTGACTGTATCCTTTGACATCTTTCCTCACTATCCCCTGATCTGCCAATGATTCTGCAAACTTATAAATCAGTCCATTTAAATCTAAATTTTAGATATATAGTCTTTTATGGCCAAGCTGTTAGGAGACAAAAGATTCTGCAGATGCTGGCAATCCAGAGCAACACACATAAAATGCTGGAGGAACTCAGCAAGTCAGACAGTCGATGTTTTGGGCTGAGCCCCTTCTTCAGGACTGGAAAGGTAGGAAAAATCAGAATAAGAAGGCGGGGGACGAGAAGGAGCACAAGGTAGAATGTGGTAAGTGAAGTCAGGTGAGTGCAGGGGGAGGGGGATATGAAGTAAAAAGCTGAGATAGGTAGGAAAGGTGAAGGGCTGGAGAAGAGGACTTTGACGAGAGAGGAGAGTGAACCATGGGAGAAAGGGAAGGAGGAGGGGCACCAGGGGAATGTGATAGGCAGGTAAGGAGAAGAGGTAAGAGTGGGGAATTGAAGAAGAGGGAAGGAGAAGGGGGAAAAATCAACGAAAGTGTGAACAATTGATGTTCATGCCAGCAGATTGGAGGCTGCCCAAACGGAATATGAGGTGTTGTTCCTCCAACCTGAAAGTGCAGAACAGGAGGCATTGGACTAATGTTTCAGAATGGGGATTGGAATTAAAATGGTTCACCACCAGGAAATCTTGCTTCTTGCAGGTGGAGTGAGGGTGCTTGAGAAAGCAGTCCCCCAATCTACAATGGGTGTAACTAATGTAGAGGAGGGCACATCGGGAGCAGCAAATACAGTAGATAGCCCCAAAGATTCATAGGTAAAGTTTTGCCTCACCTGGAAGGACAGTTTGGGGCCCTGAACGGAGGTGGGGGAGGAGGTGAATGGGCAGGTATAACACTACTTCCACAGGCAGAGATAGTACGAGGAGGGAGATCAGTGGGATGGGATGAATGGACAAAGGAATCATGGTGGTAGGGTCCCATTAATGATAGCAGCAGTTGCAGAGAATGATGTGTTATCACTGTGGATTCCATGTGAATAACCTTGTGTGCCAGCCTACATGTGAGATCATGTTGAATGCCTTAATGATTGTAATCATGCAACATCAATCATCTTCGTTACCTCCTCAAAATAGCCCAATCAAAGTCATAAGGCACGTCATCTCCTGCACAGAGCCATGCTAACTATCTCTAATAAGCGCATGCTTTACTAAATGAGAGTAAATTTTATCTGTATGAATCTTCCCCAGTGTTTTCCTTATGATTGATTGAGACCTCATTGGCCTATTAATTGTAGGATTATTCCTCCTTAAATAAATTTACAACATTGGCGATTCTCCAATCCTCGGTCAAAGTCCCAGCAACGTCGTCTATTGCCTCCCTGAGTAACCTGGGATAGATCTCATTAAGTAAACCAACACCACCTCCTCTTTGATGTCAACATTCCCTAGAGTATCAACAACACACCCTTCCCATATCTCACTATCCTCCATGCCATTCTGCTTGTTTGAAAACTGATAGCAAGTACTTGCACTCCCTCTGGCTCCAGGCATAAATGCCCTCCTTTGAGCTTGTGTGGCCCTACCCTTTCCGAAACTATCCTCTTGTTTTTAATGTATGCATAAAGTGCCTCGGGATTTTCCTTAACCCTACCTGCCAAAGGCATTTCATGGCCCCGTTGACTCTCCCGATTCTCTGTTTAAGTTCTCTCCTGCTTCCTTTATGTTCATCATTTTCAGCTATTTTCAAACATTTGTTTTAAATTCCCATGCTGCTCTCATCCAGAGTGAAAAACAGGCAGCTCTGGAGATATGTTATTCCGGTGAAGGCAGCAGGACTAGTTAATGATTCACAACCAAATTCCTGTGCAGTAAATTCTTGACCTCGGGGAAATTTCCAGAGAAGTCATTGAATAAAACTAAGATGCAACCCTGAGGAAAGGAGAGAAGTATCACCAACTGTGTCATAATTATTAAATGAGATCGGCATCAATCTTGGAGTATTCCACTGACATGTCAGAAAATGGAAAAAAGATATTAAATTGAATTTAAATTGAAAATAGATAGAGATCATATGGCTTGTGTAAGTCCTGAAATTTGTGATACAGCTTGGACAATCTGTTAACAAATGCACTGGCCTTTGTATTGTTAGACTCTCTAAATTATCTTAATTATTTACATCTCTAAATTCTCAAAGGTGATCTGTTTGCTACAAGTCTGCTTTGTGCATCTGTTGTACATGATAGGAGGCCACTGCAAGCCAGATTTTATTTATTTGCTGAATTGAAGAACTGGAGTGAGATCAATTCCTAAAAGTAACATAGATTTTTGACAGTGCCAGAGGGAGGACAGTCCTTTTGTCACATGATATATGGTGAAGTCCATCATATCTAACAATGACCGGAGACCTGTGTGGGAATGGTCTTTAAAATGGAAAAGGGGCACTTCCATTTTCTCGACCCCGAAAGTCTGGGTCCAGTGGTATGAGTAGTCTTCCTTGGGGGCAGTAGATGACCATGACGACTTCTGTACTTTGTCATGTCATTCGCTCTTCATGAAGCATTGTAGTAGAACCACCTTCTGTGCCGTTGGATCTAACTGTTGATCTCGTCCACCCAGTCCGCTGGAGTTGACTTCACACGCCTGGTTTAGCCAGCCTGTGGAAGCGGTGTACCAGGGTGTGGCTGCTCTCGCATGCAAGCAGATACTTGGAGCCACAGGTGAGAGCTGACTGTCCAGTGGGACCCAAAGGTGAATGAGCTGCCTCAGCATTCACTTTCAGGGCCCTTCACTAAAGGTGCTACCCTCCCTGAACACCCCATATACCCCACATGTTTTGTACGATGCAAGTATAGTGCTTTCAGCTACAACACTACATGTGCTTCTTGTATTTCCAGTTGCATCATTAGAACAAAGTGCTGCTGAATAATTGCACGCAGCTAACCAATGTTTTGGGTTGCTAGTGTATTATATGATCTTACATTTTCCACTCAATCCTTTCACACATTTACTGCATTGAGAGATGATGCCTCAAACTCATTGTTTATTTATTTGCATTATGCTTGCATTGTTGCCAAGACTAGCATTTGCTGCCCCTTCCAAATTGTTGTCAAGAAGACTGTGGTGTGCTGCGTCTGTACTGATGTTCTTATCATTCTGCTGTTCTTGTTCCTTTGGGTGTGGAGCACTGTTCCCCTCTAAGCTGCACGGGTGCACAGCTGCACAGTACCTGAAATGCTTCCATGCACATGGCCTTCGTAGCCGTGCAGCTGGAATTTTCAGGAGTTCAGAAGTTCCATTTAATATCGGAGAATGGATACAATATACAACCTGAAGTTCTTGTTCTTCGCAGACATCCATGAAAACAAAAAATTAGTGACAGTAAAACTGTTAGAAACCCAAAACCCCCCGTACTCCCCCTCCCATGCACAAGCAGCAGCAAAGCATCGACCCACCTCATCCCCCACTTACTTCAGCAAAAAAAAACATCAGCATCCTCCACCCACCAAGCAATAGCAAAGCCCCCAAGAAAGACCGTGATCTACAGTACAACAAAAACAAATCATTCACTTGATAATTTGACATACACAGGCTCTCTCCCCCTAATAAAGGGACAGCGAGGTGTTCCCCCTTTCACAGCAAGAGGGGAGAGCAACAAAGACAAACAACTCACTGGTTATGATGTAAAATTCTGCCACGTCACTTTTTCTCCCCTGAGTTCTCTGACTTAAGAATCCACAGAACACTCTTCCTCCACTAATGAAAGAAAGAGAGAGAGAGAGAGAGAGAGCATGCAATTCACCGAGTAAAGAGACTCCGACAGCTAATCCACTGTTCCCGGTGCTTCATTTTCTTCCATGACACTTCAGTCGGCGTAGAATCAGCTTGTCCTTAGGACTGCTAAGCCTCGGAAACCTGAAAGTGCGCCCATCTTCTAGGCTGTGTCCTTGGGGTTTTGAGCCACGGCTGGTTGGTGAGAGATAGCAGCGAGCTCCGGTCACCGCGAAGAACTGAAGTTTGAGTGTAGCTCTGAGTCAGGGTCATCGACAGAACCCCATCCACCTTGTAAAGGAAAAAGAGAGACATTAAAAGTAGAAATTCAGCTGTGACAGGTATGAAATATAGTTCCCAGACATTTTCACAACTTACATTCTGACTTGTCAGAAAAATGAGAAATCTGAATTCCCCAGTAAAATTGCAAAGTGGCCTGAGAAAGATTTGAAACAGTACGAAGGTGAATTACGACTAGAAACTTAGACATAAAAAAGGACACTCATGGTCAACTGGACTGCAGTGATCCCTGCCTTCTATACAGATTATCCTCCTGCATAATCCACAGCAAGCAATGTTTATTAAGGCACTGGAAAATTACCACTGACTTGTTTCTGCAGAATCCTCACTGGAGGGCATAGTTAATCAATCTCAGTGTCCACCCTTTATAAACTCCCTTTATTCTCATATTTTGCCCTCTGCCAGTCAACCTATCTTGATTTAGGTCTTGAAGAGTCAGGGTGCCATTAAAGATGCCCAAGGCATCCCACTAGTCATTACCTCCTACCACCAAACCTGTCTTTAATCCAGCATGTGGCCAAGTGGTTAAGGCATTGGACTAGCGACCTGGAGGTTGTGAGTTCGAGCCCCAGCCGAGGGAACGTGTTGTGTCCTAGAGCAAGGTACTTAATCACACATTGCTCTGCAACAACACTGGTGCCAAGTTGTATGGATCCTAATGCCCTTCCCTTGGACGACAAGGTGTCATGGAGAGGTGAGACTTGCAGCATGGGCAACTGCTGGTCTTCCATACAACCTTGTCCAGGCCTGCGCCCTGGAGAGTGAAGACTTCCCAGGCACAGATCCATGGTCTCGCAAGACTAACGGATGCGTTTTTTTAAAATCCAGACTGCCATCTTAATCCCAATTCCAAATGCTGTATCTTGTTATTTCACTTTATCAAGATCTTTTGAAACTCCAAATGCACTGTATCCTCTGCCCCCCACCCATTAGTTAGAATTTCACCAAACTAACAGTTTTGCAATCATGATTTCAGTCTCATGCTTGACTCTGCTCAGTGCTGTAATTTTATAGAAGTGCCCTGCCATAACTCCCCTGAGAATAAATTTTAGCATTTTTCCCAACTGCTGATCTTGGGCTAACTAGTTTATATTTCCTTGTATTTTAGTGTAACGTTCCGTTATATTGGCTCGTATATGTCTAGGGGAAATCCCGCCCAGCACCCTGCCTCAACGCTCCCCACAGTGTCAGTCGCAGCCCGAATCAATCCCAAACATCAATCATCAGCCAGCACACCCAGTAAATTTTAATAAGTACACTTTATAGATATTACTAATTCTATGACATTAATATGAATTTGATACAGAGAGGAAAGTAATGAAAAAAAAGGCGCCAACACTTATCAAAGTCCAAGTTCTTCGCGCGCTACTGTTGGAGCTCAATCGATTCCTGACGACCATCCGGATCCTGTCGACTCATGGCTCGGGACCACCCGAAATGATCGACCGGAGCCTCTCCGCACGTCCGCCGTCCTCCTCGTCTGTCCTCCGTCCTCCCCGTCTCTCCTCCGACTCCCCGCCAATACCCCGTCCACCGTCCTCCCCGTCTCTCCTCCAACTCCCCGCCAAAACCCCGTCCACCGTCCTCCCCGTCTCTCCTCCAACTCCCCGACTCTCCTCCGACTCCTTGTCTCTCCTCCGTCCTCCCCGTCTCTTCTCCGTCCTCCCCGTCTGTCCTCCAACTCCCCGTCTCTCCTCCAACTCCCCCCAAAAACCCTGTCCACCGTCCTCCTCGTCTCTCCTCCGACTCCCTGTCTCTCCTCCATCCTCCCCGACTCTCCTCCGACTCCCCGTCTCTCCTCCGACTCCCCGCCAAACACCCCGTCCACCGTCCTCCCCATCTCTCCTCCAACTCCCTGCCAAAAACCCCGTCCACCGTCCTCCCCGTCTCTCCTCCGTCCTCTCTATCTCAACTCCGACTCCCCGTCTCTCCTCCGACTCCCCGTCAAAAACCCCGTCCACCGTCCTTCTCGTCTCTCCTCCGACTCCCTGCCAAAAACCCCGTCCACCGTCCTCCCTGTCTCTCCTCCGACTCCTCGTCTCTCCTCCATCCTCCCCGTCTCTCCTCCTACTCCCCGTCAAAAACCCTGTCCACTGTCCTCCCTGTCTCTCCTCCGACTCCTCGTCTCTCCTCCATCCTCCCCGTCTCTCCTCCGACTCCCCGTCAAAAACCCTGTCCACCGTCCTCCTCGTTTCTCCTCCGTCCTCCTCGTCCCTCCTCCGACTCCCCGCTAAAAACCCCGTCCACCGTCCTCCCCGTCTCTCCTCCGACTCCCCGCCAAAACTCAATCCACAGTCGTATCATACAGCATGGTATCCAAAAACAAAATGATACATAACCACCCATTGGCTAATAGAACGCTGCTATCTCACTCTAAAGTAAAACAAACTGCTAGCGCAAACTCTCTTCAGCATTTAACACAACAAAGCCGCATTCCCCAGATTCCCCAAGGTCGCCATTTTAACTCGAACAAAAAGAAAGACCCCGTACACTCTCCCCCCACCACAAAAAGTCATGCCCTCATGACGTTAACATAGTTCACCAGTGCTCTTTGTAAAACACAAAACCCAACCCAGGTGCATAAAGCAGTGACATAACTTCCCAGGGCTGTAGAGATCACACCCTGCTCTCCCGACGCTATATAAGTTACTTTCCGGGGGATGCCTACTCCTCTGAGGCCTCTGTACTTCCTCTGCGGGCTCTTCCTGTTCAGACACCCCAGGTGACCCCCCCCGGGTCTATCTGTCGGACTTTCCCCCTCACCGGGATCCCTCTGCCCCTGTGAGTCCTCTGGCTTGGGTTCTGCCTCCACCCTCTCCTCCCCCAATTCCGGCTGTACTACAGGCGGCTGTGCAACACCCTCCCTCCTCTCCCCTAACTCAGTGATGGAAAGGCCAGAAGCTTCTTCTCCCGGCACTGGGGAATCAACGAATGGAAACAGGTACCACACGTCCGAATCATCATCTTCCGATGGCGTATCCCTTCTCGAAGTGGGGGCCAGCCCCGTCTCCTTCGCAGCGGGCTCTTCCTTCGCCCCGCGCCCTCGCAGAGTTCTCGTACTAGGCGTAAACTCCCATTCGGGCTCTGGGTCTGCTTTCATCTCTCGACCCAGAGGCAACAGGTGGTTCCGATGGAGTACCTTGACAGGCCCCTTCCCGTCCTCAGGTCTCACCCAGTAAACCGGGAGATTCGGCATCTGACTCTCCACCACATAGGGGTTGGCTGCCCAACGGTCCGCCAACTTGTACTTACCAGGTAGTCCTAAATTCTGGATAAGGACTCAGTCTCCCGGCAATAGCTGGACGAACTTTGCTTTCTGATCATACCTCTTCTTATTCCGCTGATTCTGCTTAGTGGCTGCCGCCTCAGCCAACTCGTACGCCCTTTTCAACTCTCTCCTCATATCGGACACGTACTTCAGATATGGCTTCGAAGGTATTTCACCCGCTTCAGTCCCAAAACACAGATCAATGGGCAACCTCGCTTCCCGTCTGAACATCAGATAATAGGGCGAGTACCCCATAGCGTCATTGCGAGTACAATTGTAACAGTGAACCAAATGGGTGATGTGCTGACTCCACTTATTCTTCTGTCCAATCTCCAAAGTGTCGAGCATGTCCAGCAGGGTCCGGTTAAACCTCTCGGGCTGAGGATCACCCTGCTCGTGACAGAGGGTGGTTCTGGATTTCTCAACCCCAAGCATACCCAGTAATTCATGGATAGGCCTGCTCTCGAAGTCCCGTCCCTGATCACTGTGGATCTGCCGGGGAAGGCCATAATGAACAAAGTACTTCTCCCATAACACCTTTGCCACTGTAGTCGCTTTCTGATCCTTAGTAGGAAAAGCCTGCGCATATCTAGTGTAGTGATCCGTGATGACCAAGACATTCGCGGTGTTGCTGGTGTCTGGCTCAATAGACGGGAAATCCATACACACCAGGTCCATTGGTCCCGCACTCTGCAAGTGGGATAACGGGGCCGCCTGCACAGGCAGGGTCTTCCTCCCGATGCAGCGACTACAGGTCTTACAGTATTCTTCCACCTCCCCCCTCATCCAGGGCCAGTAAAACCGGTCCTTGACTAATCCATAGGTCTTCTCTACCCTAAGTGCCCGGAATCATCATGTAGTGCCTGGAGCACAGTCTTCCGATACTTCTCAGGCATGACCAGCTGCCAGCGCTGGGGGTGGTCCGGGGGCGACGTGACCCGGTACAGGACGCGGTTCTTCAGCTTCAACCGGGGCCACTCCTTCAGTAGTAGGGGAACGGAGGCATGTTTCACCTTCTCCACCTGGCCCATATCACCCTGGCTAACCGCGTACCAGATAGTGCCAATGCTCGGGTCATCATGCTGAGCCGCCTCCACTTCCTGGGTGCTCAACTCCAGCAGCTGCCTGTTCCTCAGAGCAGTCAAATTACAGTAAACAGTGGGTAGCACATCATCGTCAACCCCCAATTGATCCACTGCCCGAACCGTTCCCATCGAGGCTCCTGCTTCCCCGTCGCTCCCAACTTGACACATGGCCTTTACTCCCTGGGCAGGGACACTCTTCCACTCCTCAGCCGTGCCCAACTCATCGTGCGCCCTACGAGATAGAGTATCTGCATCGACGTTCCGACTCCCCGGGCGGTACTTCAGGCTGAACTCATAGGCAGACAAGGCCGCCAACCACCGGTGCCCAGTAGCATCCAGCTTGGCTAAGGTCAGGATATAAGTGAGGGAGTTGTTGTCAGTTCTCACCTCATCGGAATCTGGTAATACCCACTCCGCAAATCCAATACGCTGAACCACTGTGCACCACTCAGACAGGCCAAGGCATCTTCCACCCTCGGGACCATATATTGGTCGGGAACAGTGCGCCGGTTCAGGGTCCTATAGTCCACGCACATGCATACCTTCCCATTTTTCTTCCTTGTCACCACTATGGGGGACGTATAGGGGCTTCGGGACTCCGCGATAATCCCTGCATCCTTCAACTGCCGCACATCCTCCACATCTGCTGGGGCCAACCGCCGCGACCTTTCTCTAAACGGGGTGTCATTTGTTACCCGGATAGTGTGCCGAGTGCTCTTGGAACACCCCACATCAAACTCGCCCTGAGAAAAGACATCCCCTAACTTCAGCATCTTCTCCACCAGCCTGCTCTTATACGCCGGCAGTACAGGGGAGTTTTCAAAATTAAAGGCCTCCTCGGTCAGCCGCCCCCCGTTTCCCAATAATTTTCCTCCAGTGGGCTTCACGGGGGCGCTGGACATCACCGTCACCGGGAACAAGTGCGCGAGGGGCATCTCGCGCTTAAAGGTGATCTCCCGCTCTGTTATGTTCCTTACCATCACCCCCATCCGCCGTGCCTGTACAGCTGAGGGCCTCTGCAATTCAGGCCCCAGCCGGCAACCAGGACTTCCCTTCCAGGTCGTCGGGGGCGTCTACTAGCAGGGCCTCGCCCGCCGGTACTCCGGGGAATCTGGGGGTCCCCATCACTAATGCCGCCTCCCCTAGCCGTATCACTTTAGGCCTCGCCTGAGTGCACCACACCGTCCCTCATTTGCACTCAGGATCCAGCCCCTGGGGGTCACTCACTCCTTCGTACACCGCTCGGAACATGGGGTGTACCGAGAGGGTCTCCAGAAAGTTCTCCCCTGCCTTCTTCTTACAGGCTCCCAAGAGCCGTCGCACCACAGGGGAGGTAGTCCCCACCAGCAGGGCAGCACCACCGGTTTCCACCGGGTCCGGACAGACCAACACCAGCGTCTCAAAGGCTTCTGACACTCCCACATCTCCCTCCGAAAATTCCTATCTCACTGACAAGTACCCATCGTATGGGTAATCACCATCACTTATGCCCCAAATCTCCAATGCATTAAACGGAATTACTGGCAAATGCTTCAGATATTTATTGTAGAACGACCGGTACAGTAAGGTAACCTGTGACCCGGTGTCAAGGATGGCTTTCGCAAAGATTCCCTCTATCCGTAGGGACATGCTGGAACGGGGTCCCACCAGTCCATCAGGAATTTGGGCTTGTTCTCTCTGGGGTTCCGTAGCTGTCTTCTGGGAACGTGTTCCTCCCAAGACTCCAGTCCGTTCCCTCACTGAGCCTCTCCTAAGTTTCCCGACACCTCTCCCTTCTTGGTGGCCCGGGGGCCCTCCCCCATCGGTGCATCTCATCTCTCACAATCCCTCCGCAAGTGGCCCGCTACCCCACAGCTGTAGCACACCCCCGGCCACTCACATTCCCGCCGGAAATGCCCCTCTCTCCCACAGTTATAGCACACGCTACCCGCCGCCTCTCTCCTCCCGATATGCCCCCCTGGGGACCCCTTGGATTTCTCTGATCTCACTCCGGCTACCACCTCCTGACCCGCTGAAGACCGTCCCCGGGGGTCCAAGCCCCCTGGTTGGCCCGAAGCACTCTCCTCTGCCCGTACCTCTCTAATCAGCTGCCCGAATGATGGAGGGGGGGCTCCACTTAAATGACTGTCGGACACTCCAAGCCACCCTGTCATCCTCCCGGGAACCGCTACATATCTGGCTCATCCTTAACTTCGCCACTTCGTCCGCCCTCACTACCCCTCATCGCAGCAGCCCCGTAAGCTTCCTTTCCAGCCCGAAAACGTATTCTGAGAGCTGTTCTCCTCTTCTCTGCCCCATCCGTTGAAACTCCGCTAAATGTTTCCAGGGATCTCCTGACAGTCCAAACACTCCGACAGGGAAGCCGAAGGGCGTTCCGCTCTCAGGTCGCGGACCACACGGGCCGCATCGCCCCTTAAGCTTTCCACCAATCGCTGTCTCTTTTCCTCATCCAAAACTGGCCACACCTCTAACAATTGGGATGTATCTTCAACCCAGGTCTCATAGTCATCCTCCCCTTCCAGGGTGGGCCTGGCTCCCGAGAAAATTCTCAGCTTCGGGCGGGGCCCCTCAACCCTTCTCGCCAGGGAGGTAATGGCAGCCGTTAACTCGGCAGTCTCATCCTGCCCATGGGGGCGAGGCCTGGCCAAACCATCCCACTCCACACCTCCACCCCTGGCTACTGGCACCTCCCTTGGGGCCTCATCTAGCTCCTCCTCCTCCGGCACCTCCTCACTTGCGTCCTCCAGGAGGGTGTGGAGACCCCACGGCCCCACCTCCCCCTGAACGTGGACTATCGCTGGTAGTTCCAACGTCGTGACGTCGGCACTCGTCCGAACCAACATCCAGCTGGACTCCAGTTCTTTCCCACCCCTTCTAGCTATAAGTTCTACCTGCCTGACACCTTTAATCAAACTCAACCCTCGCACCAGTACATCTGCCAGGATGCGATAATCGACCCCACTTAACACGCATGCATGATTCACTGGTACCTCCACCCATTCACACCAACTTACAATCTTATCTCGATCCATCTTCACACCACTTAACGCGACGACTAGTACAGCTTTACCGAAAATCCAAATCCAGGACGAGCCCCTGCTTGTAACGTTCCGTTATATTGGCTCGTATATGTCTAGGGGAAATCCCGCCCAGCGCCTGCCTCAACGCTCTCCTCAGGGTCAGTCGCCGCCCGAATCAATCCCAAACATCAATCATCAGCCAGCACACCCAGTAAATTTTAACAAATACACTTTATAGATATTACTAATTCTATGACATTAATATGAATTTGATACAGAGAGGAAATAATGAAAAAAAAAGGTGCCAACACTGATCAATGTCCAAGTTCTTTGTGCGCAACCATTGGAGCTCAATCGATTCCTGACGACCACCCGGATCCTGTCGACTCACGGCTCAGGACCACCCGGAGTGATCGACCGGAGCCTTTCCGCACGTCCGCTGTACTCCCCGTCTCTCCTCCGACTCCCCGTCTCTCCACCGTCCTCCCTGTCTCTCCTCTGACTCCCCGTCTCTCCTCCGACTCCCCGTCTCTCCTCTGACTCCCTGCCAAAACTCAATCCACAGTCATATCATACAGCATGGTATCCGAAAACAAAACGATACATAACCACCCATTGGCTAATAGAACACTGCTATCTCACTCTAAAGTAAAGCAAACTGCTAGCACAAATCTCTTCAGCGTTTAACACAACAAAGCCGCATTCCCTGGATTAACATAACAAAGACGCCATTTTAAATCTAACAAAAAGAAAGACTCCGTACATTAGTCTTCTTACTTATGTAAACGGGAGGGGGGGGGAGAGTTGCATTTGTTGCCTTCCAGTTTGTAGAGACCTGTTTAGAATCTGTGGAATTTATTTACAAACGTATTTATTCAGAGTTACAGAGTAGACTCCTTTGGTCCTCCTGTGCCACATGTCCAACATCCCTCCTGTAGCACTCCATCCTCACCAATTCCCAACAACCTTTGCACCCGCCAGATTTACAAACTTTCCCCGCGGCTCCACATTGTCAGACACACACTAAGCAAACATCTTAGGCACCCTAGCTATATATACTGCCTAAGTACTGTACAGTGATTCACTGTGTAACATTGAGCTAATGCAATTTGTACAGAAAGTCGCCATGCATTCTATGTTTGTGAAGAATGGAGTCTTGAGCACTGATGAACATTTTAACTAGCAGGCTGAGATCTACTGCACTGCACATTAGTTTAAGTGTTCAAACCTTCAAAAAACCATGGCAGAGAGCTGACCATCAGTGTTCTCATGATAGGTTTGAATTTCTCTTCTCATTCTTTGTAATTACTATCACAGGTTCATTTCTCCAAGGAAAAAAAGAATTGCAAGGATTTATAAATGAGCCACAAGATGCTACATACATGCCTGATTGAATGTTTTGAGGATGTGACTAAACACATTGTTGAAAGAAGAGCAGTAGATGGATTTCAGCAAGGCATTTGATAAGGTACCCCATGCAAGACTTATTGAGAAAGTAAGGAGGCATGGGATCCAAGCAGACATTGCTTTCTGGATCTAGAATTGGCTTGCCAACAGAAGGCAAAGAGTGGTTGTAGATGGGTCATATTCTGTACGGAGGTCGGTGACCAGTGGTGTGCCTCAGGGATCTGTTCTGGGACCCTTACTCTTCATGATTTTTATAAATAACCTTGATGAGGAAGTGGAGGGATGGGTTAGTAAATTTGCTGATGACCCAAAGCTTGGGGTTGTTGTGGATAGTGTGGAGGGCTGTCAGAGGTACAGGGGGACATTGATAGGATGCAAAACTGGGCTGAGAAGTGGCAGATGGAGTTCAACCCAGGTAAGTGTGAAGTGGTTCATTTTGGTAGATCAAATATGATGGCAGAATATAGTATTAATGGTAAGACTCTTGGCAGTGTGGAGAACCAGAGGGATCTTGGGGTCTGAATCCATAGGACGCTCAAAGCAGCTGCGCTGGTTGACTCTGTGGTTAAGAAGGTATACGGTGTATTGGCCTTCATCAATCGTGGAATTGAATTTAGGAGCTGTGAGGTAATGTTGCAGCTATATAGGACCCTGGTCGGATCCCACTTGGAGTACTGTGCTCAGTTCTGGTTGCCTCACTACAGGAAGGATGTGGAAGCCATAGAAAGGGTGCAGAGGAGATTTACAAGGATGTTGCCTGGATTGGGGAGCATGCCTTATGAAAACAGGTTGAGTGAACTCGGCCTTTTCTCCATGGAGCGACGGAGGATGAGAGGTGACTTGATAGAGGTGTATGAGATGATAAGAGACATTGATCATATGGATAGTCAGAGGCTTTTTCCCAGGGCTGAAATGGTTACCACAAGAGGTCATAGGTTTAAGGTGCTGGAGAGTAGGTACAGAGGAGATGTCTGGGGTAAGTTTTTTTACTCAGAGAGTGGTGAGTGCGTGGGATGGGCTGCCAGCAACAGTGGTGGAGGCGGGTACGATAGGGTCTTTTAAGAGACTTTTGGATAGGTAGATGGAGCTTAGAAAAATAGAGGGCTATGGGTAAGCCTAGTAATTTCTGAGGTAGGGACATGTTCGGTACAACTTTGTGGGCTAAAGGGCCTGTATTGTGCTGTAGGTTTTCTATGTTTCTGTCTCAGAATCAGACATTCAGGTCTATTTGGCTTATGCTCACTTTACCTCTTCTGTTTAGATATGAGATCAAGCTATTTGTAGTTTGCATACACTCCACACTTTGCAGGTACAGGTTTCCCCCGCCATCCGAAGGTAGAGCGTTCCTATGAAATGGTTCATAAGCCGGAATGTCGTAAAGCGAAGAAGCAATTACCATTTATTTATATGGGAAAATTTTGTGAGCATTCACAGACCCAAAAATAACCTACCAAATCATGCCCAATAATACATAAAACCTAAAATAACAGTAATGTATAGTAAAAGCAGGAATGATATGATAAGTACACAGCCTATATAAAGTAGAAATACTTTCCCACAATCATTGCCTGAACTGTTCCCTGTAGCCAAAATCTCACGCAAGTGCTCTCCAGTAACCTTTAAGCTATGAAGCTACCAAATCATACCAAATAACACCTAAAAATACACAGCTGATATAAAGTAGAAATAATATATGTACAGTGTAGTATTACTTACGGGAATCGGGAAGACAGCTTGCTGAGCACACTGATGATGGTGTGTTAGGCTGAGTCGTCGCAGGTTGGGGTGGTGCAGTGGCCCCCACCCTCCGGGCAGTGACCTGATACTGATCCGCGAAGCATGCAGGGGTACAGCTGTAGCCGGGAGGCACACAGCACATCTTTAAGAAAAGAGCCGAAATAAACAAGCTGATTAATTAGGTGCCACCCGGCACATAATTGTTGGCTCAGATCAGAGGCGATTGCCGATTGCATCGTCTCTGATCTGGGCCGACAATTACATGCTGGGCGGCACCTAATTAATTAGTATGTTTATTTCAGTTTTTTTCTTTAAGATGCGCTGGGTGCCTCCCAGCTACTGCTGCATTCTCTGCAAATCGGTATCTGTCCGTGGCCTGGGGATTGAGATGGTGGGACACTGGGGTGTGTCATCTCATCCTCGTCTGTTTCCATTAGGGCAGGCAGGTCAGCTTCTTCTATGTCTGCCTGCCTCGATGTCGAAGGTCGAGGTTCGTCATCTGCTGTGGCTGATGTGGAAGGCTTGCTTGACTGCTTAGCCTCACGCATTTTTAGATCATACAGTTCTTTGTAAGCACTCAAACCATCTTGCAAATATGCCCTAAACCGACGTACCCTTTCAAAATTAAAGTCGTACTTTATCATTACTCATTCGGTTTCGATTGTTATCCTTTCATCTTCCAATTGCATCAGCTCTTCATCTATCTGTTCTTGGTCATGGGATGCCAAAACCTCTTCAACATCATCTTCGTCAGCTTCCATAAGCCAACCTCACTTTGTCCTTACTTCATTCACCATGATCGAAACGCTTAATTATGTCTAGTTTTACGCTAAGTGTAACACCCTTATGAGCCCTTTTAGGCTTTTCCGATACCTTAGAACTCATCTTGTTAACAGCTGCTCACAGGCACATGTTTAAGCAATGCTGGCTAGAATGCTGTTATGAATCCGGGGGAGGAGTGGCTGCTTGGGGCGCGTGCTAATTTTTTTTTTCGGGCGCTGATCTTTTTTATCGCACGCTACTTTTCCCGCGCAGTGCCTTTTTTCGTAACAGTGAAAACACCTTCTGTTAGTGAAAACAGGGAACTAATGTAGGTCTTTCGTAACAGTGAGGTTTCGTAAAGTGAACGTTGGAAAAGCGGGGGACACCTGCATGAGCAAACAGTCTAGCTAAGATGCGGTCAGCATCATTAGTAGCATACTGTAGTCATCAACGTATACATCACCTTTGAATAGCCACCTTTCCGTATCCACACATTGATGCAAAAACACAGCAGATATTATGCTAGTGTGCAGAGAGAATATCATTGCTATTGGCTGAAATGCATTCAAGCAAGTTTTTATGGATGTAATTATACCTCAGTTAAGATGCAGGGTCTTTGCCCAAAAATATTAACTCTGCTTCCCTTTTCATTGAGTCTGCCTGATCTGCTGTCTGTATGTCGAATTTCAGTTACATTTGGCTTTCAACTTGACTCCAGATGGAAAAGAACCTGTATTTTAGCAGTACTCTACCCCAAAATGCTTTTCAGAAATGTATTATCATTGCTGTAATACAACAGTAAACATGTTGATAGGAAGTCCCACATGGAGCTGTAAATCAGTAGATAATCTGTTTTGATTGTGAGAGATAGATAAATGTTAACCAGAACATTTGAAGCTGCTCTTGGTTCAAATAGTTCCATATTCACTAATGAGATCTCATTTTACCATCCCTTCCTAATCCTTGTTTTTCAAGTAGAACAATCCTGTTACTTTTCAAATTCAAATATGAAGAATCATGGAGGAACCTCCATGAATTTCCACAACCACCGATGACCCTGTGATTTCAGTCTCTGAGGTCAATGTGAGAACATCCTTCAGGAGGGTGAATCCGGTGAAACCACCCAGCCCAGATGGGGTACCTGGCCGGATATTAAAGACCTGTGCTAATCAACATGGTCGTGTGGATAATCAGAGGCTTTTTCCCAGGGCTGAGATGGCTAGCACGAGACGGCATAGTTTTAAGGTGCTTGGAAATAGGTACAAAGGAGATGTCATGGGTAAGTTTTTTACGCAGAGTGGTGAGTGCGTGGAATGGGCTGCCGACGACAGTGGTGGAGGTGGATACGATGGGGTCTTTTAAGAGACTCCTGGATAGGTACATGAAGCTTAGAAAAATAAAGGGCTATGGGTAACCCTAGGTAATTTCTAAGATAAGGACATGTTCGGCACAGCTTTGTGGGCAAAGGGCCTGTATTGTGCTGTAGGTTTTCTATGTTTTTATGTTTCTAACTGGCTTGAGTGTTCACTGAGATCTTTAACCTCTTGCTTTGGCAGTCTGAAGTATCCACCTGCCTCAAATAGGCTTCAATTATAGTGGTGACTAAGAAGAATGTGGTAGCCTGCCTATCATCCAGTAACACTTACATCCACTGTGATTAAATGCTTTGAGAGGTGGTCATGAAACATATCAATTCCTGCCTGAGAGCTGAATTGGATCGCCCCAAAAATAATCAATACGCTTCAAGACCTTGTCCTTAATAGCCCCTTGTACAATTGGATACTCGATTTCCTCACTTGCAGACTCCAGTCAGTTTGGATTGGCAACAACATCTGCCAATCTCCATCAGCACAGGTGCACCACCCCTGCTGTACTTCCTTTATGCCTATGACTGTGAAGCTAAGCACAGCTCCAATGCCATATTTAAATTTGCTGATGACTCTGCTGTCATTGGCCAAATCAAAGCTGGTGGTGAATCAACATATAGGAGGGAGACAGAAAATATGGCTGAGTGGTGCCACAACAACCACCCCTCACTCAATGTCAGTAAGACCAAGGCGATCATTATTGACTTTGGAAGGAGGAAATCAGAGGTCCATGTGCCAGTCCTTGTTGGGGGATCAGACGTGAAAGTGGTCAACAGCTTTACATTTTTCGGTGTTATTATTTCAGAAGATCTGTCCTGGGTCCAGCACGTAAGTGCCATTACAAAGGAAAAAAAAAACGGGGATGCCCCTAATTCCTTAGAAGTGTGCAAAGATTTGCCATGACATCTAAAACTTTGACAGACTTCTATAGATGTATGGTGGAGAGTATATTGACTGGTTGCATTGCAGCCTGGTGTGAAAACACCAATACCCTTCAACAGTAAATCCTACAAAATGTAATGGGTATGGCCCAGTTCATCACGGGTAAAGCCTTCCGGACTATTGAACGTATCTACATGGAGCAGTGATAGAAAAGCAGCATCCTCAAAGCTCAAGTCCATTGTTTCCTGAGAGTGGCAATAGATACATAAGCTAGTGAAGAAGGATACACAGCCTTATTGATCAGAGCATAGAATACAAACATTTTGACTTAATGTTGCAATCCCATCTGAGGATGCTTAGCATTGTCAAATATCCCTCCCATCTGTCCCACAATCTCTCTGACCCTCTACCACCAGGCAGAGGTACCATTGCAATAGAACAAGGACTGATAGAATGGGAAAATGCTTCTTCTTCCAGGTCGTGAGACTACTGAACTCCCTGCCACCACCCAGGTCTCATCACTTATGAAGCGCCAGTAGTGTTATTCTGTTTACTTTTTAACTTGCACTGTAAATGCACCTTATGCAAAATGTGAATCTTCTGGAATATATTACTTGTTAATTTTTTTGTGGTAATATTACTTTGCGTTGTGGATGAGTTATATGTACTGTATTGTCAACCTTGGTCCACAGGAATGTTGTTTCCTTTGGCAGTGTGTATGTATATGGTTGAATGATATGAGCTTCATGTGGAATATTGTGTGCATTTCTGGTCACTACACAACTGAAGGATGTGATTGCATTAGAAGAAGTACAGAATTGGACGATTTTAGTTATGGAGAGAAACTGGTTAAACTGGATTTGTTTTCACTAGATTGCAGAAGGCTGAAGACTAACCTAAAGAGCCATGGTAGGGATAGCAGAAACAACAGGGCATAGACATAAGATGAGAGGGAACAAGCTTTAAAGGGAATTGAGGGCAAGTTTTTTCTTAAACAGCTTGATACCTGGAGCTCACTGCCAGTGGAGGAGGTGGAATTGGATACACTTTGTACATTTAAGAAATAATCGGCACTGCAAGGTATAGAAGAGTTAAGAGTAATTGCAGATAAATGAAGTTGGTGCAGAGAGGCATAAAGATGAGCATAGACATGGTATATCATTTCTGGGTTTGTACACTCATATAAATATGATAACAGCCATGAATGCATTTTAAAACTAATCCATTGGTGGAAAGTGCTTTTGTATCTTCTGAAAGCATAACAGTTTCTCTATGAAATCCTTTCATTTCAATTTTCAATTATTTGTTCTTTTAAGTTGCAGCATACACTGGAGTCTGATTGTTGATTGTACATTTTAGTATTTATCAGATTTTTTTTCTAAGAAAAGTAATTTGATTCACAGTGTAATACCAGGAGTCATTAGATAATCTTGCGGGAAGAACACTTTAATATTCTTCTGTCTGTGTTTGTCTGTCTTATGCATGGAAACAGTAACCTGAGTTTCACTTGGGTCATAAAATGAATGTTTCAAAGGAGTGGTTAACAAAAATCACAAAACCTCATTATCGCATCGTTATTACACTGCTCTTTGAGGGAGCTTCCTGTACATAACTTAACTGCAATATTTCTTTTATTTATGTGACAATGACTGTACTTCAAAAGTTATCCATTGTAAAATGTTTTCATATCTTGAAAGACAATGGCATTAAAAGAGGATAACAAAAGGTTTTTCAGATATACAAAGAGTAAAAGAGGGGTGAAAGTGGATATCAGACAACTGGAAAACAGTACTGGTGAGGTAGTAATGGAGGGGGGGTAAAGAAATGGCAGAGAAACTTAATAAATATTTACGTCAGTCTTCACTGTGGAAGTCAACTAGCAGTATTCTGGAAATTCGAGAGTGCCAGGCTGTAGAAGTGATTATAGTTGCTAGTACTAAAGAGAAGGTGCTTGAGAAGCTGAAGAGGCTGCAGGTAGATAAATCGCCTGGACCAGATGGCGTACACCCCAGATTTCTGAAAAAGGCAGCTGAAGAGATTGTGGAGGCATTAGTAATGATCTTTCAAGAACCACTAGAATCTGAAACGGTTCTGGAGGATTGGAAAATTACAAATGTCACTCCACTCCTTAAGAAAGGAGAGAAGTAGAAAAAAGGAAATTATAGACCAGTTAGCCTGACTTCAGTGTTTGGTAAGATGTTGTAGTTCATTATGAAGGATGAGGTTGCAGGGTACTTCGAGGCACATGATAAAATCGGCCAAAGTGAACATGATTTCCTTAAGGGAAAATCTTACATGACAAATTTTTTGGAATTCATTGAGGAAATAACAGGCAAGATAGACAAAGTAGAGTCAGTGGATATTGCTTTCTTAGATTTTCCAAAGGCCTTTAACAAGAGCCCATGGTAATACAGGAAAGATAGTGGCATGGTTAGAAGATTGGCTGACTGGCAGGACTCAAACAGTGGAAATAATGGGGGTCTTTTCTAGCTGACTGTCGATGACTAATGGTATTCAACTGGATTCAGTGATGGAACATAAGTTAATTATTTAGAAGATGGAATTGATGGCTGTGTGGCCAAGTTTGCGGATGATACGAAGATAGGTGGTGGGGCAGGTAGTGTTGAGGAAGCAGAGAGACTGCAGAAGTATTTGGTTGATTAGGAGAACAGGCAAAGGAGTGGTAGATAGAATGTAGTGTAGAGAACTGTACGGTCATGCACTTTGTTAGAAAGAGTAAAGGCGTAGATTATTTTCTAAATAGGGAGAAAACCCAAAAATCAGAGGTGCAGAGGGACTTGGGAGTCTTCATGCAGAATTCCCTAAATGTTAATTTGCAGATTGAATTGGTGGTAAGGAGGGCAAATGCAATGTTAGCATTCAATTCGGGAGGACTAGAATATGAGAACAAAGTGATCCTGAGACTTTATAAGACGCTGGTCAGACTGCACTTGGAGTATTGTGTGCAGTTTTGGGCCCATTATCTAAGGAAAGATACGCAAGCATTGGAGACGGTCCAGAGGAGGCTCACAAAAATTAGTCCAGGAATGAAAGGGTTAATATACAGGGAGCATTTGATCGATCTGGGCCTGTATTCACTGAAGTTTAGAAGAATGAGGGGAGGATCTCACTGAAACCTATTGAATATTGAACGGCTCTGATAGCATGGATTGCGTGGCGAACATATTTCCACGAGTGGGAGAGTCTAGGACCAGAGGGCACAGCCTCAGAGTAGCGGGACATCCATTTGGAACAGAAATGAGGAGGAATTTCAAAATTTACAGGAAGAAGGCAGGAGAATGGGTTTGAGAGAGACAGTAAATCAGCCATGATGGAATGGCAGAGCTGAATGACATAATTCTGTTCCTATGTCTTACGGTCTTATTATGTGAAATACACAAGAAATATTTCATTGTTGTTTCTAATTAAGCAATTGTGAATCTGAGCTCTCACCTACTACGTGCCTTTAACACACACCAGAAAGGATAGACTTATACATTCCAAGTGGAGGATACTTCTCTAAGCAACTTCATAAATCTTTAATAAGTCAAAAGCTCTTTGACTGTAAATGCATTGACCTCTAATTTCTTCAGGGTTAAATTATTGTTGCACAGTAATGTAAATTTGCTTTTTATTTTCCCACCCTGCCTCACTTTGGTCTCTATCCTAGATTTTTCTTTCTTCATTTTGCTTCCTCTTGATGATTAGGTATTTAATTAAATATTCCATTTTATGTTATTTTACAGTACGGTGACAGGCCCTTATGGCCCAGTAAGATCATGTTGCCCAGCAACACCCATGTGACCAAGTAACCTACCAACCCATGTGTCTTTGGAATGTGGGGGGAAACGGGAGCACCGCCATGAAGCGCATGCAGTCACAGGGAAAACGTACAAACACCTTACAGACTGTTGTGAGAATTGAACCTGGGTCGCTGGCATTTACTAAAGCATTGTGCTAACCACTGTGCCACCCACATCATCACCGTTCCAAAAAAAATAATCTTAACTAAATGGCTGTATCCAGGAGCTAATTCAAAGCTTATGCTAAAATTTTCATATGTTTGCTGCCTTGAAAAATATTCATTCATCACATTTCTCTCCCTCCTCCCACCCCAACCACAAGACCCTTTCATTTCTTCTCCTCTGATGCTCCAATTGCCCTCCCCTAACCTAAACCCCACAATCACCATGCAGAGGAGCTGAGTAGCTATCTGCTGATCAACTGTTGATAGCCTGTTCTCCAACTGCCTGAAAATGAAACCTTTTAAGCAGGCTGGCTTCTGCAAAGAAATCTGATTTTTAAAATGCTCAGTATGGAGTTAAAACTCCCCTGCTTTCCAAAACAAGTCATTTACATAGGTGACAAAATAGATTTGGATGGGATCCTTATTTTAGAAAGGATATACTGACATTGGAGAGGGTTCAGAGAAGATTCTCGAAAATGATTCCAGGAATGAGGAACGTCTGGCAGCTCTTGGGCTGTATTTCCTGGAATTCAGGAGAATGAGGGGGGATCTCATAGAAATATTCCGAATGTTAAAAGGCCTGAACAGATTAGATATGGCAAAGTTGTTTCCCATGGTAGGGGGTTCTAGGACAAGAAGGCACAACTTCAGGATTGAAGGACGTCCATTTAGAAGAGAGATGTGGAGAAATTACTTTAGTCAGAGGGTGGTAAGTCTGGATTTTGTTGCTACGAGCAGCTGTGGAGGCCAAGTCATTGGGTGTATTTAAGGTAGAGATAGATAGGTTCTTGATTAGCCAGGGCATCAAAGGGTATGGGGTGAAAGCAGGGGAGTGGAGATGACTGGAAGAATTGGATCAGGCCATGATTGAATGGCGGAGCAGACGTAATGGGCTGAATGGCCTACTTCTGCTCCTATATCTTATGGTCTTAGAATGCAACATGTAACTTTGTGAATTTGGAAAAGCAAGGCAAAGAACCTGAAAGTGCTGAAGAAAGTTTCCAATTTGAGTTGGAGCAAAGCCATGGAGATATTTTCAGTGAAGGATTAACAGAGTTGGAATGATTTTGGACCAGTAGAACTTAACCTGGGCATTCTGCTGTTCTTTAAATCTATCTCATCGTGGCCTTGCAATTTTGTTGTCTCCCTGCATTGCATTTTGTCTGCAACTGCTACACCACAGTATACTCTGCATTCTGTATTTTGTTTTAACTAACATGAACTTACTTATGCATGGAATGACCTGTCTGATGGTCCACAAACAAAAGCTTTTCACTGTATGTGACAATAACAAATTACATTATATTAATAACTAACCAGTTACATAGAAAGCTGGGGTTTAATGCTGACATCAATGGTGTTTAGAAAATGGAAAGAAGTGTCAAGGATAAATTGATTTCTGGTGGTGCAGCAATGATGAAGACAGAGTTGAGCAATATTATACAAGTGGAAATAAGGGTTCCTGGTTATAAATGAAATATAAGATTTTAAACTCATCTCAGGTTCGTGTACCATGGGTTTCTGTCTCTTCGATTCAGATCAGGCAGACAACAGAGGGAGTGGAGCCTGGGGTGCAGGACTAGAATTTCCTGATTTGTGTTTGGAAATTTTGAGCACAGCCACAATTCCAAACCCGTAGCAATGGAATAGAGAGAAGTCATGGCGAGATACAGCGAAATAGTATAAGAATATAAGTATAAAGTATTTATCTGTTAACTGTAGGCACTAAATAATATCCGATACATACAGAGTATATTAGAATGAGGGAGGGAGATCCTACATAGTGTTACTGAAGGAAGGACAGATGTAACTAGAAGAATACCCCAGGCATCAACTTTTGTGAGGTTTTGGAAAGTTACAATGCATAAATGGGAAGAGAAGGTGTTGTAGGAGACAGTGTCACTGCATTGGGCAAATTGAAGGATAACAATGTAAGAATAATGGACAAGATTGGTTGACTACATATATTGAATACAATGATGAGTTGAAGGGGATATTATACGACTGAGAAAGATAAGAGATTTTGCAGATGATGGAAATCCAGAGCAACACCCAAAAGGGAACTCAGCTTGTCAGGCAACATCTTTGAAAAAAGATAAACTGTGGATATCTTGGGCTGGGACCCTTTATCAGCACTGGAGAGGAAGGGGAAGACGCCAGAATAAAAAAAGTGAGAGTGGGAGAGGGAGGAGACGCTAGAAAGTGATAGATGAAGTCAGTTAAGTGGGAAAGGTAAAGGGCTGGAGAAGAAGTAATCTGATAGGAGAGGAGAGTGGACCATGAGTGAAAGGGAAGAAAGAGGGGCAGCAGGGGAGGGGATAAGCCTAAGTGACAAATAAAAGAAGAGGAAGTCAGGAGGGGAAAAGAAAAAAAGAAAGAAATTACTGGAGGGAGAAATTGATGTTCATGCCATCAAGATGAAGGCTGCTGATTTCAGAATATGTGGTGTTGCTCCTCCAACCTGAGAATGGACTCATCATGGCAGAAAAAGAGAGGACATATCAGGATGGGAATAGGGATAGGAATTAAAATGGTTGGCCACTGGGAAATTCCACTTTTAGCAGATGAAACGAAGGTGCTCGACAAAGCTGTCTCCCAGTTTACACCACTGTTGAGGAGGCCGTATTGGGAGCACCGGTTACAATACTCATCAATGTAGAGGAGGCCATAGTTGTCAAATTCTCCTTGTGACTGACTTGACTGTGTTGACATGGAATGGGACACTATGGACCACTATTAAGAAGCAGTTTTGCAAAGGTATATGTAGAGATCAGAGGAGTACATCTGCTAATAGATTCTTGAAAGTAGTGGTTTGTAATGGAATGTGTTTGGAGAGGATAGATTAATTGCACTCTAAGACATGGATAAGAGAGCAAATAGACAACGACGAATGTTTCCTCAGGATGTTTCCTTCGCGAAGGGTCTCGGCCTGAAACGTCGACTGCACCTCTTCCTACAGATGCTGCCTGGCCTGCTGCGTTCACCAGCAACTTTGATGTGTGTTGCTTGAATTTCCAGCATCTGCAGAATTCCTGTTGTTATTGTAAAATAGATTATGGCTTTCAGTTGCTGATCATCAGATGTGTCTAATTACATTTATGATCCATTATTAGAATATTCAGCATAATTGCAATTATAATTTTGAGTCTGGCTCTGGAAACAAACTATTCCTATAACTGAGGATGTAAAATTTTCAGGAAAAGATGTGTTTAGTTAACAATATGTACAAACTACTCACACTGCTGCACTCTATGAATCTGAACCTGTTTTCACATTTTAAATTATTTTAGATTCTTTTTATTTGTTTATTCTCTGTAGTTAAGTTTAACCTATTCTTGAGGAATTAATTTTCCTGCTCTTTAGATGAATTGTGCCAAGTATTTTAGCACAAACAGACTAATGGTAGACTTTTTAAAATGGCCTCTAAAAATATGGAACCATCCCCAAACAGTGCAACACAGAGATACCTATGTCTATAGTGGAAATATAGATTTAAATTGGAAATTAAAACACATAAAGGCATTCAAAGGAATCTGTGCGAACTCGGTTATACTCAACTGTCCTTCTCAAATTGGGCCTTGCAAGCCATTTGTTCTGATCGTGTGAAAACCCAACATTTTAATAATAAGATACAGTTACTGCATGATATTTGTATTTAAACAGGTTGGTGAGTAATATGAGTATATTCTATTATGTCTACATCATACATGGTGCACAGCATCACATAGTTGCTGTTACACAGCACAGGAGTATATCAAGCAACACACATAAAAGTTGCTGGTGAACGCAGCAGGCCAGGCAGCATCTCTAGGAAGAGGTGCAGTCGACGTTTCAGGCCGAGACCCTTCGTCAGGACTAACTGAAGGAAGAGTGAGTAAGGGATTTGAGAGGGGGAGGGGGAGATCCAAAATGATAGGAGAAGACAGGAGGGGGAGGGATGGAGCCAAGAGCTGGACAGGTGATAGGCAAAAGGGGATACGAGAGGATCATGGGACAGGAGGTCTGGGAAGAAAGACAAGGGGGGGGGACCCAGAGGATGGGCAAGGGGTATATTCAGAGGGACAGAGGGAGAAAAAGGAGAGTGAGAGAAAGAATGTGTGTATAAAAATAAGTAACAGATGGGGTACGAGGGGGAGGTGGGGCATTAGCGGAAGTTAGAGAAGTCGATGTTCATGCCATCAGGTTGGAGGCTACCCAGACGGAATATAAGGTGTTGTTCCTCCAACCTGAGTGTGGCTTCATCTTTACAGTAGAGGAGGCCGTGGATAGACATGTCAGAATGGGAATGGGATGCGGAATTAAAATGTGTGGCCACTGGGAGATCCTGCTTTCTCTGACGGACAGAGCATAGGTGTTCAGCAAAGCAGTCTCCCAGTCTGCGTCGGGTCTCGCCAATATATAAAAGGCCACATCGGGAGCACCGGACGCAGCTCGCCAATATATAAAAGGCCACATCGGGAGCACCGGACGCAGACACAGGAGTATATCACCTGGTATTGAGTTTCTTGGTGCCTCCTTCTAAAGATTATTATAGTTAGAATTTAATAGTACTACATGATTATCTCAAACTCTGGAGTAATCACTATCGTCAGTCATATTGTGAATGACAGTCAAGAGAAGTCTATAGACTATGTGTCTTGTTCTATAGACAATAACAAGCAAATACTGTACATAAATTGAAACGGAGACACTAGTTATCATCTTTGGAGTGAAGAATTTCACCTGTTTCTGTAGGACAGATCATTTCCATTTGTAAAGCACATCTTATAAGCCATTCTGTTCCAAAGTTGACGATTAAATCTATGGCAATGTCCAAGGTGCCTAGGTAGACAGTTTAACTCTCTTTATGCCTATGCAATTAAGCATTGGTTCTCTAAATAAAACACATTTGCTAATACATTATTCAAATTATTGAACAAAGATTCTGACCTAAGTAGTTGAGATAAGATTTCTACCTTACAATTCATGCCTCATAATTTTTCAGTCATGGCTGCAGTAATTGTTCAGGCAAGGCAGCAGGACATGCTTCAGAATGTCTATCTGTGTAGTCTGAGACTAGACCAGATTGGATAAGTGTCAAAATTTAGTCCGAGTCCATTATACTGAGGAGGATTGGAATTGCAGACAGATTAAAAATAATTGAAATAGGTATGTCGAATATTTAGCCTCAGTGCCCTGAACGGATAGATTTTTGACTGCAGAAATTGCAGGATGTAATATGATGTGTATTGACCAAGTAATGGCAGATGTTCAGAACAATTAATATTAATTTGTGTTATTTGACAGGAGTATACAAAGGTGGTATATTAGATATATAAGTAGACCAGTTCAGAAAGTCCATATGGATTTCTGTCTCAAACAATAACTATGTGGGATCCTGCAAGGCAGCAGACATACAGTTGAAGATGTGGGACGGTCAAGCCTGAGGAGTGGGCATCCAACAAAGGACCACAGTTCACATCATATTTGTGTAAACCCATCAGGAAGTGCAAATGTTTCAAGCATTCACCTATGTTATTCTGCCTTTAACGTTGTAGCCAAATGTTTTACAGGTATTCTGAAAGAAGCCTCGTAGAAACCAGTTTTCAAAGCTCTTCCAGTATGTTAATGAATTAATTGCTTGTTGGCTAAATTATTGTTTATCATTCAATTGTAAGATAATTTAAGTCTGGAAATAGTAATGATATCAGTATAAATTGGGGAGAAAAGTCAGAAGGGTCCACATTGAGCAAATAATAGCAGCCAGACTCCAATCAGATGTTGAAGAAATTTGTGTCAACAAACCTGTTTCAAAAATGGAACCTGTTGATGAAGAAGAGGCCTGTGTCATCAGTAAGTCTAGCTGTGATGCCACATATTCTTCAGATTGTGAAGTAACTACAATACCAGAGACACAAACACAATTAAGTAGGTCTAGTGTCTGAGAAAACCAATTAACAGACTGAACCAGTAACTGTTGGATTACTGCGAAAAGTGTTTTGCACTTTGTTTCAAAGAGGGAAGGTATGAAATATATGCACCTAGCTAAGTCATAATTGTGTGTAACATTAAGATATCAAAAATATGCTGTATGCACATGTTTGTTGTTAGTCTGAAACTCCTGGTGCCTTTAAGATTTTATTATAATTGCAATTTATAGTACTACCAGATTGATTTTGCAATCCACCTGCAAATACATTATAATCATGTTGAGATGAAGGGAAGTTTATACTCTCACTGGTTATTTTTGGAAATGAACATATACCCAATATATGTATCTTGGATTCTCACCAGTGATTTGACAAAACATCGTTTCCTCATTTTAATTAACTCAGTCACCTTAAACCAAGCAAGATGGTAATTTTATAGTCTGTCTCCACACAAAGGTTGGGGGTGTTGTGGATAGTGTGGAGGGCTGTCAGAGGTTGCAGCAAGACATTGATAAGATGCAAGACTGGGCTGAGAAGTGGCAGATGGAGTTCAAACCAGATAAGTGTGAAGTAGTTCATTTTGATAGGTCAAATATGATGGCAGAATATAGTATTAATGGTAAGACTCTTGGCAGTGTGGAGGATCAGAGGGATTTTGGAGTCCGAATCCATAGGACGCTCAAAGCAGCTGTGCAGGTTGACTCAGTGGTTAAGAAGGCATACAGTGTGTAGCCCCCCCCCCCGGCCACCCTCAGGGTCGCTCGGCTCGCTGTCGTCTAGGGAAACAGCCTCGGCTCCGCCAGACTGGGTAATTAGTTTGTGTGGATGCTGTGTGATGTACCCCACCCCGCCCAAATAACAGACAATACACCAGATGCAATTAAATGATTTACAGTTTATAGATATTACTGGAACTATATAATTAAAAGAGAATAAGATATAAAAGGAAAATAAAAGGCGCCACACTTATCAAAGTTCAATCTCTTCGTGCACAAAAACCGCTGGAGCTCAAGGACCACCTTCTTCACCCTGCGACCCCCTCGGACCACCTCCACCGGCCGCCTGGGACCAACAACGGTGTTGACCAGACGCTCCACACGAGTCCGTCTCTGTCTCCTCGCCGAATGTCCCGCTCGGGGTCCAACCCTGTTAGCGAACTCACAGCACCTCGTCCATCCTCTGTCTCGCTCTCCCGCCTTCTGCCCCAAAACCCCGCACATACAGTATCTTCAAATACACCAAAACCATAACAACTATCCCAATTGGTTAATAGCACTCTCTTATCAGACTCTAAAGCAAAAACAAACTGTTAGCGCAAACTTTCTCAGTGTTTAACACAACAAAGCCGCATTCCCCAGATTAACATAACAAAGATGCCATTTTAATTAGCCTCCGCAGTAACATAAAAATCGAAACCCCCTTACACTCTTCCCACCACCAAATAAAGTCATGTCCTCATGACTTATAAATAACTCGCCACCCAGTCCTACAGACACACAACACACACATACACAGATACACACAGTGACAGTGCTCCCCAAACAGTGGACCTTACTCCCGTTCCACGGGCGCTACATAGGCCAACCTATCTGGGAGCTTCTTAACCCTCTGAGACCTCCGTACCCCCTCACCGAAACGCAAAAGGCTCAGACACTACTAGGGATACCTCTGGCCTGCTTGCCAACTCCTCTCCCACTCAGGCCACCACTACAGCTCGGAGCCCCCAGTCCAGTGTCCGTCACCCCACCTCTTCTCCTTCCTGATCCTGCTGTAACTCAGACTGCCCACAGCAAGCTCTCCCCACTACACCTGACTCAGTGGGAGAAGGGCCAAAAGTCTCTTCCTCAATCACGGGGAAGTTAGCGAAAGACAGCATGTACCACATGTGCAGCACATCATCCTTCGAACCCGTATCCTTCCTCATTCCCTCGATCGGTAGCTGCTGTTTGAGTTTCTCCAAACTGAAACATTTAGCCAGGGCTACCCCTTCAGCCTCCTGCAGTCGAGACGCCAGCTTCTTCAGGGACTCCTTCAACTCTCGCCACTGCCTCCGCAGTTCTGACTCAGGGTTCCTGGCCATCTCAATCTGGGACGCAGTTACCCCACCAGCTTCTTCCACCCTGACCTGAAAAGCAGCAGTTAAAGAATGTTCAGCCTCCGGTTGTTTCTTCCTGAGGGCGTCTTCCAGGTCAACTTTCAGTTTTTCCACTTCATTTAAACTCGCGATAGTTACCTTCAGGTTCCTTTCAAGCGTCCGCCTCCCTTTTCTGAGATCTATCCTCCGTTTCTGCACCTCCTCGGGAGTGTAGTCAAACTCCCCTCCCTGGGCTCTCGGTTTTCTATTGACCTTAGTCAGAACACTTCCTTGATCTTCCCCAACTTGTAAGTCTTCCAATCTGTTCTGAATGGACGTCTTGAGTTTCTGCTGATCCCTTCCAAGGTGGGTCATTGTTTCTTCTCGCTGGATTAATTCATCAGTACATGACCGCAGTGCGGTGCAAATCCCCTCTCTTCCCTGTGTCTCATTCAGATTGACGACCTGGGTTTCCATCCCCCGGTCCACCACCGTCTGTCCCAACACCAGGAAGTTCAACTGGTATGTCGGGTCATTTTCCTCAAATTGCACCAAACTCCTCCAGCCAAAAACTCCTCCACATTTGACACTTTGCTTCGGTCGCCCGGGCTCAGCCACTCACCTCACCTCATAGTCCCCCCCGGCGAATCCAAGCTCTAGGCGGTCATCCACATACGTCAAAACTCCACACACCTTCACTTCCCCCATGGTCTTCCTCATGCCCCGCGGGAAGGATGCAGGGGCTCCGGATATGCCCTTGGGTATCTTTTCGGATCAGAAGGATCCTAGGGACTAGTAAAGGCCATCTTCAGCTCAACAGCCGCACTCCTCAGGATCTGGCAACATCCACCCCTCAGATGCAGCACATTAAACCACATCGCATCATCCCCACACACGCTGCCTTCATCTCCCATGCCGCCAGGGTCCAGTTGCCACGACCTCTCTCTCACTGAGGTGTCTTCAGCGGTCAACTCCCCTCCCTCGTGGTAGTTCGGAGCATCTACTAAGAGGGTCTCACCCTCAGCTACTTTCCCCAGGCTGTACCACCGCTGGGTCTCGCTTAAATTCAGTACCAGCTCAAGGCTGCTACACACGTCCTCAGAAGCAACTCGACACGCTGGGTGCCCAGACAATGCCTCCATGAACTCCAGGGTCATTAACCAATCATCGTATTCTGGATAACTACTGCCACTAGTACCCAAAGTCTCCGGTGCCCTTGCGGTTGTCAAGGATAAATGCTTCAGACACCGGTTGTAAAACGAACTGTCCAACAACTTGATCTGTGCCCCGGGGTCGAGGATAGCTTTAGCATCGCATCCCTCTATCCATAGCGACACCCTAGGGCATGGCCCCTCTAAGCTTTCAGGTATAGGGTCTTTTCCTTTCGGAAGTTCACTGGTACATTGCTGGGAACGTGCTTCCCCAGAGACCCCAAGCCGTTCCCCCACTGGCCCTCCACTAAGTTTCCCGACACCTCTCTGATCAGCTGAACAACTGATCCCCTGAAATGATCCCCCTGGCACTGCAAGCAATTTAGCCACCCTCCTCGCCAGAGAAGACACACTGAAAACTTCCCCCCCCTTTCAAATAACTGACAGCTGTCACTACGGTGTAAGTGAACCTGACAGCTCTAACACTGTCACCAGCCCGCCTACTCAAACTTTCAACCAATCCCTGTCGCTCTCCCTCAACTGAGCCTGCCACTCATCTAACAACTGAGAGATCCGCTCCGTCCACGTCTCGCACGCCTCTGCCCCTCCTGGGGTGGACACTATCCCAAGTGCCAGGCGGAGCCTGCCAGAGCTAGAACATTTATTCGCAGACCCTACCTACAAATCAGACCACTCTTCCCTCTCTCTCCCACCTGCTTGGGCAGCTCCCAGTGCCACCTCCAACTTGTCAATGTCAGCCCGAACTCGAACAAAGACCTCACCCACCACGCATACAGCAATCACCAGCTAATAACCCACAGACACACACATTACAGATTTAAACAGGGTACCCACACAGCATACCAGCAGACTCAATCCCGGACGAACCCCCACAATGTAGCCCCCCCCCCCCCCCGCCACCCTCAGGGTCGCTCGGCTCGCTGTCGTCTAGGGAAACAGCCACGGCCCCGCCAAACTGGATAATTCGTTTGTGTGGATGCTGTGTGAGGTACCCCACCCTGCCCAAATAACAGACAATACACCAGATGCAATTAAATGATTTACAGTTTATAGATATTACTGGAACTATATAATTAAAAGAGAATAAAATATAAAAGGAAAATAAAAGGCGCCACACTTATCAAAGTTCAATCTCTTCGTGCACAAAAACCGTTGGAGCTCAAAGACCTTCTTCTTCACCCTGCGACCCCCTCGGACCACCTCCACCGGCCGCCTGGGACCAACAACGACAGTCGACCAGACGCTCCACACGAGTCCGTCTCCGTCTCCTCGCCGAACATCGCGCTCGGGTTCCGACCCCGTTAGCGGACTCACAGCACCTCGTCCATCCTCTGTCTCGTTCTCCCGCCTTCTGCCCCAAAACCCCGCGCATACAGTATCTTCAAATACACCAAAACCACAACAACTATCCCAATTGGTTAATAGCATTCTCTTATCAGTCTCTAAAGCAAAAACAAACTGTTAGCGCAAACTTTCTCAGTGTTTAACACAACAAAGCCGCATTCCCCAGATTAACATAACAAAGACGCCATTTTAATTAGCCTCCGCAGTAACATAAAAATCGAAACCCCCTTACAGGTGTATTGGCCTTCATCAATCGTGGAATTGAATTTAGGAGCTGAGAGGCAATGTTGCAGCTATATAGAACCCTGGTCAGACTCCACTTGAAGTACTGTGCTCAGTTCTGGTCGCCTCACTACAGGAAGGATGTGGAAGCCATAGAAAGGGTGCAGAGGAGACTTACAAGTATGTTGCCTGGATTGGGGAGCATGCCTTATGAGAATAGGTTGGGTGAACTTGGCCTTTTCTCCTTGGAGCGACGGACGCTGAGAGGTGACCTGATAGAGGTGTATGAGATGATGAGACGCATTGATTGTGTGGATAGTCAGAGGCTTTTTCCCAGGGCTGAAATGGTTGCCACAAGAGGGCACAGGTTTATGGTGCTGGGGAGTAGGTACAGAGGAGATATCAGGGGTAAGTTTTTTACCCAGAGAGTGCTGAGTTCGTGGAATGGGCTGCCGCTAACGGTGGTGGAGGCAGATACAATAGGGTCTTTTAAGAGACTTTTGGATAGGTAGATGGAGCTTAGAAAAATAGAGGGCTATGGGTAGCTCTAGTAATTTCTAAGGTTGGCACAACTTTGTGGGCTGAAGGGCCTGTATTGTGCTGTAGGTTTTCTATGTATCTTTCTATGTTTCTATGCCACTGGGAGGAATACAACAAAAGAAGGAGAACTTTGTTTAATCTAGTTGAAGGCAATGCAGGCACACTTACATTTCCAAATTGCTATCTTAAGTCCCCAGGATTCATCTGAACATAATCATTCAGTTTCCCAACCCTTAAAAGGAAGAACGCAGATAGGATGGCATAGGGCGATTTGGAATCCTCTCACAAGAGCAATGGCAGCAATGAGTGACATCAAAGCAGGCTGACCCATTTTTCAAACCAACTAAAGAAATCATTTCATTTACTTGAGGGGACACTTCCATTTTCCCAACTGCTGACTGGATGTCACCTGGAGTTGGAATGTATTTTAGTGTCCCATTGTGACAATATCCCACATTTGCATTAGTTCATGGTGTTCTATCTGCTTCAAGCAGGGATAGTAGCTATAGTTAAAGTGGTGGGCAGTTAATTTGCAATAGGAAAAAAATGTTACAAGAAATGGTTGCATTTATGTATCTATTTTCATAACTTTAGAATGTTCCAGAGCACTTTTGCAGTCAATAATTACACTTTTGAAGTACAGTCATCACTATAAAGTAGGTGAGGCAGAATATTCTGTTTTACAAGCTTTCTCACTTGTTCCCATTGGGCTGAATGAGTTTTACCATGTCAGTCTTGTTTAGTTCTTTGGTAATGAATCTCCCAGATAACTGTTAATTTAACATTATTCCTAATTATTTGTTACAGGTTTGATCATGACCACAACAAGGAAACTGGACCGTGAGCAGCAAGCTGAGCATGTCCTTGAGGTAGGTCTTGCGGTATTTATGTGCCTTATTGTAAGCATTGCAGTTATTTTATTGGTTGTGCTTTATGGAGCAGTTAATTGAAATTGGCAATACCGATGCCTAGGTCAAAGGCATTTAATCCTATCTGAAGTTACATGTTTTTTTTTCCATTTGAAACTAATTCTACATTTGAATATAATCGTTTTGGAATATGCAAGTACCATGCCAACATGATGCACAGTAGAGATGCAGTGTTCTCCAAATGGGTCTGGTGCTAAACCCATTTTCAGGTGTATATATTAGAGTACATCAGGTTATCTTTCTTAAATATTACAAATATTTTTTAAAGTAAACATAATGAATGTCTAAAATGCTCCTCAATTACACTGGCTCATGAAAGGTTTTACATTTTAGCAAAATGCAAATATAGTAAAGCAGAGACTTGGGGGATGGATGGGAAACACTTCTCATTAATAATATGGTAGAAGGTCCTTAGTGTAAATTCCTTGGGACAGAGCAATATTGTAAGTACTAATGTATTTGGATTACAGAGAATAGTGGTGTTTTTTTAATATCCAAAATAATTCTGAAGTATTTTATGTAAGGAGTAAAGTGTGCTCTGTGTAATCATATACTATATAAAACAAAACAAAAATGTGTTTACTGAATTATATGATCTGACGTTGAGGATGTGGGGAAACTTGTGATGCTTTTCAATGGGATTGCTGAATGCAGTAGCGTTCAGTTTTTTTGGACTATAGTTACATGACAAGCAACTTTTTAATGCAGTTTGTAACCAAATTATTGATGGTGCCCAAAACAACAGCTGTTCTAACTTGTGATTCATTTTAAGCTGAAACCGCCTTCTGTTGCCATCCCTTTGAATCTTTCTGTAGGCAACTACAGTACTAAGGAAGGGATGTGTTGGCCTGTCCTCTATAATGTTCAGTTGCTTAGTGTCAGTCGTAGAGTCACAGAAAACTACAGTACAGAAACAGGCCTTTTGCCCCATCTAGTCCATGCTAAACCATCATTCTGCCTAATCACATCGATCCACACCTGGACCAAGAACCTCCACACCCTCCCATGCATGTACTTATCCAAACTTCTCTTAAATATTGAAATTGAACCTGCATCTACTTCTTCCTATGGTGGCATGTCAGTGTGGCAATCTACTCAGTTGAAGGGAAGCACAATCATTTCAAAGACTGAAATATTCTTGAATTCATTCCTCTCCAACAATCCTACTGAATAAAATGGCCTGTACTGTATTCCAACTTAAAAGAGTTGTTAAAATATTTTCTCATCTCTCCATTGTTTCCTTTATGCGTTATTCATGTTTTTGATACTTCACGATGACTCAAGTTAGTTCATTCTAACAATGAACTGTCACAAACAAGAGAAAATCTACAGATGCAAACACAAGGAAATCTGCAGATGCTGGAATTTCAAGCAACACACATAAAAGTTGCTGGTGAACGCAGCAGGCCAGGTAGCATCTCTAGGAAGAGGTACAGTTGATGTTTCGGGCCGAGACCCTTCGTCAGGACTAACTGAAGGAAGAGTGAGTAAGGGATTTGAAAGCTGGAGGGGGAGGGGGAGATCCAAAATGATAGGAGAAGACAGGAGGGGGAGGGATGGAGCCAAGAGCTGGACAGGTGATTGGCAAAGGGGATATGAGAGGATCATGGGACAGGAGGCCTAGGGAGAAAGAAAAGGTGGGAGGGGGGGAACCAGAGGATGGGCAAGGGATATAGTGAGAGGGACAGAGGGACAAAAAGGAGAGGGAAAAAGAATGTGTGTATATAAATAAATAACGGATGGGGTACGAGGGGGAGGTGGGGCATTAGCAGAAGTTTGAAAAGTCATTGTTCATGCCATCAGGTTGGAGGCTACCCAGATGGAATATAAGGTGTTGTTCCTCCAACCTGAGTGTGGCTTCATCTTTACAGTAGAGGAGGGCGTGGATAGACATATCAGAATGGGAATGGGACGTGGAATTAAAATGTGTGGCCACTGGGAGATCCTTTCTCTGGCGGACAGAGCGTAGGTGTTCAGCAAAGCGGTCTCCCAGTCTGCGTCGGGTCTTGCCAATAAGGCCACATCGGCAGCACCGGACACAGTATATCACCCAAGCCGACTCACAGGTGAAGTGTCGCCTCACTTGGAAGGACTGTCTGGGGCCTTGAATGGTAGTGAGGGAGGAAGTGTCAGGGCATGTGTAGCACTTGTTCTGATTACAAGGATAAGTGCCAGGAGGGAGATCGGTGGGGAGGGATGGAGGGGACGAATGGACAAGGGAGTCGTGTAGGGAGCGATCCCTGCGAAAAGCGGGGTGGGGGGGAGGGAAAGATGTGCTTAGTGGTGGGATCCCCTTGGAGGTGGCGGAAGTTACAGAGAATTATATGTTGGACCCGGAAGCTGGTGGGGTGGTAAGTGAGGACAAGGGGAACCCTATTCCTAGTGGGGTGACGGGAGGATGGAGTGAGAGCAGATGTGCATGAAATGGGTGAGATGTATTGTGTGGAGACGGCCTCCCCTGTCTAGATCTTTCTGTCTCTGTCTCTGGAGACAGCTTATCTACTGATGTCTACTATAAGCCTACTGACTGTCACAGCTATCTGGACTATTCCTCTTCTCACCCTGTCTCTTGCAAAAATGCCATCCCCTTCTCGCAATTCCTTCATCTCCACCGCATCTGCTCTCAGGATGAGGCTTTTCATTTAGGACGAGGGAGATGTCCTCCTTTTTCAAAGAAAGGGGCTTCCCTTCCTCCACCATCAACTCCGCTCTCAAACGCATCTCCCCCATTTCACGCACATCTGCTCTCACTCCATCCTCCCGCCATCCCACTAGGAATAGAGTTCCCCTTGTCCTCACCTCTACTGTCAAGAAGAAGCCACACTCAGGTTGGAGGAACAACACCTTATATTCCGTCTGGGTAGCCTCCAACCTGATGGCATGAACATTGACTTCTCAAACTTCCGCTAATGCCCCACCTCCCCCTCGTACCCCATCTATTATTTATTTATATATACACATTCTTTCTCTCTCTCTCCTTTTTCTCCCTCTGTCCCCCTCACTTTACCCCTTACCCATCCTCTGGGCTTTTCCCTCCTCCCCCTTTTCTTTCTCCCTCGGCCTCCTATCCCATGATTCTCTCATATCCCTTTTGCCAATCACCTGTCCAGCTCTTGGCTCCATCCCTCCCCCTCCTGTCTTCTCCTATCATTTTGGATCTCCCCCTCCCCCTCCCACTTTCAAATCTCTTACTAGCTCTTCTTTCAGTTAGTTCTGACGAAGGGTCTGGGCTCGAAGCGTCGACTGTACCTCTTCCTATAGATGCTGCCTGGCCTGCTGTGTTCACCAAAATCTACAGATGCTGGAAATCCAAGAAACACAAACATAATTCTGGAGGAATTCAGCAGGCCAGGCAGGATCTAAAAAAAGAGTACCATCAACGTTTCGGGCCAAAACCTTGCCTAAGTGTTTTGGCCTGAAACATTGACTGTACTCTTTTTTTTCTTGATGCTGCCTGGCCTGCTGAGTTCTTCCAGCACTTTGTGTGTGTCACTAACAATGAACTGTGTATTGTCAACTAATCTAAAATTGTTCTAAGTCTTGAATTAGAAACACAGAAAACCTACACACAATACAGGACCTTTGGCCTACAAATTTGTGCTGAATATGTCCCGACCTTAGAAATTACTAGACTTCCCCATAGCCCTCTATTTTACTAAGCTCCATGTGCCTATCTAAAAGTCTCTTAAAAGACGTTATCGCATCTGCCTCCACCACTGTTGCCGGTAGCCCATTCCAGGTACTCACCACTTTCTGAGTAGAAAACTTACTGCTGACATCACCTCTGTAGCTACTCCCAGCACCTTAAACCTATGTCCTCTTGTGGTAACCATTTCAGCCCTGGGAAAAAGCCTCTGACTATCCACACACAATGCCTCTCATCATCTTATATACCTCTATCAGGTCATCTGTCATCCTCTGTCGCTCCAAGGAGAAAAGGTCGAGTTCACTTAATCTGTTTTCATAAGGTATGCTCCCCAATCCAGGCAACATCCTTGTAAATCTCCACTGCAGCCTTTCTATGGCTTCTGCATCCTTCCTGTAGTGAGGCAACCAGAACTGAGCACAGTACACCAAGTGGGGTCTGAGCAGGGTCCTATATAGCTGCAACATTACCTCTCAGCTCCTAAATTCAATTCCACAATTGATGAAGGCCAATACACTGTATGCCTTCTTAACCACAGCATCAACCTGCACAGCTGCTTTGAGCGTCCTATGAACTCGGACCCCAAGATCCCTCTGATCCTCCACACTACCAAGATTCTTACCATTAATACTGTATTCTGCCATCATATTTGACCTACCAAAATGAACCACTTCACACTTATCGGGGTTGAACTCCATCTGCCACTTCTCAGCCCAGTTTTGCATCCTATCAATGTCCCGCTGTACCTCTGGCAGCCCTCCACACTATCCACAACACCCCCAACCTTTGTGTCATCAGCAAACTTACTAACCCATCCCTCCACTTCCTCATCCAGGTCATTTATAAACATCACAAAGAGTAAGCGTCCCAGAATAGACCCCTGAGGTACACCACTGGTCATCGACCTCCATGCAGAATATGAGCCATCTACAACCACTCTTTACCTTCTGTGGGCAAGCCAGTTCTGGATCTACAAAGCAATGTCCCCTTAGATCCCATGCCTCCTTACTTTCTCAATAATGCTTGCATGGGATACCTTATCAAATGCCTTGCTGAAATCCATATACTGCTCTTCCTTCATTAATGTGTTTAGTCACATCCTCAAAAAATTCAATCAGGCTCGTAAGGCACAACCTGCCCTTGACAAAGCCATGCTAACTATTCCTAATCATATTATACCTCTCCAAATGTTCATAAATCCTGCATCTCAGGATCTTCTCCATCAACTTACCAACCACTGAAGTAAGACCCACTGGTCTATAATTTCCTGGGATATCTCTGCTCCTTTTCTTGAATAAAGGAACAACATCTGCAACCCTCCAATCCTCTGTAACCTTTCCTGTTCCCATTGATGATGTAAAGATCATTGCCAGAGGCTCAGCAATCTCCTCCCTCACCTCTCACAGTAGCCTGGGGTACATCTCATCCGGTCCTGGCGACTTAACCAACTTGATGTTTTCCAAAAGCTCCATCACATCTTCTTTCTTAATATCTACATGCTCAAGCTTTTCAGTCTGCTGCAAGTCAGCACTACAATCACCAAGGTTCTTTTCCGTAGTGAATACTGAAGTGAAGTATTCATTAAGTACCCCTGCTATTTCCTCCGGTTCCATACACACTTTCCCACTGTCACACTTGATAGGTCTTGTTCTTTCACGTCTTAACCTGTTGCTCTTCACATACTTGCAGAATGCCTTGGAGTTTTCCTTAATCCTGCTCGCCAAGGCCTTCTCATGGCCCCTTCTGGCTCTTCTAATTTCCTTTTTAAGCTCCTTCCTGTTAGCCTTATAATCTTCTAGATCCCTAATATTACCTAACTCTCTGAACCTTTTGTAAGCTTTTCTTTTCTTCTTGATTAGATTTATTACAGCCTTTGTACACACAGTTCCTGTACCCTACCACAACTTCCCTGTCTCATTGGAACATACCTATGCAGAACTCTACACAAATATCCGCTGAACATTTGCCACATTTCTTCCGTACTTTTCCCCGAGAACATCTGTTCCCAATTTAAACTTCCAATTTCCTGCCTGATAACCTCATAATTCCCCTTACCCCAATTAAACATTTCCCTAACTTGTCTGTTCCTATCTCTCTCCAATGCTGTTGTAAAGGAAATAGAGTTATGATCACTATCTCCAAAATGCTCTCCCACTGAGAGATCTGACACCTGACCAGGTTCATTTCCCAATACAAAATCAAGTACAGTCTCTCCTCTTGTAGGCTTATCTACATACTGTGTCAAGAAACCTTCCTGAACACACCTAACAAACTCCACCCCATCTAAACCCCTTGCTCTAGGGAGATGTCAATCAATATTTGGGAAATTAAAATCTCCCATCACAACAACTCTGTTATTATTATACCTTTCCATGATCTGTTTCCCTATCTGCTCCTGATAACTATTGGGTGGCCTATAAAAAACACCCAATAAAGTTATTGACCCCTTCTTGTTCCTAACTTCCACCCACAGAGACTCTGTAGACAGTCCCTCCATGATGTCCAGCTTTTCTGCAGCCGTGACACTATCTCTGATCAACAGAGCTACGCCCCCACCTCTTTTGTCTCCCCCCCTGTCCTTTCTGAAACATCTAAAACCCGGCATTCCTGTCCCTGAGCCATCCAAGTCTCTGTAATGGCCACCACATCATAGTTCCAAGTACTGATCCACGCTCTAAGCTCATTCGCTTTGTTCACAATACTCCTTGCGTTAAAATAGACACATCTCAAACCATCCATCTGAGCGCATCCCTTCTCAATCACTTGTCTATCCTCCCTCCACACTGTCTCCAAGCTTTCTCTATTTGTGAGCCAACTGTCTCTTCCCCAGTCTCGTCAGTTCGGTTCCCACCCCCCAACAATTCTAGTTTAAACTCTCCCCATAGCCTTTGCAGACCTCCCTGCTAGGATGTTGGTCCCCCTGGGATTCAAGTGCAACCCATCCTTTTTCTACAGGTCACACCTGCCCCAAAAGAGGTTCCAATGATGCAGAAATCTGAATCCCTTTCCCTGCTCCAATCCCTCAGCCACGCATTTATCCTCCACCTCATTCTATTCCTATACTCACTGTCGCGTTGCACAGGCAATAATCCCGAGATGACTACCTTTGCGGTCCTGCTTCTCAACTTCCTTCCTAACTCCCTGTGGTCTTTTTTCAGGACCTCTTCTCTTTTCCTAACTATGTCATTGGTATCAATATGTACCACAACCTCTGGCTGTTCTCCCTCCCACTGTAGAATATCTTAGATGCGATCTGAAACATCCTGTACTCTGGCACCTGGGAGGCAAACTACCATCCAAGTTTCTTTCCTGCGTCTACAGAATCGCCTGTTTGACCCCCTAACTATAGTGTCTCCTATCGCTACTGCCTTCCTCTTGCTTTCCCAGAGGCAAGGCCACTGTTACTTCCCCCAGGTAGGCGGTCACCCCCAACAGTACTCAAACAGGAATACTTATTGTCAAGGGGTACAGCCACAGGGGTACTCCCTAGTAGCTGACTTTTCCCCTTCCCTCTCCTGACTTGTCTGTCTCCCATTGCCCTGGTGTGACCACATGCCTATAACTTTTTTTATCACCTCTTTGCTCTCCCTGACCAGGCGAAGGTCATCGAGCTGCATCTCCAGTTCCCTAATGCAGTCCCTTAGGAGCTGCAGCTCGACATACTGGGTACAGATATGGCCGTCCAGGAGGCTGGGAGACTCCAGAACCTCCCACATCTGACACTGAGCACAGCAAGCCGGCCTCACACATACAGTACTTCCTTTCCGCAATTAACACAGGTAGATCTACCTCGCCTTGTTACCGCCTAAGCCTGTTGAGCCAAAGCCCTATCATTCTGCCACCTCTCACTCCGCTGCCCACTGGATATGGCGGTCTTCTTTTTAAACTGCACAGTCTTGCCTCTCTTTTACCCCGAGTAGTAAAACTGTCTTCACTCTGGAAAACCTTAGGCATTCACCCGCTGCCTTGTTGCTCTGAATTGGTGCGTTGTAATCGTAAAACAGATGACTGAATGGATAGGAAAAGGCATCCATTTATATAATGGCTCCCAGAATCTTACTGCATCACAGAGCTCTAATTGTTGTGAGGAAAGCTGTTCACAATGAGATTGCTATTATTGTAGTATAGGAAAGCACAGCCTAGTGAAATCCTACAAGATCAACAAAACAACTAACTAAATAATTTTAGTGCTGATGGCAGAGGGACGATTGTGTGGCACAAATGCTCTTAAGGATTCTGTTCTTCAAGATGTGCCATGGGATCTTTTATATCCACCTAAAGGAAGAATAAACCATAATAAAGTTTTTGTTTAAAATTTCCTCTGAAAGATTACTCTGTTAGCAGTACACAGTATCATAAACCCTCAGTGGTGTTTAAGTACCTCACTTATTATCTTATTTCAATCCAGTGGATCGCCATCCAAAACCAAGGAAATGAGTAAATCCTAAAAGGATGAAAAGCTGAGCTTAATAAAGTCAGGTTATCATTCTGTATCATAGCACTACATTTACACTTGACAAATCCTATGTGACGTTTGACAAGCCCAGCATAAATACTATTTGTAGAGTGGAGGCATCCAGTGCTGAATTCTCACTTAATCAATACAAGTATTTCAGCAGTAGAAATAAAATTAACAAGCATCTTATCATTAAACCTCAGTTGTTCTCTGATCAAAATGTTTTCATTTTTTTCTTTGTTAGGATACTGCCCTTAGATAACAGTGGAAAGTTCGTATGGATTTTGACAGTATTGAACTGTCCAATAAACAGCAAAGCTGCTATTAAATATGTGGGGCCTGTGCTCATATTGTATGATTGTTGAATGATCTCTGCAATGGTTAAGTGATTTGTACTTTCACTGCTGTCTTAAATATTGGAGAAAGCTTCACCTTTGCATACTTGTCAACCATACCTTTTTAACAAAACCATGTCAGCAACTCTGTAAATATAAAATTTGAATTGTATTTCTAAACTGTATAAATGAAGTTCCAGTTTGGCATATATTTCAGTTCACCGAGAGGATCTTTATGTTATAGGCTTTGCTATTTTGTCATCAAAGAAGTATTGTATTTCAATAAATTATGTGACAATCTTCTACTTAAAGTATAATACTCATAAGTGAGAGCATTTTTACTAATGGATGTAAAAATGAATCTAATATGGGCATCATGTTTCTACATGTTCCTATTCATGCAATGTAAATATGCTGTAAATAATGAAACATTACAGATGTACTGTACATCCAGTGTTCGTAGACCCCTATCTCAGTAACCCTTAATGCCCATATGTTGAAAACAAATTTATAACTTTGTAACTTTATTTTAAAGTTTCTGAGCTGCAAACAGTTTAGTGTGTTGTGAACTGCAGTAACTTTCCATAATAGGTGAAATTGGCTTCCAATACCACTGCAATAAAATGTAACATACATCAAAGTTGCTGGTGAACGCAGCAGGCCAAGCAGCATCTATAGGAAGAGGTGCAGTCGACGTTTCAGGCCGAGACCCTTCGTCAGGACGTCAGTCGGCCTGAAACGTCGACTGCACTTCTTCCTATAGATGCTGCTTGGCCTGCTGCGTTCACCAGCAACTTTGATGTATGTTGCTTGAATTTCCAGCATCTGCAGAATTCCTGTTGTTTGCAATAAAATGTATCTTGATTGGAGAACAGCTGAAATTTAGTAAAAAGATGCTTCCATCTAGAGTGAAAAGCCTCATCCTGAGAGCAGATGCAGCAGAGATGGAGGAATTGAGGGAAGGCGATGGCGTTTTTACAAGTAGCAGGGTGGGAAGAGGTATAGTCCAGGTAGTTATGAGAGCAGCAGAGAGTTTATAATAGACATCAGTAGATAGGCTGTCTCCATAGATAGAGGAAGAGAGATTGAGAAAGGGGAATGGTGGTAAATTTGAGGGCAGGGTGGAAGTTGGAGGTAAAGTTGATGAAGTTGATAAGTTCCGCAGGCAGGTTTGTGGATCTTAGGTAGGATGTAGAAATAGGGGGTGTGGGGTGAGGGAACAATGAGGTTGGTGGCAGTGGATGGAAGATCCCCAGAGTTAATAAGATCAGTGATGGTGTGGGAGTCAATGGCCTGGTGTTCCTTGGTGGGGACCTGTTCAAGGGGTAAGTAAGAGGAGGTGTCTGACAGTTGTTGCAGCAACTCAACAAGGTAGCGGTCAGCCCAACAGTACCCCCTTTATCTGTGGGTTTGTTGGTGAGGTGAGGATTATTGTGGAGAGAGTGGGCAGCAGTGTGTTCAGGAGGAGTGGAGAAGTCGAGACAGTTGATGTCCTATCAGCAGTTAGCAATGAAAAGATCCAGGGCAGGCTGAAGACCAGAGCGGGTGTCCAGGAAGAGGAGGAAGGTTGAAGACGGGAGAAGGGACCATCGGTGTGGGCTGGAGGTGTTACTAGCAATCTGAACAGATTGTGGTTTTCTGGTTAGAAAGTTGAGTATTTAGATGGTGGTGTGAGTCCTGAGGCTTCTGTACCGCCTTCCTGATGGTATCAGTGAGAAAAGAGCATGACCAGAGTGGGGGTCTCTGATGATGGGTGCTGCTATCTTGCGACAGCGTTTTGTGTAGATGCGCTCCATGGTGGGAAAAGCTTTACCCGTAATGCACTGAGCTACATTCACTACTTTATGTGGGATTTTCCATTAAAGGGCATTGGTGTTCCCATATGAGGCTGTGAAGCAGCTAGTCAATATACTCTCTACTACACATCTATAGAGATTTGTCAGAGCTTTAGATGTGATGCTGAATCTTCACAAACTCCTAAGGAAATAGAGTCACTGTTGTGCTTTCTTTTTGATTGTACTTACATGCTGCGCCCATGACAGGTCCTCTGAAATGATAAAACTGAGGACTTTGAAGTTGCTGATCCTCTCTACCTCTAATCCTCTGATGAGGATTAGCTCATGGAGCTCTGGATTCCTTCTCCTGAAGTCAATAATCAGCTCCTTGGTCTTTCTGACAGTGCGTGAGAGGTTGTTGTTATGGCACCACTCAGTCAGATTTTCAGTCTTCCCTCCTGTATACTGAATCATCACCACCTTTGATTCGGCCAGTGACAGTGGTGTCATCAGCAAACTTGAATATGGCATTGGAAGTGTGGTTAGCCACACAGTCATAAGTGTAAAGCGAGTAGAGCAAGGTGTAAGCACACAGCCTTGTGGTGCACCTGTGATGATAGAGATTGTGGAGGAGATGATGTTGCCAGTCCAAACTGACTGGAGTCTGCAAGTGAGGCAATTAAGGATCCTGTTGCACCAGAAGGTATTGAGGCCGAGGTCTTGGAGCTTATTGATTAGTTTTGTGGGGATGATGGTAATGAAGGCTGAGCTGTAATTGATAAAGAAAATGCATTAAAATCATATTGGCATAGAAACTAAGCATATGTATCATAACATGGCTAACCATATGGCTCTGTGCAAAGACCAAATTCTGGTTGGATGGTTGCTTTTACAAAAATCCCAGTGCAGTGCATGCATGCTCCCAAGCTTTCAGTTACTTGCCATTTTAGTTCTCTGACTCAGGTGTACCGCTGACATCTTTAACCTGAACTCCTAGGGCATTCTCATGAAGCTCTATTGAAGCTAGAGGGACAAGTCCGATTTTTCATTTAGCCACTTGGCAATTTTCAGGACTGGACACTGGTCAGATTACTGTCACGTTCCCATGTTTACTGACTGGGTTTGTAATAGGTTTGCTGTTAACCCTTTCATCTTTTGTTTTCATTACAGCTTCCTTAGTTCTGTTCCATCATGCCTTTTGCTATTGAATCACTCTCATCTACCACCACATCAGAAACTCACTTGTTATGCTTCCCTTCATAACTGTTCATAACTCCAACAACTTCCATTTCTGGGTATTCCTAATCTGTTAACTAATTCCAGAAGCTGTTTTAAACTCTCAGCTGTCATGGTGCAAGATGGGTGGTCTACAGATTAGAGAGCATCGAGTCAAAGGAGGGGTATTTCATGAGGTATGTTAATATGCTTTATTAATGCTATGTTTTAAAAAAACCTTTCCAGTCACATGGAAATCTAAAATAAAAGCAAAAAAATGCTGGAAACACTCAGTAAGTCATGTAGTATCTCTGAAAAGAGAGATGGAGTTGATGTTTCGGGCTGGAGATTCCCAATCAGAACTTTACAGTTACATGTTAACCTAATGCTAATTTCACATTTGCTTGTAGTGCCATTTGTAACACACACATACAATTGAGAAACTTTTTGCAGAAAAAAAAAGTTAAGAACGTAAATGATTGCATGAAGGAATGAAAGAAATAGACACAGTTTAGAAAACTCATAATATCTGTAGAAATGCCTGAGAGTAATTGTTGTATAATTTAAATGCTAATGCTTTTTGGAAATTTTACTTCCTGGAATGTGGAAATACACTTTAAATGTTCAATCATTAGAAACCAATAAAGAACAATTTTTCTCAACTTGTCATTCAAATTTGAAAGTAACCCCAGTAGGATTTAAAGATGAATATGTGCTAGGGTGTCAACATTAACTCTGAAGTTCAGCTGCTTTTAAAAGTGTTTAGACCATGAATGTAGATTCTGAAGAACAGCTTAAATTGGCATACTGGTATCCTAAAGAAAGAATGAGAGAAATTTGTGAATTGTCAGCATGGTGACAATAGATGGTTAGAAAATACAGTGAAGGACAAGAAGGTTGATGGTTGGAATTGATCTTTTCAAAACTATGATTGAACATGTGGGACCTTTCTTTCTTCCTAAAATTCGTGGCTGACAATTATCTTGAAGCTGCCACTGTAACTTTACCTGAAGGACATCATAAACACAGACTTTTCCTATTAAGTACAAATAATTCCTGGCCCTTATGTTCGTTAACATTTGGATAGCATTAGAGTCATAATGTTCAAAAACGTTTTGACTTATGCAGCTCATGGATCCTTGATTTTCACACTCGCAGACCCCAGTCAGTTCTGATTGGCAACAACGTCTCCTCCACGACTTCCATCAACACAGGTGTACCACCAGGCTGTGTGCTTAGCCCCCACTCTACTCACTTTACAGTCATGACTGTGTGGCTAAGCACAGCTCCAATGCTATATACAAGTTTGCTGATGACACCACTATCGAAGGCTGACTCAAAGGTATCAATGAATCAGCACATAGAAGGGAAATTGAAAATCTGGCTGACTGGTGCCATAACAACAACCTCTCACTCAGTGTCAGCAAGACCTAGGACTTTCTCTATTGACTTCAAGAGGAGGAAACCAGAGGTCCATGAGCCAGTCCTCATCGGAGGATCGGAGGTGGACTTTAAATTCCTTGGTGTCAATATTTTGGAGATTCTGTTCTGTACCCAGTATGTAAGTGCAATTATGAAGAAAGCACAGAAGTGCCTCTACTTCCTTAGGAATTTGCAAAGGCTCCACATGACATTGAAAATTTTGACAAACTTCTATAGATATCTAAGTGGAGAGCATACTGACTCACAGCCTGGTATGGAAAGATTCAATGCCCAGTCCATTACAGGTAAAGCCTTCCTCACCAATGAGCACATCTACACAAAGCAGGAAAGCAGCAACCGTCATCAGGGACCCCTATCACCCAGGTCATGCTATCTGCTTACTGCACACATCAGGAAGAAGGTACAGGAGCCCAAGGACTCACACCACCAAGTTCAGGAACAGTGATTACCCCTCAACTATCAGGCTCTTGAAGCAAAGGTGATAACTTCACTCAGCTTCATTTGCCCGTCATTGAAATGTTTCCATCTCCTATGGACTCACTTTTGAGAACTCTTCATCTCAGGTTCTTGATATTTCTTGACTTATTTATTATTATTATCTCTTTCTTTTAGTATTTGCACAGTTTTTTGTCTTTTACACACTGGTCAGTTGCCCAAGTTGGTGCGGTCTTTCATTGATTCTATTATAGTTATTATTCAATAGTGGATTTATTGAGTATGCCCGCAAGAAAGTGAATCTCAAGGTAGAGTATGGTGACATATATGTACTTCAATAATAAATTTACTTAGAAATTAATAAATTGAATTTTTACTAGCTATGGTTTTATTTACAAATTTTCAAATAGATGAATGATTCATTAGAAGACCCCCAATCAATTAAAACAAATGTATGCTGCATTTCTATTTTAGTGCCACTGTAGCAGTTGAAGTGCAAGTAGTGATAGCAGCTTTTGCAGAATCTGGCTCTGCCACTGTTATTACTGGGGTATTTATTTATTCAGGATTCTGAATTTACAGCTGGTGCTGGATTTGATACAGAAGAAATCAGAGCAGGAGTAGGCCATCTGGCCCATTGAGCCTGCTTTGCTATTCAATAAGGTCATGGCTATGGAGTTAGTCTGTCTTCCCTGCTCACATTGTCAAGGAACTCCATTCAGAAAGACAAGAATTTGTAGAAAAATTCACAACTATTTTGTTGAGATGAAGAGAATGTCCTTTCAATGCAGGTTACCTTTATTTTCAAGCACAGTAGCAGAGGTTGAATAATGCAAATTGCACTTAAGTTTTAATCTTTTATAAATACAAACTCTTATGAACCAGCTTCCAGGAAATTAGTTTGTGCAGTACATAAGTGTCATTGTGGGTTCTCTGTTATCTGGCTTTCATTATATGACAGTATTTTTTTATTGAAAGGCTATTGCAAGAGCTCAGATGGCCCATTTAAATAATTCTGTTATCACTCCCTGTTCAGAATTCTTTTGACTAATGCGGTAGATTCAATCCCTTCCCTAATGGCCATGCTTTACTCTGGATTATATGATGCAACTATAAAGCACTTTATCACTCAGTAGCATCTCAAGACTTTTCACGGAATTAATTAAATATTTGGTTTGATCTCCCAGTGAGCGTAGAATCGAATGAATACTCTACAAGGGCAAAATCGATTTTTTTTAATACCAGAATATTTATTTCTGCCCCAGTTTGTTATGCTGAAACTTAAAAGTATACAGTCATGCCAAAGAAAAAAAACATTTTATATCTGAGAATCCAGGAATCCAAAGTCATAACATTGGCGTCACTTCAGCTATTGTTCTGCTGCTTTACTGTTGCTGATTGGCTCTCAATTTGTTGAATGTAAATGTTTTTGAAGCAACTTGTGTTGCAAGCTGTTAAATCCAGTTCAGCTGTTGCTCATAGTAGCTAGGTCATGTTGTCAATAATACTGTAGCACTAATTTCAGAACATGTACTGTCATATTGAACTACTACCATCCAGTTAAATGCCATATGTTAAGTGTTCTTGGGGAAATAAGCACTTAGCAAAACTTTGCATCGACCAATAATAGGCCAGCTGACTGGAAGCAATATTAATGGTCAGAAATGTGATGATTGCTATTGCAGAAGTGTTAAATATCCCTAAAGTCTTCTAACAGTGATAAGACAAGGCCAGGAATCTATCCTTGACCACAAGCTTTTAGCTTATTTCTTCCAGAAACAATGATGGCTACTCTTCGGAGCCATCTACATGATAAGGCAATGTGAGGAGGTCCCAGTAAGGCAATGTGGCAAAGGAGGAGGAAGGAGATAAGAGTGATTGTCTCAACCAAGGACTGTCAGTGAGCAGTTCCTGAAGAGCAGCCATATAAATGAAAGTTTAAAAAAAAAGACATATGCTGGAAATCTGATGTAAAACAGAAATCTTATTCACATCACAAATATGGAGGGTGTTTAAGGATCATGTGCATGGGGTTATGGATAGGTTTGTTCATACTACTACACAGAAAAGGTGGTAGGGTAAGGCACCGTGGTTGAGAAAAGAGTCAGAGCACTTGGTCAAGAGGGAAAAGGAAGCATACGTAAGGTTTAGGAAGCAGAAATCAGGCAGTGCTCTTGAGAATTATAGGGTGGCGAGAAAGGAGCTAAAGAATCAATTAAGGAGAGCAAGAAAGGGACAGGAGAAGGCCTTGCTGAGTAGGGGATTAAGCAAAATCCCAAGGAGTTCTGAAGAAAAGAAGATAACTAGAATGAGGGTTAGACCACTTAGGGATTAAGGGGGGAATATGTGCCAGAAAGAGGAGGAGGTTGGGTAGGTCCTTAAGGAATACTTTGCTTCAATATTCATTGAGTGGGCCTTTGACCATCGTGAAGTCAATGTAGAATAGGTTAATATGCTAGAAGTAATGTTGAAGCTTCTGAAAAACATTATGTTAGAAACGTTTCTGGGGACTGATGGAATTTAGCCCAAGTTACTACTGGGTAAGGGAAGACTTTCTGGGGTGTTAACAATGATCTCTGTGTTCTCCCTGGTCATGGGAGTGGTACTGGGGAATTGAAGGATGGCAATTGTTCCATTTTTGAAGAAAGTGAGTAGGGATGGTCCTGGGAATTATAGACCAGTAAGTACTACATCAGTACTGGGCAAACTATTGGAGAGGATTCTTAGGGGCAGGATTTCTGAGCATTTAGAGACAACATATAGTCATATTAATGGTAATCAATATGGCTTTGTGAGTGTAAAGTTGTGCCTCACAAGTCTAATTGAGTGTTTTAAGGAGGTGACAAAACAAATTGAAAAAGGTACAGCAGTCAATGTGATGTATATCAATTTTAGTAAAGCGTTTGATTAAGGTTCCCCATCATAGGCTCATCTAGAAAGTCGTGAGACATGGGATCTATAGAAATTTGGCTTGTGAATTCAGAATTAGCTTTCCTACAGGTTGGTAGTGGATAGAGTGTATTTTGCCTGGAGGCGGGTGAGTTTTATATATGACTTGAATAAGGAAGTGGAGTGGTGGGTCAGTAAGTATGCACATGAAATGAAGTTTGGAGGTGTTGTGGCTGGTGTCGTGTCACAGGTTATAGCAGGATATAGACAGGATGCAGAGCTGGACTGAGAAATGGCAGCTGGAGTTCAATCCAGAAAAGTATGAATTGATAGACTTTGGAAGACTGAGCTTGAAGACAAGGTTAATGGCAGGATTCACAGCACGTAAAAGAACACGGGGATATTGGGGTCAAGATCTGTAGATCCCTCAAAGTTGGCTTGTAAGTTAATACCATGGTTAAGAAGGCACATTGTTTGCTGGGCCTCATTAGTAAGGGATGGAGTTCAGATCCATGAGGTAATGTTGCAGTTTTATAAAACTCTGGTTACACATTGGAGTATTGTATTCAGTTTTGGTCACCTCATTACAGAAGGGATGTTGGAGTTTTAGAGAGGATGCACTGGAGATTTATCGGGATGCTGCATAGATTAGAAAACACGTCTAATGAGGAAAGATTGAAGAAGCGAGAGCATTTCTCTTGGGAACAACAGACAATGAGAGGTGACTTGATAGATGTGTATAAGATTATGAGAAGCATCAACAGGGTGGAGAACCAGCATATTTTCCCAGGGTTTCAGTGGCTAATATCAGAAGACGCCCATTTAAGGTGAGTAGAGAAAAGTTTAGGGACTATATCAGAAGTAGTTCTTCGTACACAGAGAATGGAGGGTGCCTGGAACACACTGCCAGGGGTGGTGGGAGTAGAGGCTGTTACAATTAAGAGTTTTAAAAGACTCTTAGATAGACACATGGATGTAAGAAAAATAGAGGGTTATGGGCTGTGTAAGAGGGAAGGGTTAGATTAATTGTGGAGTAGGTTTATCTAGCAACACACATCAAAGTTGCTGGTGAACGCAGCAGGCCAAGCAGCATCTATAGGAAGAGGCGCAGTCGACGTTTCAGGCCGAGACCCTTAGTCAGGACTAACTGAAGGAAAAGTGAGTAAGGGATTTGAAAGCTGGAGGGGGAGGGGGAGATGCAAAATGATAGGAGAAGACAGGAGGGGGAGGGATAGAGCCGAGAGCTGGACAGGTGATAGGCAAAAGGGGATACGAGAGGATCATGGGACAGGAGGTCTGGGAAGAAAGACGGGGGGGGGGTGACCCAGAGGATGGGCAAGAGGTATATTCAGAGGGACAGAGGGAGAAAAAGGAGAGTGAGAGAAAGAATGTGTGCATAAAAATGAGTAACAGCTGGGGTACGAGGGGGAGGCGGGGCCTAGCGGAAGTTAGAGAAGTCAATGTTCATGCCATCAGGTTGGAGGCTACCCAGACGGAATATAAGGTGTTGTTCCTCCAACCTGAGTGTGGCTTCATCTTTACAGTAGAGGAGGCCGTGGATAGACATGTCAGAATGGGAATGGGATGTGGAATTAAAATGTGTGGCCACTGGGAGATCCTGCTTTCTCTGGCGGACAGAGCGTAGATGTTCAGCAAAGCGGTCTCCCAGTCTGCGTCGGGTCTCACCAATATATAAAAGGCCACATCGGGAGCACCGGACGCAGTATATCACCCCAGTCGACTCACAGGTGAAGTGATGCCTCACCTGGAAGGACTGTTTGGGGCCCTGAATGGTGGTAAGGGAGGAAGTGTAAGGGCATGTGTAGCACTTGTTCCGCTTACACGGATAAGTGCCAGGAGGGAGATCAGTGGGGAGGGATGGGGGGGACGAATGGACAAGGGAGTTGTGTAGGGAGCGATCCCTGCGGAATGCAGAGAGAGGGGGGGAGGGAAAGATGTGCTTAGTGGTGGGATCTCGTTGGAGGTGGCGGAAGTTACGGAGAATAATATGTTGGACCCGGAGGCTGGTGGGGTGGTAGGTGAGGACCAGGGGAACCCTATTCCTAGTGGGGTGGCGGGAGGATGGAGTGAGAGCAGATGTACGTGAAATGGGGGAGATGCGTTTAAGAGCAGAGTTGATAGTGGAGGAAGGGAAGCCCCTTTCTTTAAAAAATGAAGACATCTCCCTCGTCCTAGAATGAAAAGCCTCATCCTGAGAGCAGATGCGGCAGAGACGGAGGAATTGCGAGAAGGGGATGGCGTTTTTGCAAGAGACAGGGTGAGAAGAGGAATAGTCCAGATAGCTGTGAGAGTCAGTAGGCTTATAGTAGACATCAGTGGATAAGCTGTCTCCAGAGACAGAGACAGAAAGATCTAGAAAGGGGAGGGAGGTGTCGGAAATGGACCAGGTAAACTTGAGGGCAGGGTGAAAGTTGGAGGCAAAGTTAATAAAGTCAACGAGTTCTGCATGCGTGCAGGAAGCAGTGCCAATGCAGTCGTCGATGTAGCGAAGGAAAAGTGGGGGACAGATACCAGAATAGGCACGGAACATAGATTGTTCCACGAACCCAACAAAAAGGCAGGCATAGCTAGGACCCATACGGGTGCCCATAGCTACACCTTTAGTTTGGAGGAAATGAGAAGAGCAAAAGGAGAAATTATTAAGAGTAAGGACTAATTCTGCTAGACGGAGCAGAGTGGTGGTAGAGGGGAACTGATTAGGTCTGGAATCCAAAAAGAAGCGTAGAGCTTTGAGACCTTCCTGATGGGGGATGGAAGTATATAGGGACTGGACATCCATGGTGAAAATAAAGCGGTGGGGGCCAGGGAACTTAAAATCATCGAAAAGTTTAATAGCGTGAGAAGTGTCACGAACATAGGTCGGAAGGGATTGAACAAGGGGTGATAAAACAGTGTCGAGGTATGCAGAAACGAGTTCGGTGGGGCAGGAGCAAGCTGAGACAATAGGTCGGCCAGGACAGGCAGGTTTGTGGATCTTGGGTAGGAGGTAGAAACAGGAAGTGCGGGGTGTGGGAACTATAAGGTTGGTAGCAGTGGATGGGAGATCCCCTGAGCGGATAAAGTCGTTGATAGTGTGGGAGACAATGGCCTGGTGCTCCTTAGTGGGGTCACGATCGAGGGGTAAATAAGAGGAGGTATCCGCGAGTTGTCACTGTGCCTCGGCAAGGTAGAGGTCAGTACGCCAGACTACAACAGCACCCCCTTTATCAGCGGGTTTAATAATAATGTTAGGATTAGTGCGGAGGGAGTGGAGAGCAGAGCGTTCCGAAGGAGTGAGGTTGGAATGGGGACAAGGTGCGGTGAAGTCGAGACGGTTGATGTCCCGTCGGCAGTTGGCAATAAAGAGATCCAGAGCGGGGTGTCCATGAAGAAGAGGAGGGTTGAAGACGGGAGAAGGGGTCATCGGTGGGGGTGGAAGAGTCCTTGCCGAAGAAGTAGGCTCGGAGACGGAGACGGCGGAAGAAAAGTTCCGCATCGTGGCGAACACTGAACTCGCTGAGGTGTGGGCGAAGGGGGACAAACGTGAGGCCCTTACTGAGAACAGAGCGTTCTGCCTCCGACAGTTGAAGGTCGGAGGGGATGGTAAAGACCTGGCACGGATGAGAGCTGGGATCAGAGGGGGGAGGGGGGAGGCTGGTGGTGTCAGTGGAGAGGGGAGGGTTGGGGTGAGAGGAAGATGGAGCCTCTGAGGGCCCAGGAGCTGACGGTGGGATCTGAGGAAGACGGGGTTGCAGAGTGGTGGTGGGGGAAGGGGAGACGGGAGTCACAACAGCAGCACATAAAGACCCGGCCTGGAGTTCAAGGCTGGAGTCGCAGTTGGTGGTTGCGCAATCGCTGTGAAGGTGTCCATGGTCGTTGCTGGAGTCCGGGTTTTGAATATGCCCTGAGGTGTTGGAGCCGCCGAGATCAATGGCAGGGGCCGCAATTGAAAGTTCATGCCTGCTGTCAGCACAACAGAACTCCTGTGCCGTTCTGTTCTATGGTCTAAAAAATCATTCTGAAAAAACAGTAGGTCAAGCAGCATCTACGGAAAATGAAGCAGAATTTTTGGTCAGGGAACCTTCAGCAGAAATGGGAAGGAGAGATAAAAATGGTGATTTTAAGTGCAGAGAAAATGATGGTAGAAATGGGAAGGACAAAGAAACTGTTTATGATGGAGCATGGACCAGCATTCACCTCCTCCTCCCACACTCCCATGGTTCCCATTCTCACCTTTACTTACCAGTGTCTGTCACTGGCAGCCTCTTGTGTTCCTGCTTATCTTGTTTATCTTATTACAGTTTTCTCCAATTTTCACACTCCCCTCTGACCTCCTTGTTCCATCTGTTTTCTATTTATATTCTCTCTCTCTCACTCTTTGCCTCCATTTATCATTCACCTACCACTTCATCTCAGCTCCACCCCTCCCCTATCTGGTGCCACCTCTCTGTCATCTTACTCCCCCCTCCTCAGGTCACTAGTCACCTGGGCTCCTGGCTCACCACCCCACCTCTCAGTCCTATTACAGAATTTCATCCAAAAGCATCAACAATTACTTTCTTTCCCACCACGTGTTCTCCATCCGTGTTTCTACTTTTAGGGAGCAATAGACTTACACCCCAAGATCCCTCCATCCACCAATACTCTAAGTGGTCTGGCCATTTGCTTTCCTTTTGCATTTGCTCTCCCAAAGCTCATTACATCATATTTCCCCATGTTAAACCCTGCTTTCCATTTTCCTGCCCAAATTTCGAGCTGATCTATATCCTGCTGATGGAGGTAAAATTAGACTTGAAATCAATCATTGTGTGTCCACACATGAACCAGGACTTAATGCAGAACTGGGTGGATCTACTGAGAGAGTCTTGGAGGACATAGATGGAAATCATTCAGATCTCAAGAGCAATATTTTCAGTTTGTTACCTGAGCTACACGCAATTCCTATAGGTTTAAGCTTATAGTGTGATGTTCTTAATCATGCTTCATTGGGAGAAGGAGTTATTTATTTAGGATAAGCTGCACATAAACCGCAGAACAATACTCTGGCAAACTGAATTATTAAGTCTATTGTAGAAATTTAAACAAATAAGCAGTGAATGAAGATCCACAGAAGAGCAAAGTTGCAAGTTTATTGGGTAACTTTAAGGCCATTGTGAAAAGTAGAAATTTGGTTATTTATAAATGGTATTATAGGCATGAACAAAAATATAATAGCAGTACACTAGAATATAAAATCAATTCAAAGAAAAAGACCAAACTGTTAAAGTTAAGCACGCTGTTCTAAATGCACAAAGAATTTATAACAAAGTACATTAAATAATGGTACCAATACAGACCAAATGTGTGGCCTATAACTGTGGCAGAGTTGTGTCTGAATAGTGATCAAAACTAGCTATTTAGGATGATATTTAGAAAGGGAAAAGTCGGGGAGTTGGTGCTAGGATAGCTGTGATATTAAAGGATAATTTGATAGCAAAAAGCATCGATGTGAGCAGAGATGAGAGATAGCAAGAACAAAAAACTCTACTGTGATTTACTCCCTCCTTTAAAATGAAGCCTTTTTATTTTTATAAAGACTGGGAAGATCAAAATTATAAAAATTCTTTGAAGGGAGAGATCACAAAGCACTGGAGGAATACTACCAGTACCATGTCAGTTAAATTTGTCCAGTCACTGACAGGATTAAAAAAACACGTCAGAGTCCTTGCTCAGGACAACATCCTTTACGCGTTTTCTTACAATTGTCGGCTCTGATTGACAGGAGTACCTCCCACAACAGACACACTGCAAACATTTTGAAATACTTTTTCAAGAAGATCAAAGATTCATGAGGATTAGCCAAGTAAGGATGTTAAAGAAAGCATTAGGGAAAAGAAGACTATTAGAATGTTACCAAGAAAAAAAATCTGAGAATGAGAATCAGGTGTATTATCACTGGAATGCGTAGTGAAATTTGTTAACAGCAGCAGCAATTCAATACAATACATAATATAGAAGAAAAATAATAATAAATTAATAAATCAATTACAGTATATGTATATTGAGTAGATTAAAAATTGTGCAAAAACAGAAATAATATATATTTAAAAAGTGAGGCTGCGTTCACGGGTTCAATGTCCATTTTGGAAAGTTATAGGAAGAACCAATGATAAGCCAAGACATTGATTCATGTGGAGAAAAATGATGATGAAATTAAATTAGTAGAAACAGTGTGAATACAATTTACAAAGAAATTAAGGAAAACAAAAACTGTCAGATCTCCTTGATGTAATAGCTTTTATTCTAGCATTGAAAACGAAACTCCAGAGGTAACTTTTGATCTTCTGAAGTTTCCTCAATTCTGGAATGGTCCCAATAGATTGTAAGGCAATAAATATAACCCTGCTATTTAAGAAATGAGAAGGAGATAAAATACAAAACTATAGACCAGTTATCCTGCTAACAGGTGCAGGAATCCATCATTGGAGGAAATGGTACAAAATACTTTAAAATAATGCGATTTATCAGAGTCCTCTTGGTTTTATGAATGGAAAATCATGTTTAAGACGCTTAATAGTTTTTTGAGAATGAGATAAGCAGGACCAATAAGGAAGCTGCCTACGGATGCTCAGTGAATGTTTGAAACTCAGGTGTAATGAGTGTAAATCTTCCTCTTCTTGTGGCCACTGCTATGGTTATTGCTGCCCCATTTACAGTAGCAGCCCATTTGTTTGAAAGAACATATTTTTTCTACACTTAAGATCTTGTCATGTGCCTACATATCATTCTGAATTCTACCAGTATATTTCAAGACATTTGGTATATTAATAAAAAGGCAGTTGATTGAATTCATACAGTATTACCCGTCTATGTTTATCCTTTTATTGCAATTGTTGTACACTTTCTCACAAGTATCTGCTGGAGCAACATTGGCCTTCATTGCACATTTCTTTTAATCTGAATATTTATTAAATATATTGCTTTAATAGTTCTATGCTCATTAGGGTATGGTATCAGTTCTGAAGAGTACTCTATTTCCTATTTATATACTAAAGGAAACCACATTCTGCCCAGCAAATGGCCTGACTTTGTAGTAAGAGTATCATTTTGACTATCGGCAATCAGTGTTATTGTGATAAATAAGGCAACAATTACAGGACACAATGAAGAGTGAAGAACCAAAAGTGAGACAAACTCTTCCCATGAAAGTTATGGGGAAGCTGGATGTGTGGCTGGAAGTTGCTTGCTGGGAGTGAGAAGAGGACTGAAGAGCATTGATGTGAAGGGTCAGGAGAGTTGATTTGAGTTGGGTCAATGATCAACAGGAGAACTCCAGTGTGGTTTAGGTAGGTGGGGAGAAATTGTGGGGCTAGTCGAGGAGACAGATCCGTTAGGACTTTAAGGGCATCAACAAGAAAAAGATAGTAACTGGTATGATAACTAATCATGAACACTTGAAGGCAGCTATACTGACCTTGGCATTGGCCTTGGTACAGTCAAGTACTTCAAGTAATAGGCTTTCAATTCAACCTTCTATTAGCTGTTTATCCTCGGCCAGTCACTGACATCATCTGTGTGGTACAATTTCATACAAATTACGTAAAAATGAGCGTTATTCATCTTTTTATGCTGGTGTACAAACCCTGTGGATTCATACATATCTGTATCAGAAACAGAAAGCAAGCACCTACAAGCAACTCCCTGTTCACAAAGAAATATCTAATCATGTTTAGTACTCTGACCTATTGGCTTACGAAATGGTACAGAGGAGGGTCACCAGGTTAATTTTGGAAATAAAGGGTTAGCCTGTGAGAAGAGATTGAGTTGCCTAGGAATCATTGGCATTCAGAAGAATGAGAGGGGATCTTACAAAAGCATATAAACTTATGAAAGAGATAGACAAAATAGACAGCGTTAAGTTAGTTCCATCGGTAAATGAGACTGGGTTTGGGGAAATAGGTCTGGGATGAAGATGAGGAGAAACTGCTTAGAGTAGTGAAACTGTCCTGTGAAGCAGTAGATGCAGCCTTATTAAATATATTTAGATAGGTTTTGCATAGCATGGAATTAGGGATTTTGGGGAAAGGAGGTAGATGGAGTTGAGTCCAAGGACAGATCAGCCATGATCTTCATAAATGGCAGAGTAGGCTCAATGTGTCAGACGGCCTCCTGCTGTTCCTATGTCCTATGTTCTTATGTAAATACGGTAAAAGAAACTCAACAAGACTACAGATGTTGGGAATTGGGAAAAAAACATAAAGTACTGGAAACACACAGCAGACCAAGTATCATCTCTGAAAAGAAAAGTAGTTAACAATTCAGGTCTGAGGCCCTGCTTCTGAAAAGCTACGGGTTGGTGGATAGATAATGTGTTTAAAGTGGTGATGATGTCACTAAGCTGTTTAAACTGCCCCTCCAAACATAAACAACAGGAATTCTGCAGATGCTGGAAATTCAAGCAACACACATCAAAGTTGCTGGTGAACGCAGCAGGCCAGGCAGCATCTATAGGAAGAGGCGCAGTCGACGTTTCAGGCCGAGACCCTTCGTCAGGACTAACTGAAGGAAGAGTGAGTAAGGGATTTGAAAGCTGGAGGGGGAGGGGGAGATGCAAAATGATAGGAGAAGACAGGAGGGGGAGGGATAGAGCCGAGAGCTGGACAGGTGATAGGCAAAAGGGGATACGAGAGGATCATGGGACAGGAGGTCCGGGAAGAAAGACGGGGGGGGTGACCCAGAGGATGGGCAAGAGGTATATTCAGAGGGACAGAGGGAGAAAAAGGAGAGTGAGAGAAAGAATGTGTGCATAAAAATGAGTAACAGCTGGGGTACGAGGGGGAGGTGGGGCCTAGCGGAAGTTAGAGAAGTCAATGTTCATGCCATCAGGTTGGAGGCTACCCAGACGGAATATAAGGTGTTGTTCCTCCAACCTGAGTGTGGCTTCATCTTTACAGTAGAGGAGGCCGTGGATAGACATGTCAGAATGGGAATGGGATGTGGAATTAAAATGTGTGGCCACTGGGAGATCCTGCTTTCTCTGGCGGACAGAGCGTAGATGTTCAGCAAAGCGGTCTCCCAGTCTGCGTCGGGTCTCACCAATATATAAAAGGCCACATCGGGAGCACCGGACGCAGTATATCACCCCAGTCGACTCACAGGTGAAGTGATGCCTCACCTGGAAGGACTGTTTGGGGCCCTGAATGGTGGTAAGGGAGGAAGTGTAAGGGCATGTGTAGCACTTGTTCCGCTTACACGGATAAGTGCCAGGAGGGAGATCAGTGGGGAGGGATGGGGGGGACGAATGGACAAGGGAGTTGTGTAGGGAGCGATCCCTGCGGAATGCAGAGAGAGGGGGGGAGGGAAAGATGTGCTTAGTGGTGGGATCCCGTTGGAGGTGGCGGAAGTTACGGAGAATAATATGTCCTTCCAGGTGAGGCATCACTTCACCTGTGAGTCGACTGGGGTGATATACTGCGTCCGGTGCTCCCGATGTGGCCTTTTATATATTGGTGAGACCCGACGCAGACTGGGAGACCGCTTTGCTGAACATCTACGCTCTGTCCGCCAGAGAAAGCAGGATCTCCCAGTGGCCACACATTTTAATTCCACATCCCATTCCCATTCTGACATGTCTATCCACGGCCTCCTCTACTGTAAAGATGAAGCCACACTCAGGTTGGAGGAACAACACCTTATATTCCGTCTGGGTAGCCTCCAACCTGATGGCATGAACATTGACTTCTCTAACTTCCGCTAGGCCCCACCTCCCCCTCGTACCCCAGCTGTTACTCATTTTTATGCACACATTCTTTCTCTCACTCTCCTTTTTCTCCCTCTGTCCCTCTGAATATACCTCTTGCCCATCCTCTGGGTCACCCCCCTCCCCCGTCTTTCTTCCCGGACCTCCTGTCCCATGATCCTCTCGTATCCCCTTTTGCCTATCACCTGTCCAGCTCTCGGCTCTATCACTCCCCTTCCTGTCTTCTCCTATCATTTTGCATCTCCCCCTCCCCCTCCAGCTTTCAAATCCCTTACTCACTCTTCCTTCAGTTAGTCCTGACGAAGGGTCTCGGCCTGAAACGTCGACTGCGCCTCTTCCTATAGATGCTGCCTGGCCTGCTGCGTTCACCAGCAACTTTGATGTGTGTTCCTCCAAACATAATGAAGTTTAAAAGTTTTTCTCATGCTCTTCTTGCAGCAAAGTAGGATCAGTAAGCCCTTAATTTTTCATATAAACCAACCAACTACAGTAAGTTTATTCTTTTTCAACTTGTACAGTATGGGCTTCTAATTTTAAAAATGAACTCTTAATAGTATCTATAGTATTTATTTTGTGGCTACTATTTAAACTATGGAAGAACAACATATTTTCCTAGAATGGAGAAATTGCAAATGGTCGACTTCATTCACAGCAGCAGTGAGCAATGACATTCATCATGGCTTCATAAATTGAATGGAAAAGCAAATTGTGCAGAAGAACCGAAAAGTCTGCAGAGAAATATAGGTAAGTTAAGTGAGTGGGCAAAGGTCTGGCAGATGGAGTATAATGTTGTTAACTGGGAGGTCATCCACTTTGGAAGGAAACATGAAAGAGCAGATTATTATTTAAATGGTAAAAGATTGCAGCATGCTGCTGTGCAGAGGGACTCGGAGGTGCTTGTGGATGAATTACAAAAGGTTAGTTTGCAGGTGCAGCAGGCTATCAAGGCAAATGGAATGTTGGCCTTCATTGCTAGAGAGATTGAATTTAAAAGGAGCAAGGTTATGCTGCAACTGTGCAGGGTACTGGTGAGACTGCACCTGGAGTACTGCATGCAGTTCTGGTCTCCTTACTTGAGGAAGGATATACTGGCTTTGGAGGTGGTGCAGAGGAGGTTCACCAGGTTGATTCTGGAGACGAGGAGGTTAGACTATGAGTAGAGAATGAGTCGCCTGGGAATGTACTCGCTGGAATTTAGAAAAATAAGAGGAGAACTTATAGAAGCATATAATATTATGAAAGATAGAGGCAGGAAAGTTGCTTCCTCTGATAGGTGAGACTAGAACTAGGGGACATCACCTCAAAATTCCAGGGAGTAGATTTAGGATGGAGATGAGGAGGAACTGCTTTTCAGAGTGGTGAATCTGTGGAACTCTCTGCCCAATGAAGCAATGGAGGCTGCCTCAGTAAATAAATTTAAGGCAAGGTTGGATAGATTTTTGCATTGTAGGGGAATTAATGATTATGGGGAAAAGGCAGGTAGGTGGAGATGAGTCCATGGCCAGATCAGCGGTGATCTTAGTGAATGGCGGAGCAGGCTCAACAGGCCAGATGGCCGACTCCTGCTCCTATTTCTTATGTTCTTGTGTTTCTTCACCTGCCTGCAATGTTAATTGTAACATGAGAGTGCCACTGTAGGTGGAAATTAATATCCATATTGCACTAACAATACAAAATCAACATATTGCTTTAACCAAAGAGCATTTGAGAGTTAACTTTAGTCCAATTTTGTGCACTGTTAATGGCATCTCTTCTTATAAACCACAGACTGATAGAGCCTTACAGTAATTTTAATGATTCTAGGACATCAATGGTGACATGTTTAGTAGAAGTAATATAATTCAAAGAAGAATGAAATTAATAAACATTCTAATGATGAAACAAATGAAACACAAATGTGTTGGTCATCTTTTAAATTCAGTTCCTAAAGATGGAGTCATCTGCTGAAGATTTATCTACTTATGGCCTTCTATGATATTAGAAGAAATACACTGGGCTAGTAGGTAGGTCTAACAGTCTGTTTTGGAGTTGGCAAAACGTATTAAATGGAAAGAGAACCAGCATATTAAAGTGAATGATAATCTGTCCAAATTCAGTTGTAAGTCGTTATGTTGTTCCTGAGTGATCCAGATTTCAGCTTAACACAGCAAAAGGCTTTAACAATTGGAGCAGTGGTTTCAATTTGAATTTGTTCTGTTACCATGGAGGTTGTGTGAATGTTAGTAGATGGTTTTTATTACAGTGTTTCATAATGTTACTCAGATCAATGCTAAGGGTTGTTTTGGTAGTTCTTTTTTCCTTTTCTGAACAGAAGCTCAAGCTTTTGAACTCAAGTTCAAAATTCAAGTTTGAGTTTTTCAGTGCAAGAGTTGTCAGTAGTTATTATACAACCGTAATGGCCCCTGACTTGAATGACTTGCTTGGCTATCTCAGTGGATTGTGATGAATGATTAAGGGTCTGGAATCAGATGGGTAGAGGTAACATATTTTCTCCCCTGAAGGACGTAAGTGAAGTCGATGCTTCTTAATAGAAACCTGGTGGTTTTACCATCACCATTTCTAATAGTAACTTTTTTTTTCCAGACTTGATTAATTGAATTTGATTTCCCTAGGTACTGTGATGGGGGATTAAAATTTCTACTTCCTCTGAATGTTGGTCCAAGCCTTGGGGTTTGGAATACAGTATTACAAGATGAACACTGGTCATTTAAAAGGGAGTCCCATGGATTTTTTATTTTCTCAGTGGATAAAACTCTGAAATTTTGGGGGCTATGAGGCTAGTTCATTAGAAATATTTAAGAAGGCTACATTTTTGAAAAATTGAGGAATTGAAGGTCACAGGGAAATGAAACAGAATAAGAGTTGAGGTCAGCATAGGTCAGTCATTGTCTCATTGTCTTACAGAGAACACAGTTGACAGTTGGAGCATCTGGTCCAATTGAATTATGCACTGGAGAAACTCAACAGGTCAAGCAGCATCTGTAGGGTGGGAAAGGAACTGTGAACTTCCTGGGTCAAAATGCTGCATAATAATAAATATTGACTTTTAAATATTTTTTGTATTTGCACAGTTTATCATTTTTTATACATTGTTTGTTTGCCTATCTTTCTTTGTGTGCAGTTCTTCATTGATTTTATTGTGTTTCTTTCTATCTACTGTGAATGTTCACAAGTAAATGAATCATGGGGTTGTATGTGGTGACACATACGCACTTTAATAACAAATTTACTTTGAACCTTGAACTTCTGAGACTGTAGGTGATTGGTGGACTGAGGATGGATTAAGGATGACAGATGGATGGAGAAGAGTGGAATAGACAGTGATGCAGGTGGATGATAGATAGAAGCAAGTTAAACGAAACGAGTCAGCTGAGGAGTTTGTATGTGGAAACAGCTGCTGCTGGGTGATTAACAAATGCCAGTCATGCAGCATTCTGACAAATAGGGAAGGTGACAATGAGGAACTCAGCTGGCCAGCCAGCATTTATGGAGGGAAATGAGTAGTCAACATCTTGGGCTTCATGAGGACTGGATGTTTGCAGCAAAGAAACAATACATGTTTTCTGAAAAAAGAGGACAACTCAGATGCCCTGGAATGGAAAACCTCATCATGAGAACAGACATTGGAAATGAGAAAGGGAATTGCATCCTTGCGAGTGATAGGGTGAGAAGAGATGTACCATTGTTCCCCCCTTTCATGATCTCCCTGTCTCTAGAGATTGGGGCAGAGAGATCAAGCAAAGGCAGAAGGGTGAAAGAGATGGGACCAAGTGAATTTCTGGGTGAGGTGAAAGTTAAATAGTTCCGCTTAATATCAGTGAAATGTAAACAATATACATCCTGAAATTCTTTTTCTTCACAGCCGTCCACAAAAACAGAAGAGTACCCTAAGGAATGAGTGACAGCTAAAGCATTAGAACCCCAGTAATTCCCTCCCCCTCCCTTCCCCCATCCCAGTTTCACTCTGCCCCCTCCCCCAGCTGCCTATCACCTCCCTCATGGTTCCATCTCCTTCTACTACCCATTGTGTTTTCCCCTATTCCTTCTTCACACTTCCTGCCTATCTCCTCCCTGCTTCCCCTCCCCCACCCCTTGATCTTTCCCCTTACTGGTTTTTCACCTGGCACCTACCAGCCTTCACCTTCCCACCCTCCCCCCACCTTCTTTATAGGGCCCCTGCCCCTTCCCTGTTCAGTCATGATGAAGGGTTCTGGCCCGAAACGTTTGCTGCCCGACCTGCTGAGTTCCTCTAGCATGTTGAGAGTGTTGCTTTGACCCTAGCATCTGCAGATTATTTTGTGTTTCCTTCACACAAGATCTTGCCTGACAAATCTGTTGGAATTTTTTTGAGGAAGTAACAAACAGGATAGACAAATGAGCATCAATGGATGTTGTTTAATTGGATTTTCAGAAAGCCTTTGAAAAGGTGCTGCACATGAGACTGCTTAAGATAAGAGCGCTTGCTATTACAGGAAAACATGAGTAGAAGATTGACTGGCAGTAGGTAAAGAGTGGGAATAAAGGGGCCTATTCTAGGTGTCTGATGATGACACATGTTGCTCCTCAGACTGCTTTTCTTGTCATATCAATGATTTGGATGATGAAATTGATGGCTTTGTGGTCAGGTTTGCATCTGGTATGAAGATAAGTGGAAGGGCAGGTAGTTTTGAGGAAGTAGGAAGTCTGTAGAAAGACTTGGGCAATTTTGCAAAATGGACATAGAAGTAGCAGGTGCAATATTACGTCGGGAAGTGTATGTTCATGCACTGGTATAAAGAATAAAGTCATGGATTATTTTCTAAATGGAGAGAAAATTCAAAAATCAGAGGTGCAAAGTAACCTGGGAGTCCTTGTGTTGAATTCCTTAATAGTTAATTTACAGGTTGAGTCTGTGGTAAGGAAGGCAAATGCAATGGTTAGCATTCATTTCAAGAGGACTAGAATATAAGAGCAAGGAGGTGATGCTGAAGCTTTATAAGGCATTGGTCAGACCGTACTTGGAGTATTATGAGCACCTTTGGGCACCTTATCTAAGAAATGATGTGCTGGCAGAGGGTCCAGAGAAGGTTCACGAGAAAGATTCCTGAAATGAAAGGGTTCACTAAGTATGAGGAATGTTGATGGCTCTGGGCCTGTACTCTCTGGAGTTTAGAAGAATGAGGGGGGGGGGGAGGGGGATGGGGAGATCTCATTGAAACCTATCAAATATTGAAATGGATAGTGTAGATGTGGAGAGGAGTCTAGGACCAGATGGCACAGCCTCAGAATAGAGTGACATCCATTTAGAGCAGAGATGAACAGGAATTTCTGTTCCCTGATGGTAGTGGATCTGTGAAATTTATTGTCACAGACGGCTGTGAAGGCCAAGTCACTGGGGATATTTAATGTGGAGGTTGATGGGTACTTAGTTAGTCAAGGCATCAAAATATATAAGGAGAAGACAGAAGAATGGCGCTGAGAGGGATAATAAATCAGCCATTTTGGAATGCTAGATCAGACTCGATGAGCCAAGTGGACTAATTCTGTGAAAAGTGAAAAATAAAAGTAAAATAAGTGAAATTGAGTAAAGTTATCCCCTTTGATTCAAGAGCCTGATGGTTGAGGGGCAATTACTGTTCCTGAACCTGGTGATGTGAGTGCTGAGGCTCCTTACCTTCTGGCAGCAGTGAGAAGAGAACATTACCTGAATGCTGGGGTCCCTGATGATGAATGCTGCTTTCCTGCGACAAAGCTTCATATAAATGTTGCCAGTGTTGGAAGGCTTTACCTGTGGACTGGGCCTTATCCACTACTTGGAACCATAGAACACTACAGCACAGAAAACAGGCCATTCGCCCCTTCTAGTCTATGCTGAAACATTTTTCCGCTAGTCCCATTGACCTGCATCCAGTCCATAACCCTCCAGACCTCTCCCATCCACGTACCTATCCAATTTATTCTTAAAACCTACCCTGCATTTACCACGTCAGGTGGCTGCTCATTCCACACTCCCACCACTCTTTGAGTGAAGAAGTTCCCCCTAAACCTTTCCCCTTTCAGCCTAAAATCATGTCCTCTCTATACCTCTCATAATTTTGTGAACCTTTATCAAATCTCCCCTCATTTTTCTATGCTCCAAGGAATAAAGTCCTAACCTGTTCAATCTTTCCCTGTCACTCAACTCCTGAAGACCCGGCAACATCCGAGTAAATCTTCTTTGTACTCTTTCAGTCTTACTGACATCCTTCCTATAGTTAGGTGACCAGAACTGTGCACAATACTCCAAATTTGGCTTCACCAATGTCTTATACAACCTCACCATAACATCCGAACTCCTATACTCAATACTTTGATTTATGAATGCCAGAATGCCAAAAGCCTTCTTTACAACCCTGTCTTGTAGGATTTTCCTTTCAAGGGCATTGGTGTTCCCATGCCAAGCTGTGATGCAGCCAGTCAATAACACTCTCAAAGTTTTAGATGTCATGCCGAATCTGGAACTCGTTTGGTCTGTTATACCAGAGACGCAGAGAGCCATAAGACCTTCATGATGGACGTTGGAAATGTACAGTGACTGGCAAAGATGATAAAAATGAGGCAGTCAGGGCTGGGGAACTAAAAAGTTGTTGAAGTTGTGCAGAATGTGCAAAATGTCAGTGACGTACTGTAATTGGAAATGGACTGATCTGGGGGACAATGGAATTTAGATTTGGGAATGTATGTTCAGTGGGGCAGGAGTAGGCAGAAGCAATGAACCTACCCCAGGGTAGCTTGGCTTGTGGATCACTGTAATGGGAACCACTGGGGAGAAGTATACAAATGAGACCAGATAGGGATGGGAACCCAATCTTTAAAATATGTGGGCGCTGCAGGAAAGATTGTAGGATAGGGTACAAATGGGAGGACCAATGGTCGTCAGAAGGCGAGAGAGGAAGAGGGGAGATAAAGGAGGGAAGGGTTACTGGAAACTGGAAATTTAATATCCACACCTTTGGGTTACAGATTACCCATGCAAAATATGGAATGCTGCTCCTCTTGCTTTTGTTGAGCTTTATCTTGGCAATGTGCCTTTAATGTTGCTGAAGGTAAGCTTTTCGTTGCATTTGTGGATATGTGTGCTTGCACAAATGGTGATAAACTGGACTTTAACTTTGGCAGGGAGAAGGCGGAGGATGGACAGGTCCGAGTAGGTGTGGGAAGGGGAGTTGAAATACCATAGAATGTCATGAATGCACAGGGGTTAGGCAAGCATTCATCAGACTTTTTCCTCAAACTTCCAGCTGGCTTCCAATCTACTGGTGCGTGAAATTAAAGTGAGGGCAAAATCTCTTCGGTTACCCATATTCCTAATGTAAAATGTGTTTATTTGAGCAAGTTCTGAAACAAATTCTGGTCACGGGCAGTGTTTTTGGATGATATGGCCTCTGTATATTGCTGCAAATCGATGGGACACCTTAGGATGTTCCTAATTTTGGCACGACTCCAGCAAAGTAGGATGTACATTGTAAAAATTAAACATAAAATTTTGTTACTCCTCCACCTGCTTTAATTATAGTGGTCACTGCTGAGACTGCATCCAGAATATTGTGTGTAGCTCTGTGCAAAAAGGTTCACTAGATTCACTGCTGGATAGGAGGGATTGTCTTATGAGGAGAAAGTAAAGAAGCTGGAACTAAAAATTCAACAGGGTGAAAATACTCCAATCCCTTTTTCTCAGTGTTACAATATTTCTTCGAAACTCAGAAGTTGCAAAGAGTTCGAAGCAGGCTCTTCTTATAGGGTGAACTTATTCTGAGTTTAAACTTAACCTTGAGAAATGGGCCTAGTATTCATTTCAGATTCAGATTTATTTACCGCATGTACATTGAGACATACAGTGGAATGGGTCCTTTGAGTTAACGACCAGCACAACCTAAGTATGTGCAGGTGTTACCACACATTTCGGTGCCAGGTTATCATGCCTAAAGTGACAGAACAACACAGAGCACAACGAGCATCTAAACAACAGAAAAACAAGACCATTTCCTCCTGTATACACACACACACACACACACACACACACACACACACACACACACACACACACACACACACTCATTCACACACTCACTCACTCACTCCTAAAACTCCAGGACAGGCCTTGGATGTTAGACACAACTAGAATATTCAGCTTGTGTCTCTGACCAGTTTCCTTCCAATTTGACGGAGGTGCACCCTCTGTATTTTAAATTGAGAGGTCTATGCTATGAATCAAAGTGCATGAGGTTATGTTTGATGATCCATTGGTTCTCTTGTGTACTGACCGCAGCATGAACATGATGGAATACAGCAGAAATGTGCAATCAGACCATAAGGAAAATCTCTCAGAAAGATTGGCGGCCTGCTGCAGAGATTTGAGGTTCAAGGAACACTCATACTCCTTGAACCACAAAAATCAATTCAGTATCATAACTGAATATTTGGAGAAACCACCAGTGGTCTCATTAAAAGCTGCCAATTAGAATGCTTCATTAACAGTTCCTACAAGTAGCTTTCACAATGCGAATCTCAGTGGAAGGCCACTGTTCTGAAAACTCCGCTATGAAGACAGAAGGCCAAACTGCATGTTTTGATTAGGTTCCATCCCTGATCTGCAAGAGTGGAGTACAGAATGCTCAGTCACGACTCTTGCCACTCCATTGAGCAAGTTCTACTTGGAAATAAAGTGTAGGTCCACCGTTAGTTCAGCCAGAGTGAATCTATAGAGCTGATTTTAAGAAGAAATTGCACACAGGGATCTGTGGCTGTTAACACATACTCCCAGTGGCTTAGTGTTCTTTGTGAGTGCAGCTATAGATCAGGAAAATATTAGGTTCCAAGCATGAGTTCCTGCTGAATTGGGCATAAATAGAAAGATTATAATGGCCATCAACATTTCTGATCATGGGCAATTATAAAAACATCTCCTGATTGTGATGACAGTTTAGCAATTCCAAGGTAAAAATGCAAAGGCACGGTTGTAGAAGCAAGTTCAAACCCGACTGTAATTAATCCACTTGGTTCCATCCTTCCAGTATCTGATAGGCTAATACATCACACCAACACAGGACTTCATGGCACTTGGAAAGCTACAGAGTCAAGCTACAAGATTCTGAGCATTGGCAAACTTGAGCTCCCCAGGCATCCAGCCGTGAAATGTGACAATATGAATTCCAACACTGACAGTGTGAAATGTCAGCAATTCCATGTAGAATCTCTGGCAATTGAGACAATTCCTTTCACTGTGTCTGTTTTTGTTAATATTTCATTCTTCTCCAAATACTTGGCAACCAGGGAAAGTCAAAATTACTTGAGTTATTTTGTGCATGACAAGTAACCATGTGGAGTAGCAGATATAATCAAATTCATTGATCCAACTAACTCAATATGTTGCATTATAACATTGAAAGTTGAGAGATATATGCTATCTGGTGGATCAGTGAATTTCTCTAATTGGTGTATTGATCTGGACAAGCTCTATGCATGGAATGCACAGTATATTTTCCAAGTTTCTGAGACCAGGCTTCATTCTCAAAGTTCATGCATGTCTGTAATCTTTTTCTATCAATGTTGTAAGCAAATTGAGCCGATCTTTCCTACTTAGTGATTCGTCTCGCATTTGTGCATAAGTGTCCCTCTCGCTCTTCCTTTCCCTCTCCATCCTCCTTCCCCTCTCTAACCTCCTTCCCCTCTCCATCCTCCTTTCCCCTCCATCCTCCTTCCCCTCTCCGTCCTCCTTTCCCCCTCCGTCCTCCTTTCCCTCTCCGTCCTCCTTCCTCCCTCCGTCCTCCTTCCCCCCTCCGTCCTCCTTCCCCTCTCCGTCCTCCTTCGCCTCTCCGTCCTCCTTCCCCTCTCCGTCCTCCTTTCCCCCTCCGTCCTCCTTTCCCCCTCCGTCCTCCTTCCCCCTCCGTCCTCCTTCCCCCATCCTCCTTTCCCCCATCCTCCTTTCCCCCTCCATCCTCCTTCCCCCTCCATCCTCCTTCCCCTCTCCATCCTCCTGTCCCTCTCCATCCTCGTTTCCCCCTCCATCCTCCTTTCCCCCTCCATCCTCCTTCCCCTCTCCATCCTCCTTTCCCTCTCCATCCTCGTTTCCCCCTCCATCCTCCTTTCCCCCTCCATCCTCCTTTCCCCCTCCATCCTCCTTTCCCCTCCATCCTCCTTCCCCCTCCATCCTCCTTTCCCTCGCCATCCTCCTTTCTCTCTCCCTCCACCTTTCTCTCTCCTTCTCCCTCTTTCCCTCTGACCAACTCCCCTTCCTCCTCTTTTCGCCGCTTTTTCTCTGTCTTCATCTCTGTTCCTCCAAAAAATCCTCAACCTCCCCTTGGCAGTGTTCTCTACAAATGACAGTGTACATTTAAATTAAAGAGCTGTTATTTTGGAAATGGAGAAAATTCCTTGGCTTGAATGGATCTTAATAGCAACAATTGATACTAATTGTTTCAGTTTGAAGCTGCACACAATGGAATTATTTAGATATTCAGCACTTTATACATATCTTATACTTTTTTTTTACCCAAAAAACATGAATCAAATATCCTAAATGTTACGTTCCCCTTCTACTTGTTAAAGTATCTGCATTTAATTAGGTAATTGCATCTTAAACAATTGGAACGTTTGCATCATGATTTCAGTTTGTGTGCTGAATTGCTTAAATCCTGCTGACGATATAATTTTACTTCTATCTTTCTAATGAGGAAAATAATTAGCCTTCAAGGCAAAATGCAAAATATGGGAGAGGATACTTTGGAAAAAAGTGCCAGTAAGTTGAAGAGTAGCTTGTAACACATTCTGGCTGATATCTCCAATCACTGGGGTTAGTAGGAACAGCATCCTGACTTGGTATTATTTTGCTAATGACCTGCAGGTGACAGTGACTGATGGAAGCTCTTCTCCAAAACACTCGACTGTGTGGGTCATGGTACACGTGTTGGATGAGAATGATAATAAACCCCTATTTCCTCAGAAAGTCTATCAAATCAAACTTCCAGAACGGGACCGCAAGAAACGCAGTGAGCCAATTTACAGAACTTTTGCATTCGATAAGGATAAAGGCCCCAATGCTGAAATTTCCTACAGCCTCGTGGATGGAAATGATGATGGAAAGTTTTTTATTGATCCCAAAACTGGCATGGTTTCCTCTAGGAAACAGTTTTCAGCTGGAAACTACGACATCTTAACAGTAAGATTTTATTTTCAGTTTTATTTAGTGAATGTCAAATGCTCTTAAAACATTAATGCTCTTTTTTTTGCAAGTTTGGTGTCATCATTAAATATTCTCACATATAGCAGTGCTATGGAGTGTCAATGCAGTATCAAATTTTCTAATAATATAGCCTAATGGCGGTCTGAAATACACAGTAGATAGGTACACCTATACACCTGCTCATTAATGCAAATATCTAATCAGCCAATCATGAGGCAGTAACGCAATGCATAAAAGCATACAGGCATAGTCAAGAGGTTCAGTTGTTATTCAGACTGAACATCAGAATGGGGAAAAATATGATACAAGTGACTTTGACTGTGAAATAATTGTTGGTGCCAGACAGAGTGGTTTGAGTATCTCAGAAACTACTGATCTCCTGGGATTTCCATGCACAATAGTCTCTAGAGTTTACAGAGAATGGTGTGAAAAACAAAAAAAAATCCAGAGAGCTTCAGTTCTGTAGGCAAAAACACCTTGTTAATGAGAGAGGTCAGAAGAGGCTGGTGCAAGCTGACAGGACTTGCCATTGAATAGTGAAAATTGCTTGGAATGTGATCTTGAGACCTTGTTATACACGTAACTAAAAACATCCACAAATATGCAAAGCAGTTACTGGTATTGGGGATGTACAGTATGTTCCCATATGCATTTCTAGGACATCAAAATCAATTAAGGTGTGTTTAAACTGACCACGTCCATAGTTTAATATCTAATTCAAATTAATTGGTGACACCATTGTGGACTCTAAATCAGTGTGAACTATTATTTCACTGAACTTATTTTCTGTCTGGTGTTCTCTTGTGCTCTTTGTGATGCTGATTAATGACGTGGATTTGGGAAAGACAAATTTTCAGTTGGTTGAGGACTCTATCCCTGAGGCTTAATTAAACAATCAAGAGGTTTGGCATCCCACAATCAAACCTGTGATCCTCCATGTACATTGCATTGCCACTAACGTCCTCAGCATGCCATCCACAATATTTTAACAAGCATCTTGGAGATGGCCAGTGCCTTGGGTGCACCAGTACTGCCAGACTCAGTGTCACACTTCACTATCACGGTAAGGCAGCCACAAACATCCTCTAGACTTCAGTACTTCTGCAGTGCTGAGTAGTGACCGAGCTGATCTCTAGACCCTGTTCCCCCCACTGCCCAATGATCTTCTGATGGCAGATGGATAAATGCTTTTTCCACTCTCTCTAATTGTCTGTTAAGCAGATGTTTTGAAAGTTGCAAATCATTTACTTACTTAAAAACATTTGCAATTAATAAGATAGTTAATTTGCATTAAAACTGAATAAAAAACATAAATATAAACTTTCTTTTACATACTTAAATTGCTGGAGGAACTCAACAACTCAGGCAACATCTATGGAAGAGAATAAACAGTTGATAGATCAGGTTAAGATCCTTCAACAGGACTCCATGACTTCCTTTCACTGGAAGTTCAACAAGAACTATTCAAATTAATAGCTATTCATAGCTGTCATGAAGCTGAGAGGCTAAATCCAAGCTCAGCACAATCTAGAACAGCCCTGAGATGCAATAGTGAATCCAGTGAGAGACTAAGCGGTCACATGTATCAGCATGCAGGCAAGGAAGTTATGGATATGCTAACCCCGAATGATGAGCATAATTTGCTTACGAACAACTGGCCAAAAGTAAATGCATTCCAGCTTGTTCAGGGGAAAAAAATTAAAGAATAAAATGCAGCGGAAGTATTTAATGATAGAAATTTTTTGTGGCATTAATGAACTTCTGGTTTGCTGTTAAGCCTGCATTATGCACTAATCTTGGCATCATATCATTCATGGCTTGCCATTTCTCATGCTTGTTGTTGCTCCTGTCCACACCCTTGTGGTTCATCAGATGGCAACCTTGCTTTTTCGTTAGCATCTGTCTTTTTTTTACATGGCAGAATTGCTAGCAGAACGCTCAACCCAGTACAGATGGAAATCATGCAGAGTGGGCTGGGTTTTGAACCCGGGACCACTCGTGTCGCATTCCAGTGTGGATGCCACTGCACCATCAGCTGGCTACAAGTTTTCTTATGTTTAGGTCCTTTGTAAATGACTCCTGTCCTGTCACTCAAAACCTGCTGATCAAATCCATTGAAAATCTGTATCTGCTTTAAACAGGCAAAAGTAAACCTGACTATCTATGACAGAAAATTGTAGGTTTATATTGCAATTAAATTTTGAAACAAATTTTTGTGATTATTATTAAATATCTTCAATTATTTTTGCCAGAGGAGGAGTTGAATAATTCACCGTGTTTTATTTGCTGCATTTTGAATGTACACAGAACATAATCATCTCTGCAGTTCAGAGATAGATGAGGACAAACCGCTGATATTATTGATTGATACACATACACACACACAGACACACACACACACACACACACACACACACACGCTATCCCACCCCCCACACCTCTTTCCCAATTCAGAGGCTTTTTTCACATCAAAATCAACAGATTTTTATCAGAGTTCAATCTCTAATTCTTGAATCCTCATTTTTGTAGTTTATAATGATGTTTAATCAATTTAACTGTGAATTGTCTTTCAAATCAATGGACTGATGTACTCATAGAACATTTATTCTTTCATTATCTAGTTTCATTAACCTTGGATTAATCTTTGATACTCAGATTAAAGCAGTGGACAATGGGAGACCACAGAAATCTTCCACTGCACGCTTGCACATCGAGTGGATAAAGAAACCTGAACCATCCTCCATTCCCCTCAGTTTTGATGAACCAGTTTACAATTTCACAGTGATGGAAAATGACAGAGTGAATGATATAGTGGGGGTGGTCACTGTTCAGCCAAGTAATATTCTGCTTTGGTTTGATATTGTCGGTAAGTGTCATTATGGGCATTCTGAAAACCCTCCAATTGGTGTACTGAGAACCATGAATATACCATTTACAATTTCATGTCTGTTAATCCTTCAAGAGCAGAGTTTTGAAATGTTATGAATTTTTTAAGCTTTGTTTTTGAAGTTTGAGATGATTGGTGGAACTGAAGATGAAAATAAAGATCATTGGAATATTCTAATGTAGCAAATGAAATTAGAGCTTTGATTTTTAAGAGTCTCTTAAATATCAGCCACTAAATTTGGTATCAAGGTATATCTTGCAGCCAACCAATCTTGAAGGATTAATACCATCTGCATGCTTTTCATTGACAATGCACACTTGGTAGCTATAAGGCTTGTGGCATGTTACTGTTCTACACTGTAGATTATCCAGAATGTTATCTGAGAAGGAAAGACAAAATTGTTTGTAGCTAACCTTTGTGAAAGCACACTTTAGACAATTCATCGAGAATGCTACATCAGGTATTCAAGTAAACACCAGCTCAGTCTCCTGAAGCGTTTGGATAGCAAAATTACCCCTTGTCACATTCAAGCCATTAGTGTTGAGTAGTCTGTGATATGTATCATGCGTATTCTGCATGCAAAGAATATTCTCTGCTTATTTCTCCCTTCCAGTGCATTGTTTGTTCTTCACTGTAAATTTGGCTTGCTTGATTTGTCTTTTTTTTGCATGTGCTGTTTTGCCCTTTGTCATATTTGTTTTAACTGAACACTCTGCACTTATTGACTGATAGGAGGAAAGCATTTAATGAGGTATCTAGTGGTGTTCATTTAACTGTTCAAAAATTCCTTAGTGTTCTCTGAATTGAAATAAATTGTATCACAGTACAAATGTGTTTTTGTTCCATGAAGGGAAACTTTTGAACATTGGTTCATTACTATTTAAATAGACTGGTTTTCAGGCATTCAACCACTCAACTAAATTATCCACATGTCAGTTATTTAATGGCAAGATTCTTATCAACGTAATAAGTGAGACCACATTTGAATTTGAAGATACTATATGACCTAGATGGAATCTGCATTTTGATTTCAATTGCTCAATTTATTCCTGCATTAAATAATTGATTTCTTTAGTTAAAAAAGCAGCTGGATGCATCATTTTCAGTCTGCTTATTTGATTACTACATTATAGTTTGAATCAGCTTCATAAAATGCTTTTACAGTAGAATAAAAGACATTATGCTCCTTGCTGTTTAACGATGACTTGATTCATTGCTTACAGATTCTGTTCTTTGACTTGAAATATTGTGGCAAACATTTCATTTTGCTGAGGTTTTCAGGTGTCAAGTATTAATTCATATGCATTGGTTTCTAAACTAAATACAGGCAAACATGTTTTCATTTTGTTGGCTTATTTCATCATAATCCTTTTTCTTTTTTGACAAAGTTAAGTTCGTGTAATTACAACCTAGTGACCCCACAACTCTCCATGTAGGATGGCCTGTCATCAGATATGTTTGTAGACCAAATAAATTTGTTATTTAGCAGCCATTGATCCAACTGTAATCGAGTAGGTCTGCTTTTCTTTTGTTTTCTCTTACTTTACAGCAGGGAAATGGGTCCTTCAGTTCACCACATTACTGCCAACTATTTTGCCCATCTACATATCTCCTTTGCCCGCATTAAGGTCCCCGTCCTTTTATGTCTTGCCAATTCATGCCTGTCTAAATGCATCTTTAATGTGTGTTTGTTTCTGACTCTTCTAGTAGCACATTCAAGGTAACAACAACCCTCAGGTCCCCTTTAACACCACTAGCATGGGAAAAAGATTTTGACATTCTACTTTGTTTATGCATCTCTTTAATTTCATATATCCCTATGAGATGGCTCCTCAGCCTCCTTCACTCCAGAGAAAATTCAGACAACGTCCTGATCAATACTTCTGCACCTTTTCTCACACAATCTCGTCCTTTCTATTGCATGAAACAAAACCGCATGTAGTGTGGCCTCGCCAGTGTTTTGTAAAGTTGCATTATGATATCCCATCTCTTATCTTCTATGCTCTCCCTGACCTACTAACACATAGAATGCTCTTATTTATATCAAATAAAATGGGGAGGGGTCACTGTGGTGGACTTGTATGTCAGCAGCTTTGCTATCACTAATGTTGAATTGAGGAAACTTGATTTATTTTACTTGTTTGCCAATACGTAGTTTGAATTGGTAAAATGCTTAATCTGAATACTTAAAAATGTAATTAGATAAAATATTTCATGTATTGTTTTACTCTTCTCATATGTTACATATGAGAAGAGTGAAACAATATACAAAATATCCTGATGTCCTCTGATCATCTGAAGGGAAAAGGCAGAATGTAGTGCGTTGTTAAGCTAAAACAAATTTAGTGGTCCAGAAATGATTCTTTTTTAGACCTAAATTTGTTAAAATAAGGCCAAAAGCAGGGTGATTGCCATCTAATATACCAAAGTCCCACATAATGAAATCTTTTTGCCTCTGAGAGCTATTTAGTGATTCACAGTTCAAACTGGAGAGAAATAAATACGGAAGCTCACTGTCATTCTCCATAATGATTGAGTGTTTGAAGAGTTGCTGTAGCCACTCAATCATGTTCTGCCACACCACTGCTTCCAGGGGGATTTTATTTTTGAAAATGAAATTTGTTTTTGAAAAAGTAGATATTTTTTAAAAAAAGAGAATTATTAATTAGCTAAAATACAGTGAGAATTAGCTTCAAGAAATGTAAAACCTCGTTGGAAATAATCTCTTGTCTTGTAGTAGACTCTGTTGAATGTTTAGGTTATAGTATATGTCAAGTTAAAATGCTGTAAATACATCCTAAACTTTCTGAAACTCTTTTTCTAACTAATGTTTCCCATCATTGTCCTTTTTGTTTCTTCAATCCTTTATCCTATCATTTTTTCTCCTTTCCTTCCTCTTTATGCCCTGTCTGCCTCCCTTCAAGGTGGGAAGCAAGCTCGAGAGATGTTCTATGTTTATCAGACAGCTTGTGGCCAGAACTGTTCCAGAGAAGGTATCGCTACTCCCGTACAGTCTCTAAGATCACAGTGATATTGTCTGTTTCACAATTTTTCTGATGCGTTTTTGTTCAGTTGTGTAGGTTCTAAATATCATACTGCCTGACCTTTTAACGAGATCAAAGTGATACAAATGGTGACTTTTATCAGTTTTTTCCCCATATTTCCTATTCTCTTTCATCTGCAAGATCTAGATCATATGATAGGAAATTGAATAATTTTCCAAAATGAAAATGACTTCATCAGACTTCTTCAGAGTTTTGCTCCTTTTATTCATTTCTGTTGAATTATAAAATATAGTATTCATAAATGTAATTAAAAACATATGCTAATTTTAGAAGTGGTTGTTTGTGCAATTAGATTGCATTTCACTACTAGTATTCTCTATAGGTATCGAAGAATGCAAAACAAGTCCCTCTTTGGGATTATACTGTGCATTCAAAGAGTATTTTTCTTTTACTGAGTAATACATTTGAATATTAGTGGATTATGTTTATGTATTAGACAAACATTAATCCCTTTAATGAATTATATATCACTAGCTTCTATGACTGAGCAGTAAAATATATTTTGAAGGTACTTGTATATTTCAATTTGTCATTAATCATCTGAATGAGAAAGGGACACCTGAAAGTAAGATAACTGTTTCATATTCTGTTAAGTGTATAAAATATGCTTGAATTAAGTGCAGTGTCTCAACAGATCTCATGAACATTTTCATTATTTAACAACTGGATTTTCCATCTGAACAGCCTGGAGTTTTTTATTTCCCTCTCAATGTTACTAAAAGCACATGCAAGTTTTATTTATCGCTCTTTTCCTACCTTTGCCAATTCCAGCATTATGACATACAGTGCCTTGAAAAATGTATTTGGCCCCTACAACTATTTTAACATTTTACTATCTCATTTTCTAAATTTAAAATATATCGAAGTAGAATTTTTGAGCTACTTTAGCTGCATCATGTCAAATCAAAAGAAAAATTTCAAAACCTGTCAACAATTTACTGAAAATTAAAAACCAAAGCTGTGAAGCTGAAAAAATATTCATCCCCTTTGTAATTACTATGGTAAACATTTCTCTGATACAATACTGTATATTACCTTACTGACTCACCCACTTTGTTGATGTAGAAGATTGGAGGATTACTTGAATAAGTACCCACTCTCTCTAAAAGGTCCAACAATATGGTAGATTTTCAACAAACCAAACCAAATTGAAGACAAAAGTGCACTCAAGGCAAGTCAGGGAAATGATATTAGGGAAGCACACATCTGGGGAAATGTACAAGACCATCTCAAAGGTGCTGAATATAACTCGGAACTCTGTGCAGTTCATTGTGAAAAAGTGGGAAAAGATATGAAACCACAGCCACATTGCCGAGGTCAGGCCAACCCTCTAAATTTAGTCACTGGAGAAGAATTGGACTTGTAAGAGAGGCTACTGTGATGCCAGCAGTCACTCTGAGTGAGCTGCAGAGGTCAGTGGCTGCAAGTGGAAATTGCATTTATAGCTCCACAATCTCTAAGGTCTTGCACAAAAAGGGTATTTACAGAATTCAAAAATGGTGCTGGTGATCATCAGCAATGTTGTGTGGGCTGCAGACAATTGTTCCAAACATCCTTTTAAATATACTCCTTTTGAATTACTCTCACTACAATCTGCAACGTGTGACTTCCCCCATGAGCAAATGGACTTTCTAAATCAACTCAATGATCTTCATATCTCACGATCAACTGAAGGACCTGGTGGACTAGGGAGGCAAGGTACCTTTAAGAAGATTGAGTTACATCGCCATGGCGGAAAGCAAGGCGTCTGGGAGGAGTGGGGAGGACAGCAAGCTAGACTGAAACAGAAAGGGATGTTGTAGGCAAATGTGCAGTCACTGAAGAACAAAATTGAAGACCTATCAGAGAGAAATGAAATCCTGTTGTATTCTATATACTAAATAATCTGCAGATGCTGGGGTCAAAGCAACACTCATAACACGCTGGAGGAACTCAGCAGGTCGGGCAGCATCCGTGGAAAAGATCAGTCAACATTTCGGGCTGGAACCCTTCATCAGGACCTGGTGAAGGGTTCCGGCCCGAAACGTTGACTGATCTTTTCAACGGATGCTGCCCGACCTGCTGAGTTCCTCCAGCGTGTTGTGACTGTTGTATTCTATGTCTGACCGAGATGTGGCTTTCTCTGAGCAGCCAGATACAGTGATCAGACCTAAAGGCTTCTCGTTTACTGAATAGACTGAACTGCTGATTTGGAAAAGGCAGAAGTGGACATGTGTGTTTTCTGATAAGCTTGTTGGTATTCCGACATGGCAGTTTTGTCAAACTCGTGTTCCCCCGACTCTTAGCATCCAACAGTTAAATGACGTCCGTTCAATTTGTCTGGGGAATTCTCCTCTGTAATCCTGACCGCAGTCCTGACCTACCCACCAGCATCTGACTGTAATCAAGCACTCGCGATACTACATGAAGCTGTCCCCAGACAAGAAGCAGTCCATCCTGATGCATTTTAAATCATAGTTGGAGACTTCATCTGGGCTTGATTGAAGAAAACACTGCCCAATTGCCATCAGCATATAGCTTGAAGCATCAGAGGTCCCAACATACTAGACATACTAAGATATGGAGTGCCTACTGTTCTATGCCCAGACTGCATTGTGCTAAATCAGGACACTTGGCTGTCCTTCTCTGCCTGCATATGGGCCAGAGGCTAAAGAGCAAAGCTCCTGAGATTAGGGCAACAGCACTGTGGTTACAGGAAGCAAGGGAGCGGCTATGGGATTGCTTCGAGTCAGTGGACAGGGCTGTGTTCAAGCACTCATCTAAGGATCTGAATGAATACACAATGATTGTAACTGAATTCATAAAAACTGCTGCAGATGAGTGTGTCCTCACGAAATTATTCAGAGTCTTCCCCAATTAGAAGCTGTAGATGAACTATGAGATCTGACATTTGCCGAGAGTCAGATCAGAGGCATTCAAGTCTAGTGACCAAGAAAATTAAAAGAGGGCCGTATATGATCTCAGGAAAGCCGTTCTCACAGGCGAAGTAGAAATGCCAGACCAAACTTGAATCAACGAAGGATGCTCGACAGTTGTGGCAGGGCTTGAATACCATCACCTCTTACAAAGTTAAATCAAATAACATGGGAGACAGCAGGCCTTCGCTTCCAGATGAGCTTAATGTCTTCTGTGCTCGGTTGGATCATCAAACATGGAGGAATCATCATGAACTCTCATATCCCCTAATGATCCAATGGTTTCCGTCTCTAAAGCTGGCATGTGAGCTGCCTTCAGGAGAGTGAATCTATGAAAAGCATCTGGCCCAAACAGGGTACCTGACCACAAGCTAAAGACCTAAGGAAGCTCCAAGTCTTTGGCCTCAAATGGGAAAATCTTACTCCATCACATTGTGCAAAGCCAATAGAGATTTATCAAAAAAGACTACTGGCTGGAATAACTGTGAGAGGTTGTTCAACTAAGTACTTAGCAAAGGGGGATGGATACTTTTGAATAACTGACATTTCAGTTTTTAAATGTTTAGTTTTCATGCTTTACAATTTTCCCTGTTTTTTGGGGGCTCTACTGTGAAAAAAGGAGTACGTGATTCCCAAATAAAAACTCTCAGTTAAATTGATCAAAATCCCTGGTTATAATACTCATTTATGTGAACAAAGGGTTGGGATCTGAAAACTTTTGCAAGACACTGTATACTTCAAACAACTCGATTATCCTGTAATGCATTGAAACTATAGCTTGTTAGATATGGATTGCACCAAGCATTTCAACTGAGTTTTATATTTTAACAAACCAATGTTTAATTTAGTATAGAAATGTTTTTATAATTACATTGAAAGAAATTTTGGTTTGTTATAAACTGGTAAATAATAACAAATCATTTCAGAAAATAAATGGAGATTAAAACTAATTCTTTCTCAGAACCTATACTAGTTTTGTAAATGCCATAGTTGCCCACTTGTGTGCATGATTGCCAGGCATAATCAATAAGTAAGCACATTTCCTCTTGTTGCATTAAAGTTACTATTTTCTTTGCTAATGTTGCATTTTTACTATTGGTAAATGTTCACTGCCTTCTAAGTATTGAAATCTAAATTCTTTTTGATTTTGTACAATGGTTTTGTTAGATGTAATCATACTGTACCTCATCGATATAAAGCTAGAACTACAGTAACACGTGGCTTGATAACACAAACTGACATTTTTTATCAGGTAGCCCAATGATATGTACTCAAGTGGATAGTAATCATTAAGGATGCCTGCGTGTAAGGGAGAGTGACGTAGCACCAAGTCTTTGGCTAATACTAGAAAATGTCCCTCTGGGGAAACATACCTAAATGACAGTGGAAAGTTAACCAGGTGCCAACAAAATATGCAGCTTTGAGAATACTGATAATAGACCGATTGTTCAGCATCTGACTCACTATGTTCTGCTTCCTGCCTTCCTTTAAGCACACAGAGTTCACTTGAAAGTTTATTATATCACTGTGTAATATGAAACAGAATCCAGAAAATTTATGAGTCATAATTGTCAGAGTCCTGTGGCATAAATGCTGTTTATCGTTCACATGACAGAATGGCAAATCAATATGCAAAAAGTAATGTAACACACAAAGAATACCGGAGGAGTTCAGCAGGCCAGGCAGTATCTATGGAAAAAAGTACAGTCAACCTTTCAGGCCGAAACAATTTGGAAGGACTGGGAAAAAAAAAGCTGGAGTAGATTTGAAAGGTGGGGGGAGGGGAGAGACAAACAGCAAGTGATAGGGGAAACTTGGGGGAGGGATGATGCAAAGAGCTCGGAAGTTGATTGGTGAAAGAGACAGAAGGTCATGGAAGGAAAAAGAAAGGTGGGGGAGAGCAGTAGAAGACCAGAGGGAGGCAATGAGCGGACAAGGAGGTAACATGAGAGAGGGACAAGGGGATGGGAAATGGTGAAGGGGGGCCATGGGTGGAGGTATTTCTGGAAGTTTGAGAAATCGATGTTCATACCATCAGGTTGGAGGCTACCCAAATGAAATATAGGGTGTTGTTACTCCATCCTAAGTATGGTCTTATCCCAGCAATGGAGAAGGACATGGATGGACATATTGGAATGGGAATGGGAAGTGGAATTAAAATGGGTGGCCACTGGGAGATCCCACTTGTTCTGGTGGACAGAGCATAGCTGCTGGGAGACCAAGCCAAGAGTATATGATCACTGTGTAATAAGTTTATGTAGCCATTTTATATCATGGACATAAAGATTTATAAAGAAACCTTGAAAGACCTCCAGTGCTGTCTGTGTGGAGTTTGCACAATCTCCTATGGTTGTGGATTTCCTTTGGATGTTCTGGATTTAGAGCTGGAGTTGATACAGAATTGAAATGCCATTCAGTGTAATGTGGCCACACCAACTATGAAGCATTCATTTATGCTAATAACAAAATTCTGTTGTTTAAAATTCTCCCAAATTTCTATTAACCCTTTGAGATTCTACCACTCATCCACAAATTAGGGCCAATTCATGGAGACTAATTAACCCATCAGCCCGCATTTCTTTGAGATGTGAGAAGGAAACTGGAGCACCTGGAGAAAATCCACGTGACCATGAGGAGAATGTGAAAATTTCACATAGACGATATCAGATGTCAGGACAGAACCCTGGTCACTGAAGTCACAAGGCAGCAACTCTAGTTGCTATATTTTGTTGCTATTCCTGTTGCATCATTGTGGCGTTCAACTTCCCAAAAAATTTGCAGGTCAGTAGGGTAATTAGCTACTGTAAATTACCCCTTGTTGTGTAGATTGGCAGTAGAATCTGAGGGAATTTGATGGGAATAAGGGAGGAATAATATGGGATTTGGACACATGAGTGCTTGATGGTTGGCATGTAACTTGATCCAGATGGCCTGTTTCTGTGATGCAGGAGTGATCAGAAATGAACCTGTCTGTATAAGTGATATCCACTGCAAGCCCTTTAACCTGAATCAGAGAACTTAGAGAAGGATCCTTTCACATAAATTTAATTAAGTTGGTTTCTCTCCTACTTTCGATTTGGAGCTGAAATAGCCACTACTGGCATTGATTTATAGTGGTTGAAAACTGGCGAAGCTCGTGCATGTTGGGACTTTCACAGAACGCATTGACCAACAGTGCTAGATCATGCGTGGAATTTACTTTGAGAACAACAAAGTCTTTCAATTGCCTGTTGCTCTTCAAAGGTGAAATCGAAATTGATGTATGGAAATGCATGATATTTGTTTAGGATGTATAGAGTATGAATAAGTTGCACTCAATTTTAGGTATTCTACAAGGTAGACGGTTCTGTTGGGGAGGTTCAATTTTACAGATTCCTTAAGCTAATCACCTTACTGACCTTCTGCTGAGTCCAGTTGGTAATGTACATGCCATGTTCAATAGTTCCATTTAATAGCAGAGAATGGGTACAGTATACAACCTGAAATTTTTGTTCTTCACAGACATCCACAAAAACAGAAGTTTGAGAATGAGTGACAGTGAAAATGTTAGAACCCCAAAGCCTCCCTTACTCCCCCGACACACAAGCAGCAGTAAAGCAATGACCCTCCCCTCCCCATCCCCCTCCCAAAACTACTTCAGCAAAAAAAAGCATCAGCACCCTCCACCCACCAAGCAAGCAATAAAGCGCTCAGTAAAGACCGTGATCTGCAGTACAGTAAAAACTAATTGTTCACCCAACGACCCGACGCAGACTGGGAGACCGCTTTGCTGAACATCTACGCTCTGTCCGCCAGAGAAAGCAGGATCTCCCAGTGGCCACACATTTTAATTCCACATCCCATTCCCATTCTGACATGTCTATCCACGGCCTCCTCTACTGTAAAGATGAAGCCACACTCAGGTTGGAGGAACAACACCTTATATTCCGTATGGGTAGCCTCCAACCTGATGGCATGAACATTGACTTCTCTAACTTCCGCTAGGCCCCACCTCCCCCTCGTACCCCATCTGTTACTCTTTTTAATGCACACATTCTTTCTCTCACTCTCCTTTTTCTCCCTCTGTCCCTCTGAATATACCTCTTGCCCATCCTCTGGGTCACCCCCCCCCCGTCTTTCTTCCCGGACCTCCTGTCCCATGATCCTCTCGTATCCCCTTCTGCCTATCACCTGTCCAGCTCTCGGCTCCATCCCTCCCCCTCCTGTCTTCTCCTATCATTTTGCATCTCCCCCTCCCCCTCCAGCTTTCAAATCCCTTACTCACTCTTCCTTCAGTTAGTCCTGACGCCTCTTCCTATAGATGCTGCCTGGCCTGCTGCGTTCACCAGCAACTTTGATGTACGTTGTTCACCCAACAATTTGACATAGCCTAGGTGCTCTCTCCCCTTAATAAAGGGATAGAGAGGTGTCACCCTTTTACAGCAAAAGCAAACAACTCGCTCATTTAGGGTGTTAAAGTCTGCTGCATCGCTTCTTTCCCCCAAGTTCTCCAACTCAAGAATCGGCAACGAACTCTCCCCCACCAATGAGAGAGAGAAAGAGCGCGCGTGATAAGGGTACGGAGCCTCCAACAGCTGGTCTGATGTTCCAGTTTCTCCCTTGATGCTTCATTTGGTGGAAAAAGAATAGAATTGGCTCATCTCCGGGGTCGCAAAGCCTTGGAACCCCGAAGGTGCTAGTCTTCTAGGTCGTGACTATGCGATATCGAAAAGTGGCCGGTCGGTGAGCCCTGGGAACAGGTCCCATCACCATAAAGAACCAAAGTTTGAGTGTAGCTGTAGGTCAGGGTCTTCGACAGGACCCCATCCACCTTGAAAAGGAATAAGAGAAGCATTAAAGGTAGAAATTAAGCTGCGTATGCAGATGAGCTTGAAGAATGCCATCGTGGCTCCTCCCACATGTATCTTATTTTCTGTTTGTCTGAGAGAACACACTAAAATGTCAAATAGTCAAACCCATGTCATATTCCTCTCAGTAGTTACATGCCCATTTTAGATATCCATTAAACAAAGTGCTATTATCTTCCTGTTGTTCATCTATGGAATACACGCTGTGCCTGTGAAACTAATTTTCTTTTAACTTCTATCTTCCTTCCCTTTCCACCCTTGTTATTGTCCCCATTCATTTAACTTGACTGTATCCTTTCATTTTGTCACTTGACACAACATATATGTTTAACCTTTATGATTTGCTTCAAATGTAGTGTGCTTGGGTCATCACAAATTTAATTATATGAGAAATATCCTTTTGAAACATCTGTGTGTTCTTTTGTCACTTTAGAAACAATAGAGATACTTGGCTGTAGATGACTTGAAGCAAAATTACTGAAAGCATCTCAGTCACTTTGCGGATCTATTTGCATATCATTTATAATTTATATCCAAGAGGAATATTCTGTTGAGCCTTCTGAATTGTCATTACCGTTCAAAATCTGCATAATGATTTGTGTTTCGAATAAAAGAAGCTTTAATTCAAAATTATTAATAATCCTTCTATGGCTCGGCAAATTATTTTTAAAGTAAATTCTGACTAGAGTTTCATATCCGTTAGCAGCATGTCAATTTGTTTGCATTCAATTTGTTCAATTTGTTTTTATTTTTGTATAACAAATATGCTTACAAATTAAAGTTATATTAATCAGAAATCATGAAAGATGCTTAAAATTAAAATCATACCATGCACAGATCGACTAAGCATTGCAGTTTTATGACTGCGACAAATTAGCTGATATGGCTGCCAGCAGTGCATAATATTTTCAATCTCCTTTTCGTTAATTTGATGAATTGGTGATAAATCTATCATGGTGTACTGTAATTTTCAATCAAACTTGACTTTTAATTATAGACGTTAATGAATTCTTTTTCTTTTATTCTGGAATGCTTTGTTCAGAAATATCAAATTTAGGCTGCATTCAAACTGAGGCTAAATTCAACTCTCTCCCTATCTCTCTACCTCAACACTATTGAATCGCTGACAAAGCTCTAAGGCACTGATAATTCCCTAGTATATATATCTCAACAAGTGAATTTTAAGTGCTTCAATATTAGTACATTTGTGTCATGTAAACTGTCCCCTCATGGTCCTTATAGAAAAAAGCCTTTGGTTTTTAAGACAGAACTGAACTTACAGTGGTGTTAGCTACTAACTAGTCACTGACCTAAACAATTGAGGCTTATACATGATCACTGGGTACTTGGAAAGGGCAACAACTTTACAAAAACTTTGTTTCACAAGAAAAACCTAGTATTCTAATACTTTTGATCTATGAGCTTCTAAAACCTTGGGAGTCATTTATAGAAGCGAATACAATCTGCTGTTATTTGCTGATCCTTGACTGAATGCCTTTATTAAATACCTTCGCCTATTTTGTTATTGTTAACTTGATAATATTCCTTATTTTCATTCATTTTTTAATATAGCATGAATCCAGGCTTCTTGATGCTTTGCAAACACAAAAATATCCACACATTTCTCGGACAGTGAAAGCTGATAGTCACAGCCTGCATTTGTATTGTTTTGACAATCTTCATCAATGTCTGAGGCTTTGGGGAAGTTAATTGCATGTAATCACTGTTCTAACCTGGTATAGTCTACATATTATTTAACTTTCAGTCTGCTTTGGATATGAAGGTTTATTTTGCATTTAATGTTCAAATAGAATATATACTGAAACTTGTTCTAAACAGTTGAATTTCAATTGCTGCCAGTCATTACTTATGTAACACTTCATTAATATCTGTACATCGCTGCCATTATTGGTAAGTCATGAAGATTTCTGACCGTTTGGAAGAAATTAACAGATAATTAGTATAGTTGTGAACTTTTTGATATGGCATCTCCAGCTTTTGGCTTTGGCTTATCCAAAGATGGAGGCCCTGAACTTGCATTATTAGTAATGGAAAAGTGTGAGTGTTCCGCTATCTGCCTGCCTCTGGTGGAATTCTAGAAGTTGGTGTTAGTGTTAACCTGTTTCTGTCTATAACAAGCATGGTCAGTTATCTAATGTGATTTACTATTCTGTTTTTTCTTTAGTTAGTCTAATAAATTATACAAAGGCATACTTTTTATCTGCTAATATTATTTTATGTGCTGTTTGTGATATATGTATTGTGTTTTGCACCTTGGTCCCTGAGGGGCTGTATATACTGAATGACAATGAACTTGACTTAAAGTGGCAAACAACATCTGGGCGAGAAAATGACCAACCCTAAGAGAGGAATTAACTACCAATCCTGAACATTCAATGGCATTACAATTACTTGAGTCAAGCACCATTAATACCAATGGGGTCACCAGAAAGTCACATAAATACCATGGCTGCAAGATCAGTTCAGATCTTGTGGCAAGTAATTTACCTCCTAATTCCCCCCCCCCCCGCCATGCCTGGTAGACGGATGGTAGGGAAATGGAGGGCGATAGTCCTGGTGCAGATCAATGGGAGTAGGCAATTTAAATGGTTTCAGCATGGACTAGATGGGCCAAAGGGCCTTTTTCTGTGCTGTACTTTTTTATGACTATGACTAAAGTAAATATAAAAATTTAGATAAGAAGTGCAAAAAGAGAGCAAAAAAAAGTAGTGTTCATGGGTTCATTGTCCTTTAAGAAATCTGATGGGAGAGAGGAAGAAGCTGTTACTGAAATGTTGAATGTGTTACTTAAGGCTCCTGTAACTCCTCATTGAGGAGAGGGCATGACCTGGGTGATGGGGTTCTTAATGATGCCTCCTTTTTGAGGTGTTGCCTTTTGGAGGTGTCCTAGATGCTGGGGAGGCTAGAACCCATGATGGAACTGACTGAGTTTCCAACTTTCTGCAGACATTTTCTGATATTGTGCAGTGGCCCGTTCATACCACATGGTGATGCAACCAGTTAAAATGCTCTGCACGGTACATCTGTAGAAATTTACAAGAGTCTTTGGTAACCTACCAAGTCTCCTTGGTGTTATGAAATATAGCTGCTCTCATGGCTTCTTTATAATTGCCTGAATGTTGCATCATTATCACTGTCCACATATTCTTACAGTTGCCTACACACTAGGGCAATTTACAGTGGCCAATTAACCTACCAACCTGCACATTTTTTGGATATGGGGGCAAGTTAGAAAACTGAGAGCGAATTCATGCTATCAAGGGAAGAATGTGTAACGTCTATGTGAACAGCACCTGAAGTCAGGAATGAACCTGGATTTCCAGCACTGTGAAGCAGCAACTCTACTAGCTGTGACACTGTGCCACCCATTGCTAATAATTTCTTTGAACACCTCATTCACTCTTAAACTTTACTGTACCATCTGGGAAGGTTTTTTTTGTGTTTCCTGTGATGGCAAACACAAAATATTTAATTTCTCTGCCATTTCCCTGTTGTCCTACAATAGCCTTAGTGAATCTACATTAACTGTAACCAGTCTATTTTTACGTATCTAAAGAGGTTATTGTAGACTGCATTCCTTGCCAGACTACTCTCATTTTTCACTTTCCATTTCAGTTCCAATTCCTGAGTTGTCTTCTTGGACTTAATCATTTATAGATGGTGCCACATTGGAAAAGGTGAAATTTACACACAGAATCTGCTGAATATCTGTGCTTGTTTCCTCGAGGTGAAAAAAAAAACATGATTTCATTGCTGCTGACCGAAATATCAGCACTTTGCCCATTGAATATGTAACTTCTAGGGACCAAGCATATGCAAATCATAAAAATTCTTCAATGTGTGTAAAATAATAAGTATAATTAGTCAAGATTATCTCAAGATAACCACAAAACTTAGTACCTGTGTGTCATCCTTCTACTATACCATGTTGAATGATATTATCTATGAATGTTGTAAGATTCTGGATTTTTAAAACTAAAATCAGAAAGGGTATTGCCTTTTTCAGCGTGCCTTTAACTCATTGATTGGATAGTGCTTATACCATGTTGCATTTTACAGGTGGAAATTATGACAGTACATTTGAAATAGAGAAGGGTGTTGGCACTATTGTAATCGCCAAGCCACTGGATACAGAGCACAGAGCAACTTATAATATGACTGTGGAAGTCACAGATGGAACTAACTCAGCTGTTACACAGGTAACGCCAACAAATGAATAATCTTGATGTCTATTATTTCCTGGCATTTTATCTATTTTAATAGGCAGTTTAATGTTTATAACGAGGACGAATCCATTACATTGTTTGGTTCTGAATTTAAAAATACTACTAGATAAACTGTCAGGGAACCTTGTGTACATACTATTGATGAAACAAGCAGTAAGATCTATTTCACAGGTGAGAGAGAACACAGACATTGCCATCCTGATATTACAGCTGTTTATTGAACCAATTCACTTTTATGTATTCACAGATGTACTAATGGATATGCACAGTAGAGAAGTTCTAGTGTGTGACTTACCTGTAATGGAAGATGCATGCAGGAGGAATATTTATAAGGAGAGTGGTTCAATTAGCTAAAATACCATCCTGTACTTCAGGAAGAGCGACCCAGAATTTATGAATTTTAGTCTTAATAAATCTTAAATCAGAAAAGTCCCTGCAGCCAAAGAAGACTGTTCGAATAATGGTCTGCCGGTGACATAAATAGCTCACTATTTGAGCTGTTGGATCAGGCAATGACAATTCTTTTCGCACAAAACATCTAATTGTCCAGAAATTATTTCTTTAATGAAAAGGGGATTTTCCCGAGGCAGTATGTAATTCTTTTTTATGTGACACAAGCTGCTGTACAAGATATAGAAGTCCTGTGTCATGAACTCTTACAGCATCCCTTTACTCACAGTTTGAATGCCAGATGAATGCTGCTTCCCTGTAGCCCTGTAAATTATTCCTTTTCAATTATTTATTAGGGTTCCATTTAACAGTGATGTTGAAGCTGCTTCCACAACTCCTTCATGGAGTGTGCTGCATGTAAACATAATCTGTAGAGTTGAAAAATCTCACATTAAAAATAATTTTTAAATAGCATCAGTAGCATGTATTTGTGTTCAAAAAGTAGTGATTTTTGTCACTGATAGTTGACAAGAAATAAGCAGTGAGACAATTTATAGCTGTTTTGCTCACTGCGGTTTTAAGCATTTGGGCTTGAAGATGCCAGAAATGGCCAGGAGTGAAAATGAAACTTCAACAAATTAGGAACTACACAGAATTTGAAGGCATTGACAACTATCTTGAGTGTTACAATGGAAATGAAAATTTGGAGGATGCAGTCATCAATAGCGTTGTATGAAGGTAGTCCATTATCTGCATTGGTGTCTGCGCTAATTTTGTTTGGTGTTTACTCTGGATGAATTCCTTCATTGATAACTATTAGGAAATACACATGGTTTTATACTACTGTGGTACTATTGGCTAATTTGTTCTGTATTTCATTTAAATAAATACAGTACCTATAAAAAGTGTCCCCCCCCCGCCCCCGAAGTTTTCATGTTTTATCATTTTACAACATTGAATTGCAATGGATGTAATTTGGCTTTTATTGACACTGATCAACAAAAAACAACTCTTTTGTGTCAAAGTGAAAACAGATCTCTACAAAGAAATCGAGATTAATTACAAATATGAAACACAAAATAATTAATTGCATAAGTTTCCACCTCTCTTTAATATGACACGCCAAATTTTCACTGATGCAGTAAAATGGTTTTAGAAGTCACATAATTAGTTAAATGGAGATCTGTTTTTGGAGGCCTGTGTGCAGTCAAGGTGTTTCAATAGATTGGAGTAAAAATACATCTGTATCTGGAAGGTCCAACTGCTGATGAGCCGGTATCCTGGCAAAAACTACCCCATGAAGACAAAGAACTCTCCAGGCAACCCTGCAAAAAGTTTATTGAAAAGCCCAAGTCAGGAGATGGATACAAGAAAATTTCCAAGTCACTGAATATCCCTTGGAGTACAGTTAACTAAATCATCAGGTAATGGAAAGAATATGGCACAGCTGTAAATCTGCCTAGGGCAGGCCGTCCTCAAAAACTGAGTGACCGTGCAAGAAGGGTACTAGTGAGGGAGGCCACCAAGAGACCTATGACAATTCCAGAGGAGATTCAAGCTTCAATGGCTCAGATGGGAAAGACTGCACATACAACAACTGTTGCCCGGGTGCTTCACCAGTCGCAGCATGTTGGGAGAGTGGCAAAGAGAAAGCCACTGTTGAAAAAAAGCTGTCATGAAATCTTGGCTAGAATTTGACAGGATGCATGTGGAAGTCTCTGAAGTCAGCTGGAAGAAGGTTTTATGGTCTGATGAAATCAAAATTGAACTTTTTGGACATCATATTAAATGCTATGTTTGGTGTAAGCCTATCACCACACATCATCAAAGAAACACCATCCCTTCTGTGAAACATGTTGGTGGCTGCATCATGCTGTGGGAATGCTTCACTACAGCAGGCGCTGGAAGGCTTGTGAAAATACAGGGTAAAACAAATGCAGCAAAGTACCGGGAACTAGTGGAGGAAACTCTGATGCAGTCTGCAAGAGAACTGCAGCCTGGGAGAGGATTTGGTAGAAGAAAAATAAACTGAAAGCAAGACACTGAAGAAGTCATTTTTTTAAGTATTAACAGTTCATCACTTCCCTTTGGTTCCCCTTCTCCTTCTTTTTCATCCATGATCTACTGTCTTCTTCTATTAACACACCTCATGCCCTTACCTCCACCCTCCCCACCTTCTTATTCTGGCATCAGCACCCTTCCTTTATAGTGCTGAGGAAGGGTCCCCTCCATAGATGTGGCCTGACCTGCTGAATTTTGCCAGCGTTTTGTGTGTGTTGCTGAAGAATGTTCACCAAAATCTCTCTGTCCCTCATCTCTTCACTTGGATTTCAATTCACCTAAATCCTTGAATTTATTTCTGAGGCATAACCCATTGCCCTTATATATGTGTTATCTCCAGTATGCATATTACCATTCAATAATATCACAAACATGAGGAAATCTGCAGATGCTGGAAATTCAAGCAACACATGTAAAAAATGCTGGTGAACACAGCAGGCCAGGCAGCATCTATAGGAGTTATAGTGAGAGGGACATAACTCCCTGCCCATCCACTGGGCTCCCCTCCCCCTTTCTTTCTCCCTAGGCCTCCCGACCCATGATCGTCTCCCTTCTCTACCCTCGTATCCCTTTTGCCAATCAACTTTCCAGCTCTTAGCTCCATCCCTCCCGCTCCTGTCTTCTCCTATCATTTCAGATCTCCCCCTCCCCCTCCCACTTTCAAAACCCGTACTATCTCTTCTTTCAGTTGGTCCTGACGAAGGGTCTCGGCCCGAAACACACACTGTACCTCTTCCTATAGATGCTGCCTGGACTGCTGCGTTCACTGGCATTTTTTATGTGTGTTCATTCAATAATATTCTTTCTTTAATTTTCAGTGCTGGCTTCTTCACGGTATAAGATTTCACTTAAGGTGTAAGCCACGGTCTTAGGACTCAGGTTTATCTTTTTAATAGTATTTAGTTTTATTCTCATCACATCTGTTTGGATGAAAACCTGAGATTAATATTAAAAGGAATTGAAGTTGACTGAGATAATCATGTCCAAAGGTCAGAGATGAGCTTTGGAAGTCAGGAATTTAAGTTTAATGTAATACAGGACAGAGTGGTGTTTGAATCATTGAACACCATTTGAATATTCATAGGCGCATCAATTAAATGTTACTGGAACTTTTTCTTGTATGGGGAGAGTAGTCCAAACTGTTTGAAGTATGCCTGCCATTGGGACCCTTAGGTTTCAGTACTGCCACTGTGAGGACCTCCATGAATAAAACTTTTTTAGCCCGTCTCATAAAGAAGTGTCAAATGCCTTCATGGTACTAATGTATCTTTAGACCTCTTATGAGCTAATAATGGGCTACGTTTTCCTGAGAAGTGTTTAGTTTTGTCAGCTAGTTTGGATCAACAGTGTCATTGCGTAACACGGACGTTCCAAATTCCAAGTTTCCCAAAAAGTGCTCACCAGCGATTTTCCAGCTGACCTCAGCACTAAACTCTTCATGAAATCCAGAACGTATGTAGATTTAATGTTTCTCATCACTTTTCTACAAGTTTTTCTATTTTTCTTAATGATCTTTTCAGTTGTTTTATAACAGCAAGTGTGTGTGTAAACCGATTCAACTTGTACCTTACGTCTCTTGTTTCTCTTACCTTCGCTCACTGTTTTGTTTCTCTAGCCAAGGTCATTCATCCAAACTGTCCTTCTACTATCCTTTATTATGAAGGCATATCACTTCATTTACCATCTGTTTATCCAACATTGAGCATCCAGACACATTTTGTTTCCTAGCATTGCAATAACACTTCTGTAATAGCACTAAGATTTCTATTTTTGACGTCAGTTCATGCAATTTATTGTGAATTCAGGCAGAGCATCTTTAACTTCATTTCCTTTTCATTTTTCAGTTTATAGATGCACTATTACCATGAAATACATTGAAATTCACAGACAAAGAGCTGTTTTGTTTCAACACTCCACATATGAAATTAGATTATTTTTCTCGAGTGGGATGCAATTACAATCATTTTCAAGTTGATTGAATCCCACATGTAATACACACACACACACACACACACACACACACACACACACACACACACAATGATCCACCTTTTATTCAGGTGTCTCTGTTTCCAAACTCCACCCACCCCTCCCCCATACCTGGCTCAATCTGTCCACTATCTTTCAACCCTCTCTCTTTTGGTGCACCAATCACCTCTGGCCTCTGTCTCATCGCTCCTTGAATCGCAAAACTGGCTATCTCTCCACACTACCCCACCGTTCCTGCCTCTGAGTCCAATCCTGATCCAAGACATTGACAATTCCTCCTTCTTTCCTTCTTCCCTTCTTCTCCAGCTCTCTCCTCCCCCCCCCCCCCCCACCACCACAGATGCAGACTGACTAACTTTCTAAACCAGGTTGTTCGTTGCTTCAGATTTTCAGATTTCAGCATCTGCAGTTTCTTGTGTTTGCACACATTGAAGTCATCTCCAGCAACACTCTTGCTTTTACTGGGAGAGGTGTCCAAGCTGTTTGAGAAATGCCTGTCATTTGGTCCTCTTGGAGCACTAAGATTTCAAAAGTGCCACTTGTCAAGGCTGCGCATGAACCATAGTCTTTTGCCCACCTCATAATGAAATATTAAATCCTCCTGTGGTACTAATGAATTTACTAATGAACCACAAGGCCTGTGGTCCAATCTGTCACATTGTTTTTATCTCTTTCCAAATTACTACCATATTATGTAGTCAATGAGTACAGATAAGGTGTACGCATGCAAGCTCTCTCCCGTCTGGTTAGGTGAGACTAGAAGTAGGGGTCATAGGTTTAAGGTGAAAGGTTAAATACTTGAGGGGAAACTGAGGGAGAACGTTTTCACACAGTGGTGGGAGCTGCAGTGGAAGTGGTAAATCTGAGTTCAGTTGGAACATTTAAGAGAAGATTGGATAGGTATATTTATGGGAGGGACTTGGACAGATATGGTCCAGGTGCAGGTAAATGGACAAGGTAGAAGATCAAGTGAGTATGGACTAGATGGGATGAAGGGCCTGGTTCTGTGCTGTAGTACTCTATTACTTTATGACCTCAGAATCAGGACCTTTATCCTTATAAAGGTTCCTAGCCTTTAACTTCCTGTCTAATCATTTCCCCTCAGAAAAGATGTATCGTCTGATCAATTATTTTTCAGGTCTACAATCCTTCCTTAATTTGATTTGTCCCAAAACTTTTCCTCCCGTGCTACTTTTTGACTTGTACAAACGTACATTTATGTGGGCCATTCAACTCCATATCTATTTTCGTGTGTCAGGAAAATGAATCCAAGTTTATTATTATCTCCACATCCTCATTATCTCTTGTCTCAATCTTATTCCTCTTCTGTCTATTGTTAGATCCAAGATGGACTACAACAGCTGGATCCTTTTCATTCCATTTCAAGCTGTTCTCTGGCCCCAGTGATGTTTGGTTTATCTTGTCACTGGACAGGCAACATGCCCTAGTGTCTCAGACTCACGTCTGGTGAATACAATGCACAATGCACACCGAGTAACTACTGTAATTATCTAGAACATTACATTTTGCTCCCAATTTCTGAACACTCTCCTGTACTATGGTAGTCAAGTCAAGTCAATTGTTATTTAACTATGTGCTTATGTGGCATTTGTGAGTCTCGCGAGACCATGGATCTGCGCCTGGAAAGTCTTGCTTCATTCTGTGTCAGAGTAGCGTCTGTTGTGGGTGTAGAGGCCCACACGGGAGTGACAGTCTCAGCTGCAGCAACTGCACTTGAAGGCACTGTCCTCCAGTGTTGCCTTGGTGCTGTTTTTCTGACGAGTGCACTTTTCTTCAGCAGTAAGCCTCAGCTTCTCTTCTCCTCTTTTTAGGCCTCTGCGTAGTTCCAGCCTCCAGTGAGAGCGATCGCTTGCGATGCCCTCCCACCTCTCGACATTCATTTTCAGTGACTTCATGTATATTTAACTATATACATGTATATATAACGTTTATAACCATGTAATATATATAGAAACCAGACAACGCTTCTCCAAACCAGGGTGTAAAACATAACACACAATAACTTATGAAAGTAAGGAGAAAATCTACAGATGGATCACACATAAATAACATCATAAAGTGCATTAATAGTAATATTAGAATGATTAGATTGGTCTTCCTATCTATCCACAGTCTTAATTCACATGCAAATTGCTAGCAGTTGCCTCCTATCACCTGGACAATGTCAAAGACTGAGGCTCTTGAATTATGGCAGTCGAAGTACCCATACCCACCTAACTAGTGGTCACACCCTGTGACCCTAACAGCTGCTCAAAACCAGACCACAGCCTAACCCAAGCAACTTGATTATTCCTTCCATTAAACATATTAATGAAGTAAACAAATTAGGAATTGCTGCAGCATCTGGCCACGTTGGAATAGGAATGGGATTTGGAATTGGAATGTTTGGCCACCGGGAAGGCATGCTTGTGGCGGCTGGTGCGGAGGTGCACAATGAAGCAGTTTGTGGTGGGTCTCACCAGTGTAGTGGAAGCTGCATCAGGAGCACCGGACACCATAAGCAACCCCAGCAGATTCACAGGTGAAGTGTCGCCTAGCTCAGAAGGACTGGCTGGGGACCTGAATGAATGTGAGGGAGGAGGTGTATGGGCAGATATAGCACTGGCCACTTGCAGGGTTAAGTGTCCAGCACAAGCAGGACTTCTCAGTGGCCAAACATTTTAATTCCCATTCCCGTACCAACATGTCAATCCATGGCCTCCTCTTGTGCCAAGATGAGGCCACCCTCAGGGTGGAGGAGCAACACCTTAACATTCCGTCTGGGTAGCCTCTAACCTGGTGACATGAATATTGATTTCTTCTTCTGCTACTCTAATTTCTACCCCCCTCCCCCGCTTCCACTATTTCCCACTCTGACCTTTTACCTCTTCTCACCTGCCTATTACTTCTTCCTGGGTCTGTTCCTCCTCCTCTTTTTCCTTTGGTCCGCTCAACTCTCCTATCAAATTCCTTTCTCTCCAGCTCCTGACCTTTCCCACCTACCTGGCTGCACCTATGTCCTTCCAGCTAGATTTCTTACCCTTCCCACATTTTATTATTCTGGCATTCTCCCCCTTCCTTTTCAGACCTGAAGAAGGGGTCTCGGCCTGAAACGTTGACTTTTTATTCATTTCAATGGGCACTGCCTGATATGCTGGGTTCCTCCAGCATTTTATGTGTGTTGCTTTAGAATTACAGCATTTGCAGACATTCTCGTGTTTAAAACAATAAATATATTTTTGGGAAAAAAATGACTGACTTTCACTGGGGACATGGTAAAGGCTTATTACCAGAACTACCATTTCTATCTCCGCATTAAGTTCCAACACTGAGCAGTTCCTGACTTCACTACCAAGCAAAAGTTGCACTCCATTCAGATTCACTTTGTGCAATCACTTCTATGTAGTGAGGAGGAACTGAATCATAATATGAGATGCCTCAGTTTAGGAAAATTTTTGTAACGTTCGGGCTAACTTGCTAAATGGGGAATGTAAACAACTGGTAAAACATTTTGATCTTTTGTTTTCCAGTACAGTACACCCTGTGGAAAAGCAAAGTTATCATTTTTTCTTTCTGAATGATCTGTTTTCATTAGCAGTCACAAATAGCTGGAAGCCTTCGAGGCCACGTAAAATATTATTTCCTTCTTTGCTCATTTTCAAAAAAATGTGTTTTTGAGTTATTTATCAGTACTATAAATTGTCAGTGCGAGATATTAATAAGTACAATATATCCTGTGACATAATGAAATCTGGAACATGTGAAATTAACAATGTCATTGAGCCTGTCCATAATCTTCATCTATTTCTATTGCTTTATGATGGAAGCTCCCTTTGTGAAGTGGTTCTGTCAAGCAAAATTCTAATGTATTTATTAAATGCATTTATGTTTTATGTTCAGATAGATTTTGAATGGCATTAACAATGCCGCTATTTATTGTATTGATGCTTTATACTATTTGCATTAGGCATTACTTTATAAGAGTTACCCTAGGTACGTAGAGTACTAAAAATAAACACTTTTCTTGCAAAAACAACTTAACAGTTCATTCTCCACCTCAGGACATATCCTTGCAGTTTTGTAAAGCAGAAGGCTTAGAAATTGGATTTCACTCTGTTTTGATACATTAAATGGGTACTAGGCTTTTCTACATAGCATGGAGTATCATTAGAAAAAAATGACAAAATTGGGATATTGAATAGAAGAAATTACTTGTATTTCACTCCCATTTCGAAGCATTACCAGCTGATTTTTGCATGCAACAGGTGGTGCATTCACCAGTTGCACTGTGAGAAGCATTGTTAAACTGAATACTGCACCCACACAGGCTTTAGGTCTTTATGAGGCATGGGGAGTAGAAGGTTGTAATAGGAGTAGGTGTCTCATTCAATCTGCACCGTTCAAGCAACCTTCCGCTATAACAGCCTTACACTCTCCATGCCTTCTATAGTTCCATTAGTGCTGTCTGTCATGTATTGATACTGGTTTAATATTGTCACAGGTACAAATATACAATGAAAAGCTTCTCTTGCATACTATTTATTGTTACAAAGTGTATTGAGTTAGAGTAAGAAAAACAAAGAGTAAAATGTAAAAGCAATCAAAAAATTGCAGTGCAGGTGAACGATAAAGTGCAAGATCCTAATGAGGTAGACTATGAGGCTGAGAGTTCATCTTATTGTACAACACATCTGCTTAGGACACTGATAACAGTGGAACAGCAGCTGCCCGGTGGTACATGCTCTCAGGCTTTTGTATCTTTTGCCTGACAGGAGAGGAGAGAAGAGAGAGCATCCGAGGTGGCTGAGGCCTTTGATTGTGCTAGTTGCTTTACAGAGTCAGCGGGAAGTGTAGGCAGAGTCCATCAAGGGGAGTCTGGTCCCTGTAATATGCAGAGCTGTGTCCAGATGTCCCTGGGGTACCTCGCAGTCCTGTGCAGAGCTGTGTCCAGATGTCCCTGGGGTACCTTGCGGTCGTGTGCAGAGCTGTGTCCAGATGTCCCTGGGGTACCTCGCAGTCCTGTGCAGAGCTGTGTCCAGATGTCCCTGGGGTACCTTGCGGTCGTGTGCAGAGCTGTGTCCAGATGTCCCTGGGGTACCTTGCGGTCGTGTGCAGAGCTGTGTCCAGGTGTCCCGGGGGTACCTTGTGGTCGTGTGCAGAGCTGTGTCCAGATGTCCCTGGGGTACCTTGCGGTCGTGTGCAGAGCTGTGTCCAGATGTCCCTGGGGTACCTTGCGGTCGTGTGCAGAGCTGTGTCCAGGTGTCCCGGGGGTACCTTGCAGTCGTGTGCAGAGCTGTGTCCAGATGTCCCTGGGGTACCTTGCAGTCGTGTGCAGAGCTGTGTCCAGGTGTCCCGGGGGTACCTTGCAGTCGTGTGCAGAGCTGTGTCGAGATGTCCCAGGGGTACCTTGCAGTCATGTGCAGAGCTGTGTCCAGGTGTCCCTGGGGTACCTTGCAGTCGAGTGCAGAGCTGTGTCCAGGTGTCCCGGGGGTACCTTTCAGTCGTGTGCAGAGCTGTGTCGAGATGTCCCTGGGGTACTTTGCGGTCGTGTGCAGAGCTGTGTCCAGGTGTCCCGGGGGTACCTTGCGGTCGTGTGCAGAGCTGTGTCCAGATGTCCCTGGGGTACTTTGCGGTTATGTGCAGAGCTGTGTCCAGATGTCCCTGGGGTACCTTGCGGTCGTGTGCAGAGCTGTTACCAAGCTGATGTGCATCCAGACAGAATGCTTTCTATGGTGCATCGATAAAAATGACCAAGAGTCAATGCTGAATTTGTTTAGCCTCCTGAGGAGGTAGAGGCATTGATGAGCTTTCTTGGCTGTGACATCGAAATGTTTGGACCAGGATAGGCTGTTGCTGATATTCACACCTGGGAGCTTGCAGCTTTCAGTCCTCTCAACCTGAATACCATTTATGTAGACAGGTGCATGTCCACCACCCCCTTTCTGAAGCCAATGGCCAGCTCCTTGTTTTGCTGACAGTGAAGGAAAGGTTGTTGTCATGGTACCATGTCAATAAGCTGTCTGTCTTCTTCCTGTAAAACGACTCCTCATTATTTGAGATGTGGCCTCCTACAATAGTATCATCTGCAAACTTGAAGTTAGAGTAGAATATGACCATTTTGAACAGAAGGAAACAGGTCTGTCACCACCCTGACTTTCATTCTGAATGCTGTCTGCTGGCTTTTATTATTTGCATGATTTTTTTTCTCTGCACATTGGGTGTTTGTTAGATATATTTTAAGCATTATTTTGGGTTCTTCTTTTGTGGCTGCCTGTAAGAAGATGAATCTCAAGGTTGTATACAGGCAGCCACAAAAGAGGAACCCAAAATAATGCACAAAAATATCTTACAAACACCCAATGTGCAGAGAAAAAAATGGTGCCAATAATAGAAGACAGCAGGCAGCATTCAGAGTGAAAGTGAGTCCAAAGACACAAAGCCCAGAGCAGCTGGAGCTGACCCACAACATTAGCCTCAGTTCATCAGGCAGCGGAGCAAAATGTTATGGAGCCCAGAGCAGCCTGAGTACTGCAAAAATGGAGTAAACGTCGTGGAGCACCAAGCAGAGCCAGCCTGACACCCGCCTCCGATCCCAGCACCTGCCTTTTCAATCCATCCAGCCTGGCATTTAAACCGTACAAACATCGAGTCATTCCCTGCACTAGGACCCGGGCCTTGTCGCATCGATACGCTCTGGCCTTGGTCCCCACTACCACGCTCCAGTCTGTAACCGACCTTTCCGATTCAGCCCAGCGCTTAAATCGATCAAACCTCACTCTTGGTGTTGGTGGATTGGCTCCAAAACTCCTCCACTACCACTTCTCGCCACTCCACTTGCTCCAACTCCATCTTTGCCTCGAGCATGCCTCGACCTCGCTCGCACCCGCATGTCTCGACCCTCATCTAGGCTAGCTGATGAGACTTTGAACATGGACCAGTCTACTGACTCAAAGCAGTCACATAGAATCTCATCCGTTTCCTCAAACCAGCACTATGTGGCCCTCTTGTCTGGTTTCTCCTGTTTCAACTTCTGTTGGTAAGCAGAGAGTAGGAATACATCCTGGTGGTCTGATTTACTCAGGTGTCTATGAGGGATGGCTCAGTAGGTGTATTTGATGGTTGCATAGCAATGGTAGAGAGTGTTTGGGTCCCTGGTGGGACAGGAGACAAGCTGATAGTACTACGGTAGCACACTCTTGATGTTGGCCTAGTTGAAGTCAGTAACAATGCTGAAAAGGCCTTTGGGTATCCCTTTTCAAAGCTGTTGACCACAGAGTCATTGAGTGCAGGTTTTGTGTCTGTCTGAGGCTGGATGTAGATTCCCATGAAAATAGCTAAAGTGAACTCCTGTGGCAGTTAGTATGGGCAACACTTCGCCATTAGATATTCCAAGTTGGGTGAGTAGGAGCTGGTTAGAACTGTTATGTTGGGGTTCCATGAGGAGTTGATTAAGAAGCAGACCGGTCTGCCTCAAACATTGTCCATATCCCTATTTCTCAATATTTTTTCTTACATGTACCCATCAACTCTTTTTGACTCTTGATTCTTTTATCCATTAAACTCAGTAAAGAATAGTTTCCAGTTGCCACTTAAGTAATCTGTGCATCCTTTGGGCTGAAGAAGTCAGAGAGAATATGCAAACTATGTATAGTACAAGCGTGCACAAAGTCAGGGTTGAACTGGGGTCCATGGTGCTGTGAGGAAGCAAAAGTAACCGCTGATCTTCTGTGCATCCACTGCTAGTTTCCATCTTTTTCATTGCTGCTTGTCTGCAGATGACAGCACAGTAAAATCGGTGTGGAAGTCCGTGAAGGTAAAACAATGTCCAGCAAACACCCTTTAGTCATGTGTGGTTCTGATCCTTGCTTACTTGAAGATTAACAGTGAAGAATGTAGCTTGAAATCTTTTGATCAAGTTCCTATCACTAACTCAGAAACATGTTATGCGCGATGATGAATTTATGGTGTGTTCATAGTGTGACAGGGAAATAACCCCTGCACTGAAATTAAAGATACAGTATAAGGAAGAATTCTAAAAGGACAGGGTTTCTGCTGGAAGTGGATGAAAATATCCACAGAATGTGTTTTTTTAAAACCTAACATACATGTAGAAAAAAATCAGGCACACAAGTGATGTTTTTCTAATCCAGTTTATGGTCTTTACAAAAATAAAAAAAAATACCATTTCCTTCTGACCTGAACACATTTCCAATTTAGCAATAGAGACTTCATCAAAAGACTGTGAGCTACAATCTTCATTGTTAATCTCCGGGTAAGCAAGATGTACATCTTCCAGACGATCCACTAAAACAACACTATGCCTCCTCTCTAAATTAGACTTAAAATATACTATGGACCTGTTTTGAAGATCATGGAGTTATCCCTGGCGAACTGGCCGATATTTATTCCTTAACATTATCAAAATAAATTATTTGGTCATAATCACATTGCTGTGTGTGGGATCTGACTGCTCACAACTTGGCTGTTCTGTAGTAGATCAAAAATCATATTTTGAAAATAGCATAAAAGCTGCAAAGTACTTTGGAGTATATTTGAAAGGCATTATGTAATTAAAAGTATCTTTTTTTGGAAAATTTTAGGTATCTTATTTCCTTAATTCAGTATAACAGCTTCTACTATTTCTACCATTAATATAAGTCTTTCTTGTAGAGATATAGCATCAATTCTGCAAAATCTCACCTTTTCACATTGTTGTAACATAAGGGAAGCAACCAGTTAACTATAAATTAGATGATGTATTTCAATTTGTGTCTCTAATTATGAATAGAGCTGTGACCTAAAGGAGTTACTGTAAATGTATTAATGAAATTGTGGCATACTAATGCCACCCACTTGCTGGAGGGAGTCCTTCTGTGCCTTTCTGACACAGGTAGATTGATTCCTGGGAGGTAGGAATGCGGAGTTGAGTCTACAATTAGCTCAGCTATGGATCTTTTAATTGAGAGTACAGGCCAGGGTTTGGGGGGAAAGTGGGGGGGGGGTTGGTAAATGGCCCTTTCCTACTCTTAATTTTTGCGGGTGCTTTTCTGTTTGTCGTATCCTATATAAGTTTTCAGTCTTAAGTATCACACATAGTTCCTTAATGCTGCAGGAAAACAATCGTCACAAATAATCATTATCATATTCATAAATCATCATAAAAATAATAAATTGCATAAATTGAATAGTCTGTCATATTTTTGAAAGGACAGTTACTGTAAACATTGAGTTGAATGGCTAATTTTCCTCTGTTTTGACTCGCAGGTGTTTATAAGAATACTTGACAACAATGATAATGGTCCAGTGTTCTCTCAGCCAAGCTATGATGTGACCATTTCGGAGGATGTTGCCGTGGATACTGAAATTCTTCATATTAAAGCCACTGACAAGGATGAGAAAAACAAGTTGACCTACTCAGTTCACAGCAGTATAGATCCTATAAGCATGCGTAAATTTCAGCTTGACCAGAGCTCAGGCAGGCTGAGCATAGCTGAAAAGCTGGATCACGAGGCTCAGGCTCAGCATAGTTTGACTGTAATGGTGAGTGAATACTTGTGGTCCACTTTCAGAATTTATCTATGTGTGGGACATCTCTGCATATCAGATGGAGATAAATTCACAGCACTCGACTTGATTCCAGTAACCTCTCAAATGCTACTGCTTCCAAAGTTTCAAATATTACCTTAAACTCCGAGAGGCTTGGAGAAAGTCTGTCCTGGGGTTAGAAGGCTGTGCAGATGTGAATGGGAGGAGATATAAAGGGCTTGTTTTGCTGTTGGTGTTTTGTTGCTGTTGTAAGTTGTTGGTTTTTTGCTGTATTCTGTTGTTGTTTTTTGCTGTATTCTGTTGTTGTGGCTTCTGTGTCTGCAAACATTGCGGGCATTCAATGTTGGTGTTGGAATGTGTGGCAACACTTGCGGGCTGCCTCCAATACATCCTTCAATTGTGTTGGTTGTTAATGCATACAGTGCATTTCACTGTATGTTTTGATATACATACATGTGATAACTGTGTCTGAAACTTGATGTGAAGTTTTGAAGATCATACGATGTTAACATTATCCATCTCATTTAACCATTATGTGTTGATTGTGATTTATGCTGGAAGTAGCCAAAACTAATAACTGGGTGTGTGATTCAAATGAATGCAACCACATTCTTGTGATAAACTTGTTCAAAGATTCCTGGAGTCATAGGTTTGCTCTCAGTCTGCTGCTCCAGTCAAAGTACTGTTATGTTCTCCAAGTTCAGCAGCAGGCTTTCCCACCCACTGTTCAAACAGCCTTGTATTCTTGCTGGTTGCCATGTAGAAACTGAATTTAATAATAAAAAAAATACATTTGGTAGTGTGGGGTTTCATCTTTTCCACATTTTAGCTTTCCCATTTTTCTAGCATTTTTGATCGCGACAGCCTCCTCTGCTCTCCTGAGTTCTCACAGATGTTGGTATCCAAGTTCAGTTTGAGATAAGTGTATTTTTCAGTCTAAATGTTTTTCATGAGCAATTAACTATAAATTCAGATTCTTGGCTCTGCAGCAGCCTATGGGCCTAGAGCCAGTTTAGGTTCAAAATCATTTTGTTGTTAAATGATCAAATATGTTTTCCATTGTCCTTGTGTCAGTAGTATCGTTTCCCATCACCCAAGAAATTTCTTAAAATGAACAGAATGTCATTCTTCCTAAGTCAAGCTACTTGTAACCAATACGACAAGCATCGACCCACAGCTTTAGATGTAATTGCAGTGAAAATATTTTGGTGACTTTGGAACTGTCTTCTTCCTGCATGATTTTAGCCACAGTTGATATGAGTCTTCCACAGCAGTAATGCCTTGTGTCTTAAAAGCGGTCAATGAATTTCTATGTAATACATGCTTTAAACACTATACAGGCCATCCTGGGTAACTAATGTGTTCGACTCTTACAGCCAGCCATTAAGTCATTATTGTCCGTAAGATGGAAAATACACTAAAAGGCTACTCAATGTGCTAACCATAACTCCACAGTACTAAAATAATCAAAAGCACATCAGATTGATAAAAAGAAATATCAATAAGACTGAAGACAAAGGAAACTAGTTCTGCAGTGCATAAGAATGAATATATGGGATCTCTTTCATATGTGGAGATGTCCATCGTTCATGACTGGACATCTATTGAGCAAGTAATGCAAAAAAAAACTATTATCTTTGGTCAAGTAATTTAAAAGCTATAGAAATGTCAAGACATGAAAATGGCTCCATAAGGTTACTATTAGCAGGGCCAGCTGGTTTTATTGCAGTTTTGCAAAAAATGAAATAATGTCAGAACAACTTAAGAGACGATTCATGAAATAATACTGAGATTAGTATGATTTATTGGTTTAAAATCCACCCAAATTCCCCTAAACATAGAACAGTTTTTTTCTTGAATATCAGAATTATGAAAGCATGCACCTGAGAGCAAAAATTGTCAGTAAGACCATTAGACATAGGAGCAGAATTAGGTTAGTGGGCCCATTGAGTGCTCCGCCTTACGATCATGGCTGATTTATTATCCCTCTCAATCCCATTCTACTGCCTTCTCTTCAGAACCTTTGATGCCCTGACTCATCAAGAACCTATCAGCCTCTGCTTTAAACATACTCAATAACTTGGCCTCCACAACTATCTGTAGCAATGAAATCCACAGATGCACTACCCTGTTGGTAAAGAAATTCCTTCTGATCTCTATCCTAAATGGACATCCCTCTATTCTGAGGCTGTACCCTCTGGTCCTAGAGTCCCCCACTATAGGAAACATCTTCTACACATCCACTCTAGGCCTTTCAATAGTTGGTAGGTTTCAATGAGATTTCCACCCCCCCCCCCCCCCGCATTCCTCTAAACTCCAGAGAGTACAGGCCCAGAGCCATCAGGTGCTCGTCATAAATGAACCCTTTCATTCCTGGAATCATTCTTGTGAACTTCCTTTGGATCCTCTCCAATGCCAGCACATCTTTCCTTAGATAAGGGGCCCAAAACTGCTCACAATACTCCAAACGTGACCAATGCCTTACTAACCATCAGCTTTATATCCTTGCTCTTATATTCTAGTCCTTTTGAAATAAATGCTAACATTACATTTGCCTTCCTTACCACTGCTTCAACTTGCAAGTTAACCATTAAGGAATCCTGCACAAGGACACCCAAGTCCTTATACATAATGGGGACTGTGCTTAAAAATATAAGCAAAAGGGTCATTCTTTAGTTTAGAACAGGGGTTTCCAACCTTTTTTATGCTATGGACCAATGCCATTAAGCAAGGAGTCTGTGAACCCCAGATTAGGAACTCCTGGTTTAGAAGATTATGATCAGAAATAAGGCAAGAATTTATTTCAGACAAAATATCATTAAAATTGTTTAGCCTGTTTGCTTAACTGACCTATTATTCCACCTGTTTGCTTTATTCATAGCTTTCGGCCTTTACTCTTTGGAATTTAGAAGAATGAGGGGGATCTCTTTGAAATCTATTGGATGTTGAAAGGCCTAGGTAGAATGGATGCTTCCTCTAGTGGGTGAGTCCCGTGCCAGAGGGCACAGCCTCAGAATAGAGGAGTGTCCACTTAGAATGGAGATAAGGAAGAATTTCTTTAGCTCGAGGGCAGCTGAGGAGGCCAGGTCATTAGGTGTATTTAAGGCGGAGGTTTATAGGTTCTTGATTAATCAGGGCATGAAAGATTATGGAGAGAAGTCAGGGGAATAGGGTTAAGAGGGAAATGGATCACCTATGATGAAATGGCAGAGCAGACTCAATGGGCCGAGTGGCCTAACTGTGCTCCTACATCTTACGGTCTTATTGGCTTATTTGCTGAGACCTGCAAAGTTGACTGATTTTCTGCCCATTAAATTTCAATCTTTTGTGTCTTAGTCATTATAGATATTGCTGTTGGAACAACATTGCTCTTAACTGAGTCATTGACAATATTCTTTCATTCCTTTCATCTGCACTACAAAAATCTACGTATATAAGCTATCTTATGTATTTATATTTATATATTTTTTGCTATTGTTTTCTTTATCTTAGGGTGTTTTTTTTTGTGCTGCATTGGATCTGGAGTAACAATTATTTAGTTCTCCTTTGCACTTGTGTACTGGAAATTACATTAAACAATCCTGAATCTCTCAGCTCATCTTCTCAATACTTCTACCAGTCTCTTCCAATCTTCAAAAACTCCTGCTGATACAAGATCACGTGGCTTTGTTAGTTCAGTTACTGCAGGTGAATTGAATATCAAACCCATATACTTATTTACAAATACTTTGCTAGCTGTAAACTCCATCACATTAAATGCCTTTAAATGTCCATGCTTCCTCCCCCATACAAGATTCCTCTCCGGATCCCTCAACCACCTCTCAATTTTCCATTTGCTTGATTGTCCCTTTTGTCATGCATGCACCTGTTGTAAAGAAAATGACTTAGTACTTCCTTGGAATGTCTTGCAATTTTACAGTGACCCAGAGAGTTTCAAAATTAATCTTCTTCAAGTATGATGCACTAATCATAATGCAAAGGCATGATCTGAGGCAGTGTAGCAAGGCAGACTGGGCAGACAATTGGTTCTTCTTGCTTTTTGAATTACAGCTTCCCTGGGTTTCATTTTCTTGGAAGCATTCATTCACAGTAGAACAAAAAGTACAATAGAATTAATGAAAAGCTACACACAAAGACTGACAAACTATGCCAAAGAAGACAGTGTGGAAAAAATACAAACGAAACAAATAATAATAAATAAATAATACTGAGAACATGAGCTGTAGAGTCCTTGTAAGTGAGTCCTTAAGTCGTGTTCAGTGGTAAGATGAGTGAAGTTATCCACACTGGTTCAGCAGCCTGATGGTTGTAAGGTAATAACATTTAGATTGAAGGGTTCCTGAACCTGGTGGTGTGGGAACTAAAGCTCCTATACCTCCTTCTCTTCAAATTTTTCTGTACCCTTCTTTATGGTAATTTTGTCATTGTTTCATTGTGTTCTTACAGCCCAGTTGCTTCATTAATGGCAGCTTGAGGGTGTCTGACAATCTAATAAATATGGCTAATGGGATATCGTAAATAAGCTATTACTTGGATAAATTAGCTTGATCCTTTTCCACCATTTTTATCCCCTTGCTATTTTAGTTTAAATATTTGCTGCTGATTTCACAGTTCATTTCCTGAAGTGAAATTTCTGTGAACCCTATGAAGCTTCCAAAGTACATTATTTCTGAATGCATGATTCAATCTTTGATATCCTCCCGACAATAGTCCCATGATTCTTAAATTCTCTGTTTAAGCAACTTGATTGTTTTTTCCCTGTTCTCTGTTATCAATTCTTTCATGATTGGTTCTCATGAAAACTAAAATCATTTTATTGACCCTATCTTTGCTATGTATTTGTAATACGTTATGGTAGTGAAGGAAATGGACAGTATATCAGTCTTTAATTTCAAAAAGCACCTCATCAGCAACGGTCTTTTTATTCTTTTCCTCATGATTTAATACCTAAAAGTTCTTCCATTAGTTTTCGGAGCATTGTTATCCAACCTCAATGCGTTTTCTTGCAAGTACTATGTTGATATATATGCTTTACTATCGTTGAATGCATTCATTGCATAGTAATGTTTACTCTGAATTTAAAATTAACCATACTAACCTATGCATTGTACTAAGACTGAGAATAAGATTGCAGTTTATGGGTACATTAGCACAAAAGGAAGTAAATATTTTAAATGTGCTAGTCATGCCTGTTAGTGGCAAAATGCAAACTTTGAAAGATAAAGATCATTTGCACTATTGATATTTCTCTATCTTGGATCCTGCAGCAGATGCAGCTTGATATCTTGATTACACTTCTAGGTCTGAAACTCCACTGCACAAAACAGTATTTTTTTTCTCATTTCCATGTGTGACCTATAAAGGCTATTAGGTTAAAAGTTTAATTTTTTTAGCCTGCTCTAATGATAATGTTCTAGCAATCTATATAATTTTAAGTGTGCAAGTTGATCACCTTTAAAGTGTAAACTAATGTGTTCATGTTAGTTGCTGTCCTTAAGTTCTTTGAGAAGGGAGAGAGTGAGATCGACAGATGGACAGAGGTGGGAGTGTGGTCGATGTGGTTGAATCATGCAGATTGGGGTCAAACCATCTGCATGATTAAATGCTTTTGAGCTAACAAGAGAAAGAGGGGCCAGAGTCATAGGGTTGCACAGTTCGGTTTTGTTACCCAGCCACATTCTATTTACCACCTAATCCACACACCAACCACACCCCCCCCATACACAAACATAGCTGCATACAAAGGCTGTACCTCAGCAACTCAGTCTCAGACACAAACATCTATTGTTACTGAAATCAGTGCTCTATAGAAATTAGTAGTATTTATGACTGAATCAACTCATTGCACTCAATGAGTTTGACATTAAAACCAAGCTTCAAAGATATGAGAGAAAGAGAGATATGCCAAGTGAAACATACGGATTTGTATTGAAGGCCTGATGTCCCTGAGATACGTAGTTGAGATGGAACTTCCTGTTGACTGCAAACTGGGAGCTGGTTTCAACTGCTGGCAATTCTTGAGGTGCTGACTTGGGTCATCTCCAGGTTTGAGGCAATTCCCGAGGTACCAGATCTGCAACTCACTCTGGATCTGGAAATGAATTAGAGCTAACCACATTAGATCAGCTAAAACTGACTTCAAACACGTTACCATCACCCAAAATTAAGTCTTGTCCAGATTCACCTCTTGGTCCTTGATGTTTTCCCTGAGCTCTTTACTCCTTTGTATAAAACCATAGATAAGAAGTTTGGCTGTAAGTATAATGAAGCTATATTAAGGAGGGCCATGCTGTGGTGAAGAAAATCCGAGGTGGAGGACTGGAGGTGCAGAGTTGTAGATCTAGAGGAGATTGCATAGATAGAGAGAGGCAAATCATCATTTTTAGTTCCTTTGTTTAAATAATGAGAATTTTAAATTGTATAATTAAAACTTATAAAGGCAAGTTGCTTTAAATTGGACTGAAAAGATTGGTATTCTGTCATTCAACAATGCAACTAATGCCATGATAAACTCTCAAGTAATGTTATTATTCAAGATTAATTTCTTGAATTGTTTTACATTTCTATATTATAACCAGCATCTTATTATCAACAAAGCAAATTAAAAGGCTTTACTTAAATGCACTGTGGCTCAAAATTTGCTTCATTTCATTGAAGTTCTTTGAGAGATTTATTAGTTTAAACCCGCAATTAAATACTGCTTTTGTCCTAAAATTCATGATTAAAATCAGTTGCTTTGTTTCTTGTTATTTCTCTGTAGCATTTATGAACATATATGTGTGTGTACATATGTGTGATATTCTCTCAGGATTACTATTACTGATCTCACTTCCGAGTTGATCTGACATCCAGCTCTATCCAGCAGTTTTTATTTATGCCCTGTACTTAGATTGTATATCCTAGGACTCCTTCAGTGCAATTCATCCTATGCACAGTGAATACTGATTTCTGCATGTACTCCACCTGCATTTCTCCTTGCTTCTGAAAGGCAGCCTTTTACATGCTCAAGTTAAGACCATCAAGGTGATTTGCTCACTGGATAGTATGTGTATAGGCAAAATTATCTAGGTGTTGAATTTTAAACCATTTTCACATTTCTTAACACCTTAAACACTTACTTTAAATTTACTTTATTCTTTTAGTTGTTGGAATCCACATGGTCCTAAGCTTAAGGTATATACAAACTGAGGTCCATTTCAAATTTCTATAAGCTACTTGTCAGCTGGACACAGTTAGATAGGAAATGAAGCACAGCATGGAGTGACAAAGGCTACCCGCTACCAGAGTGGTATTAATGCAACTGGACAACCAGCTGAGGACCAATAATTGGTGAGGAAAAGGCCATAAACTGAACTTTGCTTTCAGACTCCTTCTGTCACATGCACATCTCAGCTACCTGCTGAAGCATGGCAAATCTCCTACTGCTTCACACCTCATCTATTGGGCATGTGGTACCTGTAAATTGGCAAGCCCTCATTTCAACTATATAAAGGATCATAGATAAAATATGACATCACTTACTGTTCTCGGTTCAGTTCTTTAGAGTATGTACATTATTATGTAAAAGATGTAATATGACAAAAACTGTTGCCAATATATGTTGAAAATTGCAAGCATAGTTTTAGAGCTCTGCCAGCATCCAACATCAGTCCTTCACAGCAGTATTTTCTCTGCAGAATCTTGTGAAAACATTCTTGGATTGCACATGATAACTGATTTATGAACATTTAAATGCTGTAATTTCTTTATCAAGTGGAAAACATTGATAGATGTGAAATCTATTATGAATTTAGGTTAATTTTATATCAAAACATTTTAACAATGTATCTTTAGTACCATACTATGTATAAGTGCAAAAAAAAATTTAGCATTGGCTCTTTTATAAATGCTCAGCTCTATGCATATACGTATTTCTTTCACCAGGTCCGAGATCAAGAATTTCCTTACCGGCGTAACTTGGCACGAGTTATAGTAAATGTAGCCGATGCCAATGACCACACTCCATACTTCACTAGTGCTGTGTATGAAGGTTCAGTTTTCGAATCCGCTGCTCTTGGTTCTGCAGTTCTGCAGGTTACAGCCCTGGACAAAGATAAAGGTCAAAATGCAGAACTATTGTACAGTATTGAAGCAGGTGAGTGTGAATGCAAAGAAATAGTGCTTCTCGGGAGAAAATATGCATGATGATTGATATCCTGAATTGAGGATTTTCCTCATATGTCAAATATCAGAGCTATTAAATTGTGCAAAAATGATAAACATGATTAAATGCAACAAGTTGTGTCTGCCACCTGCTATTCAGAGAATTCCCAAGGAACTGTAATGTTGTTTCTTATATGATAAATTTTCACTTCATTCTAACACCAGATTGACTTGAAAAATATTTACTATTTAATTAAAGCATGAGATAATTCTTTAATTCAGATTTATGATCTATGAGAGAAATCTGTTTCTTTGAATACACATTATACGAAACTAATGGCTTTTTGTAGCCTATCCTGGTTTCCAGTAAATTTGCTAAAAAATTGTGAATTTATTTTTGATCTGTGCCAGTAGTTCATAGATAAGTTCATAATTAGCTTGGAGTTACCTTGCAGAATGTTTGGTAGTGTGTTTTCCAGCCTGTTTGGTAATCTGTTTCGCATCCTGTACTATAACTGCTAGAAGACAGTAGAGTATTTCTGTAAATTCAAAAGCTTAAGGTCATGACACCTAAGGTCAGGCCCACAGGTGGTGGAATACTTAATTTTGAAGTATACAGGAGTCTAGTGTTAGAATCGCATAGGTATCTCAGAGGGTTACAGGACTGGACAAATAAAGAATGCACTGGAATAGTCAAGTTTAGTGGCAATGAAATTTAAATCTTCTATCAGATGGTGACCTGAGTCAGAAATGGAGTCAGGTGATGTTAAGGATGTAGAATATGTTATGCCCATAGGAATAGTATCCAAAGGTCCAATCCACTATCATCATCCTCCCCCCACCCACTGCTAATTCAACGTGGAATTCAGTTGGATAGTGTGACTTGATTCTTCTTTAACTAATCCATTCTAATTGCTCCTCATGAATGCAGATCTCCCAAGTGAAAATTAATTTTGTTCTTCACAATGATTTTAAATGTATTCCTATCAATTGATTTATGATCATTGGCCAGTAGTTATTAGGTTTAACAATTGTTTTGTTTTTTTGAACTACCAGTCCTCTGGCATGGCACCCAAATGTAAAGAGAGTTAAAGGGTTGTGTTCAGTTTCTTCTGTCTCTATCCAAGTGTTTAGGAGTACATCCCTTCAGGCTGGGTGCCATTCTGGAAGAAATTTATTTTGGTTCTGTTATTTTTATCCTGTCAAGTATACTATATGCTCATCCTACTTCTGAGCAGAAATATTAACTTCATCCCTCTGGTGAAGATAGATCCAAAGTCTTTAAATTATACTTACTGATCCGCAAGGTAGTTTCTGTTTTTTTGCCCTTAACTGGCTGCAGTCCTCCTTTAAATTATTCTCATTTTACTTTTTATTTTAGTAGAGGATATTGAGCCTTCCTTTTATTGTATGTATCAAATTTTTTTGCTCTTCGTAATCCTTCCATCTTTTAGCAGCTTTGGTTCGCAAGTGGAATTGGAAGTGGCACAGTAGATTAGGGCCCATGGATAAAACTCTCCCAAGGATGATGGGTTTGTAGCATTTGTAAAACAGTCCAATTAGTAATACAGTGGATTCGGGTTAATCGAGCAGCCACTAATTTTTAATACTAATCGAGAAAAAAGCTGGCATGCCTTTCAGTTATTTGGGACATTATGCCATTTAATTGGTACAGGAGACTATTGCCAAGTTTCTAACTAGTGTCAGTCATGCGTACTTGTGAGGCCGTTAGACACTACACCATGCTTAGAACAAACGGTTTTTAAATAGCATTAGTTGCATGTGCTTGTGTTTGAAAAGCAGTGAATTTGTCACTGATAGTTGGGGAGAAATAAGCAGTAAGACAATTCAGAACTGTCTTGCTCACTGCGGTTTCAGGCTTTGAGGCTTGGAGATGCCAGAAACTTTAGGGAGTGAAAATGAAACAATTTCACATTTTCAGCAAGTTCTGAACTATAAGGAGTTTGAAGGTATCAACAATCATTATGAATGCTACAATGAAAATGATGATTTGGAGGATGCAAACATCAAAAGCGTTGTCTGAAAGCAGTCCATTATGTGAACTAGGTGTAGTATTGTTAGTGTTCTTCTAATCTGCTTGGTATTTCATTTAAATACTTCATTCGTTATTCAGTTATGTGGTAGTTTGTCCTTTTTATACAGTTTTTAAACTATTTCCATGAAACTTTGGCTAATTGGGGCAGCTGCTTACTGGTCCCAATGTGTTCCAATTAACTGGAATCCACCATATTTGAAATGTATATTTAAATATATTTTCTTTTGAAAGATGGCCAAAATGACTTGCATTATTAAAATAAGATAGCAATTTTAATTTAGTATTCTGTATGTGTTCTGTTAATATCTCAAAAACATCATGCATTTTTAATATTGCAAATGTCTTTGTGTTTCAGGCAACAATGAGAATACCTTTAAGATTGAACCAGTTTTGGGGATTATCAGTGTTTCAAAAGAACTTGATCTCACCCACCTTGGCCACTATGTTCTGAATGTTAAAGCAATTGATCAGGGAGTACCACCCCTTTTTACAACTGCAATTGTACGTATCACTGTGAGTTTCTCAGACAATGCTCAACCCCAGTTCCATCAGAAAGAATACATGGTTGAAGTAAATGAAAATGCCAGTGTTGGTACCTCAGTGATTACGATCACAGCAGTGAGTCAATCAACAGTAGTTTACGAAATAAAAACTGGAAATTTGGAGAGCAATTTCGCAATAAACCCTTATTCAGGTGTCATTAGTGTTCAGAAAGAGCTTGATTATGAACATGTTCCTTCATATCAGCTGATTGTGCAAGCAACCAACATGGCAGGAATGTCCTCAAATGTAACAGCCAGCATTCATGTTGTCGATCAAAACGACAATCCTCCAATCTTCCTTCATTCGCAATACTCAGGTAGCATTAGTGAGGCTGCTCCTCCCAAAAGTCCTGTTTTAATTTCAGTGAACAATCCTCTTGTTATAAAGGCTACTGATGCTGATTGCAATCAGAATGCATTGCTTGTCTATCAGATTGTTGAATCCACAGCAAAAACATACTTTTCAGTTGATTCCAGCACAGGGGCAATCAGAACCATTGCAAACCTTGACCATGAAACAATTCCGATTTTCCATTTCCAAGTGCATGTCAGAGACAGTGGAAGTCCGCAGCTCACCGCTGACTCTCCAGTTGATGTTACCATTCATGTGACCGATGTCAATGACTCTCCCCCGGAGTTTAGCCAGGACGTTTATGAATCTGTTCTCCTCCTGCCAACCTATAGTGGTGTTGAGGTTCTCATGGTGTCAGCTACAGACCCTGACTTTGAAGTAATATCAGAATTAACTTATACACTGTTGGACGGTAATGCAGAAATTTGTTTTTCAATTGACCCAAGAAGTGGAATAATCACTGTAAGGAATCAAACGCTTACTGAAGAAGTCTATCACCTTACTGTTCGTGTGTCTGACGGAAAATTCAGCAGCACAGCATTGGTAAAGATAAAAGTGAAATATGCTATTGACAGTGGTCTTCGGTTCACTCAAAGTTTCTATTCAGCTTCTATCTTGGAGAACAGCACAGAGACAAAGAAAGTAGCTGTGGTAAATGCTGTGGGGAACCGACTTAATGAGCCATTGAAATACAGAATATTGAATCCTGGTGACAAGTTTACAATTAAATCTACTTCTGGGATTGTGCAAACAATGCCCGTGTCATTTGACAGGGAAGATCAAGAGTTGTACGAATTAGTGGTGGAAGCAAGTCGTGAGGATGATCCCTGGTGTGTTGCACGAGTAGTCATTAGAGTTCAGGTTGAAGATATTAATGATAATCCACCAGTATTTGTTGGTCTTCCTTATTATGCTGCAGTTCAAGTTGATGCAGAGCCAGGAGCACGTATATATCATGTCAGTGCCGTGGATTGTGACAAGGGCAAAAATGGAGAGGTAACTTACTTCCTCAGAGAAGAATATGGTCATTTTGAGATTGACAGGTATACTGGTGTTGTTATATTAAAGGAACCTTTTGAATCCGATTTATCCAATGTTGAATACAACATCATGGTCATTGCAACAGATGGTGGTTCTCCTCCTCTCTCCACACAAGTAGAACTGTCCATTACCGTGGTTAATAAAGCAATGCCTGTCTTTGCAAAGCCATTTTATGTAAGAACAGTAAAAGAAGACTTACAGCTACACACCCCTATCCTCAGTGTCAATGCAACTAGTCCTGAAGGTCAGAGCCTCATATATACAATTACTGATGGAAATCCTCTAAACCAGTTTAATATAAATTTTTACACAGGAGTGATTAGTGTCATTCGTCCTCTTGATTATGAAACTAAGTCCAGCTATAAAATGACTGTTAAAGCAACAGATTCTCTCACAGGCGCTCGAGCAGAAGTGACCGTGGATATATCAGTAGAAGATGTTAACGATAACCCTCCAATTTTTGAAAGAGCTGTATATGAAGCAACCCTTTCTGAATCCTCAATGGTTGGAACATCTGTGCTGCAGGTTATTGCTGCAGATGTAGATTCTGAAAACAGCAGGCCAGTACGCTACCAGATCGTTCAAGACAATTTAAACAGTACGGATTACTTTCATATAGACAGCACAAGTGGGCTGATTCTAACATCTCGCATGTTGGACTATGAACTAATTCAAGAATATAATTTTATAGCAAGAGCAACAGACAATGGTATCCCACCCATGAGCAGTGACGTTTCTGTAACAGTTTACGTAACTGATATGAATGACAACCCTCCAGTTTTCAACCAGCTTCTCTACGAGTCCTATGTGAATGAACTTGCCCCACGTGGTCATTTTGTAACTTGTGTGCAGGCATCTGATGCCGACAGCTCTGACGCTGATAGGTTAGAGTACAGCATTCTGTCTGGCAATGACCACATGAATTTTGTCATGAACAACAAGAGAGGTATCATTACGCTCTCCAATCATCGGAAGCAAAGAATGGATCCTGTGTATAACTTGAACGTCTCTGTGTCTGACGGCATTTTTACCAGCACTGCTCAAGTGCACATCAGGGTGCTTGGTGCCAATTTATACAGTCCAGTCTTTTCAAGCAATCTTTATGTGGTGGAAATGAGAGAAAACTCTGCCATTGGGAGTAAGGTCGCACAGGCAGTTGCCACTGATGGTGATTCTGGAGACTATGGAGATATTAACTATCGTATAGTGAATGACTTTGCGAAAGATCGTTTCTCTATTGATTCTTCAGGGATGATTATTATAACAGAAAAGCTAAACAGAGAACTTCCTTTGGAGAGTAACATGGATATCATGGTAATGGCTGTTGATGGTGGTGGAAGATCTGCCTTCTGCACAGTGAGGGTCATACTGGTGGATGACAATGACAATGCTCCTCAATTCATGGCCCTAGAATACAGAACAAGTGTCAAGGCTGATGTGGCTAAAGGGTCGTTAATCACCCAAGTTGAGGCTTTTGATCCAGATGAAGGAGCAAATGCTAAAATCTTATATTCATTATACAGTGAAGATTCGGACTACGTAACGAATGCAATAGACATTGACCAGGAAACTGGCTGGATTGTCACTAAGGGAAGTTTTGACCATTTGAAGAATACAATACTCTCATTTTTTGTCAAAGCCTCAGATGGAGGTGTCCCTGCGAGGAATGTTCTGGTTCCTGTATACTTCCATGTGCTTCCTCCTGAAACAACCCTCCCAGCCTTTCTGCAGCATCAGTATTCATTCCTGCTGCCAGAAGATGTCCCCATAGGAAGCACAGTTGGCACAATCCAGGTTTTGCCCCGTCAGACTGTTCTGTTCAATACAATTAACGGTGGATTATCAAAAAACAACCAAGATGCAGTATTTGTTATAGATTCACATACTGGGGTGTTAAAATTGGACAAGAAACTTGATTACGAAATAAATCCATTCTACGAGTTTTTGGTTACAGTCACTGTTCATAATGGAAGAACTGACATCATTTTGACAACAATTGTCACAATTGAAATTGGGGATTTGAATGACAACAAGCCTGTTTTTCAGACTAATCCCTATGAGGCTATTATAATGGAAGGAATGCCTATAGGAACCAAAGTGATCCAAGTCCAAGCAGTTGATGAAGATTCGGGAACCAATGGACAAGTTACATACGGTATTTTGCCAGCTACTCAACTGGATCTCGAAGACATTATGAATGTATTTGCTATCGACCCCAACAGTGGCTGGATTAGGACACTTAAAGATCTTGACCATGAAAAGCAACCAGCCTACACTTTCACTGTGGTAGCTTTGGACCATGGTGAGAATGTACCTTTGTCCTCAACAGCAATAGTTCAACTAACTGTCACAGATATAAATGACAATTCTCCAAATTTTCTGAATGAGATATACCGAGGATCAGTGAGAGAGAGTGATTCACCTGGTGAGGTTGTGGCAGTCCTCAGTACAAGAGATGATGACACATCTGAAATCAACCGTCAAGTTAGCTATCATATTACAGGTAAGTCCTGAATACATTAAAGACTTTACATTTAAAACAGCACAGAATGGATAATTATGGAGTTTGTCAAATGAAACACATGTTTGGTGTATGATAGCAAAGTTGACAGCTCACTGATTATGGGGAAAAATCTTTAGTCAAAAAGTAAATTCCTGTGCTATCTATGTATTAGAAAATTTTGGACATATCCTATAATTTAAGTTTGCAATATTTTTGTTATTTAAAAATTCATTATTCACTTGTTGAATATTTTATATCTGTTTAGTATTATGATTACCTAATAAATTATAGTTTTGCTCAGATGTGCAAAGAATCAACTACCACATTTAGATTTAGCAAAATTGTTATTTTTAAGTTGGTTATACAGATATTTCATTTGATGCAAATATTACATGAAATCCATATAGTTTAATAAAACTAATATTAGGATTTCATTCCAAAATATTTTTCTGGGAGTTCTAAAACAAGAGATGATGCTATATGATTCACTTAGTGCAGGAAACAAAATAGCAGGGAATTACGAGAATGGATAGGTCATTTGATCTCTCAAGCCTCCACCACCATTTAGTAGGATCAAGGCTGATGTAATTGTACCAACAAGTCTAGATTCCATTCTAGCCAAAGTACCTTTCACTCCCATGCTTATCAAGAAACTAGATTATACTGTCTTTGAGGAAAGGAGTTCCAGTGTCTCAAAACCCTGTGATTAAAAAAAATGTTTTGTCTAATCTGTCTTAAACTAGGTTCAATTAGCAAATGTAACTATTATTTAATCAGTGAGGAGGACAGAAAGCTGGAGAACACAAGCAATTATTTTACTGTCTGTCATAAGGAAAATGTTAGAAGCACTTAATGAAGGTATGACGTCTGAGTACGCAAAAAAAAATCAAGATAGTTAGCCAAAGTCACTGTGGCTTTATGAGGGAGAATTTAATATTTGACCATTTTATCAACAGTTTTTGAAGAAGTAACATGTGCTGTGGATAAAGGGGAACCAGTGGATGGACTATACTTAAAATTTCCAGAGCACATTTAAAATGGTGTCAATCAAACTCAAAACTTCACTATTTTAACTAACACTTTTTGTCTTTTATGTTCATGTTTGAATTTTATCCCATTATAAAGCACTTTGAACTACATAATTTGTATGAGAATTGCTTTATAAAATAAGTTGTTAATATTATTAAAATAAAAGTTCAAGGTGTAGGAGGTATTCATGTGAATAGAACATTAGTTGGCTAACAGAAAATGAAGAGTAGATTTTAAGATGTTTTGTAAGATGTTTGTAAGGTGTAATGAGTAGTGTAACACAGCAAATGGCAGGGACCCAACATCTCTCAATTTGCATAAATGACTTGAATGACAGGTGGTTGCTAAATTTGCTGTGGCAAAGATAGGTCGTATAGTAAATGTGAAGAAGCACATAAACTAACTGCTACAGAAGTTTAGTGAATGGGCAAAGAGCTGACAAATTGAGTATTGATGTAATAAGTCTTCTCTAAACACTACTCGGCACATTAACATCCTTACTTAATGAAGAGACCAATACTATACAGTACTCAGTTTCATCAATGCCTTATGTAAATGAAGCATGGAATTTTCTATTCATTTCCTCTAGCAAATAACAACATTCTGTGTTTTTAATTATTAGTATCTTTTTTTAATATAAAATCAGGCACTGGTAAACACATAGATTCCTCTGCTCCTCAGACGTCTACAGTCTCTGACTGTTCGACTAATATGCTTTTGTTTTTACCCGCCAAAAAAACAGAATAGCTTATTTATCCTATTATGTTCCATTTGCCATATCCTTGCTTACTCACTTAACTTACCTATTTCGATTTGTAGCTTCATTATTTGCTCTGCACCACTTACTTCCCTATCTATCCTTGTGTCATGGTAAATTTAGCAACCAAAACTTCAACCTGATCATCCGAGTCATTTATATAATTAAGTTGGGACTCCATCACCAGACCCTAGGGTAGACCATTTGTAATATCTCACCAACCAGAAAAAATCCGACTTATTCCTACTCGTTTTCAGCTAGCCAACCAATTACCTCCTACACCATGAACTTTTACTTTTTACATTCTTTTTTTCTCAGCCATAAGAAAAGTATTTATTAATATATCCATCACCACTAGGTTAATAACACAATTTGAACCATATTTGAATTAACTTTATTACTTATATCCTTCATATACATGAGGAGTAAAAATCTTAATGTTGCATCTGTCTAAATGTGCAATGTGCAATTTATAGTATTTTATAATAAATACTATGTACAACAGGATAGTCAATGTAACATAGAAATACAGTTGTGCAGGCGTGAGTTCATCAGTCTGATGGCCGGGTGGAAGAAGCTGTCCCAGAGCCTGTTGGTCCTGGCTTTTATGCTATGGTACTGTTTCCCGGATGGTAGCAGCTGGAATAGATTATGGTTGGGGTGACTCAGGTCCCCAATGATCCTTTGGGCCCTTTTTACTCACCTGTCTTTGTAAATATCCTAAATAGTGGGAAGTTCACAACTACAGATGCACTGGGCTGTCCGCACCACTCTCTGCAGAGTCCTGCGATTGAGGGAAGCATAGTTCCCATACCAGGCAGTGATGCAGTCAGTCAGGATGCTCTCAATCATGTCCCTATAGAAAGTTCTTAGGATATGGGGGCCCACACCTAACTTCTTCAACCGTCTGAGGTGAAAGAGACGCTGTTGTGCCTTTTTCACCACACAGCCGGTATGCACAGACCACGTGAGATCCTTGGTGATGTTTATGCCAAGAAATTTAAAGCTGTTCACCCTCTCAACCCCACATCCATCGATGTCAATAGGTGCTAACCTGTCTCCATTCCTCCTGTAGTCCACAACCAACTCCTTTGTTTTTGCGACATTGAGGGAGAGGTTGTTTTCTTGACAACACTGTGTCAGGGTGCTGGCTTCTTCTCTGTAGGCTGCCTCATTATTAGTTGAGATTAGGCCAATCAGTGTAGTGTCATCAGCAAATTAGCAGATTGGTGCTGTGAGTGGCAGCACAGTCATGGGTACACAGAGAGTAAAGGAGGGGTCTTAGTACACAGCCCTGAGGGGCTCCTATGTTGAGGTCAGAGGGGCAGAGTTGAGGGAGCCCACTCTAACCACCTGCTGACGATCTGACAAGAAGCCCAGCATAGTCAGCTACACATATTTCACTTAGTAAAAGGTTATTGTTGATATGTTCCAATAGAATTAGTAAAATAGTTTGTCTATGAAGACAGAAGTTGGGTTAATTTCTCAATAGTATCACTTATCAATGACATAATATATTAGAGCAAGAAATTAAAAGCAAAGATGAAACTTTATTCCACAGCAGGTTCACTCATGCTGACCTGTTCCAACTTCCCTAAGTATATTAGAGAAGCAGTTAGAAAACTGTTGGAACCAAAATGATTTCAGCTGACATAGATGGAATATGTGATTGCATTTGGTGTGAATGTGGAATATAGTATTGGATATCATAATCATCAGCTTCTCTCTGATAATTTGATAGAATGAGTCAGGACATCAGCAGCATTCAGAAATTCCTATTACACAGTTCCAAAAGGTGGCAAGTCCTTTTGTGCACCTGTTCAAAGTTATCAACTGATGAATCCACTGCCTATGTGAATTGAAGTGTTCAATGTTCACAGTATAGGGTTCTGAATGAGGAAGCACATAGTGGAATTTTTGATAACATTCACAGAAGGTGTTGGGAGAGAGGGAAGGGTCTTTGTGTGGTGGAGCCCAAGAGAAGGATTGAAGAATAAGTTAGCAAAAGCTATTTTCAGTCAATCAGTTCAGTAATCTGTTGATACAAGTCGGCTGTTAAAGGAGTGCTCACAAAACACAATCAGCATTCTTTATTCTACTGGACTGTAATGCACTTGAAGAATGGTTACAGCAGTGTTGGAGCAGGAGGAACCGTGCAGTTTGATCTCAAAGAGAACCCATATAGGTTAGTTGAGAAAATTACCCACAGGAAAGATATTCTCTGTGCTCGGAGGCCATAGACACACACGAGGGTTTCAGCCAGGTACTCCAAGCAGAAGATTGTGAAACATAGAAAAGAACCTACAGCACAATACAGGCCCTTCAGCCCACGAAGTTTAGCTGAACATGTCCTTACCTTAGAAATTACCTAGGGTTACCCATAGCCTTCTGTTTTTCTAAGGTCCATGTACCTATCAAGGAGTCTCTTAAAAGACCCTATCGTATCGCCTCCACCACCGTCGCCAGCAGCTCATTCCACGCATTCACCACTCTTTGCATAAAAAACTTACCCCTGACATCTCCTCTGTACCATCTTCCAAGCACCTTAAAACTGTGCCCTCTCTTGCTAGCCATTTCAGCCCTGGAAAAAAGCCTCTGACTCTCCACATGATCAATGCCTCTCATCATCTTATACACCTCTGTCAGGTGTTTATCTCATCCTCCGTCGCTCCAAGGAGAAAAGGTCGAGTTCACTCAACCTATTCTCATAAGGCATGCTCCCCAATCCAGGCAACATCCTTGTTGCTAATGAAGTTCCAGAATAAGTGTCTATGCAGCAAATTCCTTTGTCTGATCCTGTGTACTGGAAGAAAGTGTAGTTGATGCTTCTCCTTGACTAGTCTGGATGGCCACTTTAATGCAGAACTGAGTAGGAAAATGTGGGAAGAATCAATGGCAGGAACCAGGAATGATCCTGAGGTGAGAGTAAAGATAGCCTAGTCTTCAACTGTGGGAGTAATTCAGCCATGTGAATGAAACTGTATTGTGAGCTCACAGGGGTTGAGCAGACGTCTCAGCTGATTTGGTGAAGGAATTATTCCTCAGCAAAGACTAACTTGGAGGCTTGTCATTTCTGAATTCCAGCTGGAGAAGATTTTAGATGATGAGAGTCTGTACACTCACTCATGGATGTCCTCATTCCAGCCAGTATTGGCTCCACCATCTTTGGGCCACTTCCATTCTGTCTAAAGATTTGAATACAGAAAAATAATTGAAAATGGAAATGTTAAAGTGTTGAGTATCTTCAGTATGAAGAGCAAGAGGTGAAGCTGTAGAATACTGTGAACGAATATAGCTAAGACCTATTTTGAGTGATAGTTTTTTTTACAGGCAAGCTACTAACAGTTAACAAAAAAGGATCTCGTGCTTTCCCAGCATATATGACAAATAAACTTATCAGGCTTCCAACTGTGTACAGGTATCAATTTTAATGGATGTTTCGATGACAAACTCTACCAACTTCATCAGGGATGATGCCTGGGGATGTCTAGTCCAGTGGTATTTAAACCCCTGTCATCTGTCCCTCCTGATTGGTTGGTCCTCATCCAGTCAGATTTTAGCTATCCCACCTTGTTTACAATCAAATTCAGTTCTTACTTAGAGCGAGACCTTCGTCTTTGTTAAAATTCTTTTCCTTTAGTTTTTATTTCAATGGTTTCCTTCACCAGGTGGTTCCAAAAGCCATTGGTGTGACACAGTAGTTTTGTAGCGTTGAAGTCAATCCTGTGACCATACTGCCAATTTCTCCAGGTAACCCAGACAGATGCACCTCCTGTGCTCCTTGATGCGGGTTTCCACTGTGTGTGCTGTCTGGCTGATATATCCTGTAAATGCCAGCTGTCCTGAGTCCCAGGTCATCTTTGACCCGCGTAAACTGTGATTTGAGTTTCCTTATGGGTTTGTGTATGGTATTAATCCGGTATTTTTTCAGCATCCTGACGACCCTTCCAGAAACCATGGAAATGTAGGGAAGTCAGTCAGTAAGAAAGGGTTCCTCCTCATTGTTAGGTTTCATGGCTTTTCTGTCAGCCCTTTCAAGGCCCTTTACCGCCTGGTGAAGGAAGCCATTGAAATAAAACTAGAGGAAAACAATTGTAACAAAGACAAAGGTCTCGTTCTAAGTAAGAACTAGAATTGGATTGTACACAAGGTGGGACAGCAGAAACCTGCTTGGATGAAGACTAACCAGTCAGGGATGGACAATGGGGGTATTAATACCACTGGGCCAGACATGCCCAGGCATCGTCCCTGATGACGATGGCAGAGTTTGTCAATGAAACATTGGTTTAAATCGATACCTGTACCCGGCTAGAAGCCTGAGAAGAGTGTATTCACCTTTTAATGTCTGATTGTTCATTATGAGAATGAAATGTTATTTTTCAGCTGGTGAGGTTGAAGGTCATGATAGAGTTGATGTTATGTCAGGAGAGTTTTGCACCAGTCTATTGTGTCTGGTGTGAATGAAAATCCCTCTAGAAACTGAGAAGTTGCATATATCTCCTGGCACCAAAGAAACTCATACATATTCCTAATTCTGCTCTGCTCTGCTCTGTGTTAACCAGAAATTTCAATTGGCAGCACTATCTTTTATAGGAGTTAAGAATTAACTCATTCAAAGAGGCCAAATGGCTCTTTGTGCTATATGATTCAAAACTGAAGAAAATAACTGACCTGCAAACAGAAATTGATCTCATAACTTCCTACCCTACTAAACAAAATGATCTGTGCAGAAATTTGCAAAATATTTTGTCAATGGCATTCCATTCAGTACTGCTTTAATTTAAATTCTCTACCTATGTACTCCAGTGATGATTTGTAGCTCTGACTAAATTTAGAATTTGTGAGTAGGTTTGTGCAATAATCCTTAAATAAAGAGGGAATGCAGTTCAGGGTCACCTATTAAGACAACAATGTCTTTGTGTGACATGTACACTTGAGCAGGACATAATTATCATAAGTAGCAGAACTGATGACGAGTCAGCTCTAATTATGTAAAAGATTAAGTTGTCCACTAGAGAATTTTGATTCTGCCACTGGAGAAATAACAAATAAACTTATCCAGAAAAAAGAACACGGATAAGATTGTTAAAACCTGAGAGAATTCAGTCCAGGATGTCACCATCTGCTATTGTTTCTCTCCTGTGAGTAAAGTGTGCAGTGCCATTGTGTAACATTACATTGAAGGAAGTATTTTGAAACATTGTAGTTGAGTGTCTTTCAAAGTTCATTAAGCATTAATTGAGCTACATCAAAATTACTGCTTGTCTTATCTCATACAAAGCTAATCTTACTGCTCCCTGGAAACAGGAAGATACTTCATTTGGAATGATATTGCAGCCTTAATACTCTTTGGGGTCTTGGCAAAATGCCATGGGAAAATATCATTATATATTACATTACTGGGTATATTTCTGTAACAGAGAGAAGGGTTTGAAATTCAGCCGTGCCTGAAAAGGCAAATTAAAGCTTTGTAGGCGTGGGAGAGGGCTCTGACAGGAGTTGAGCGGGTGGGGGTGTATCTGTACAGTTTTGAATGAACTGATGAAGTTCCATCATGGACAATTGGACAGTGTTCAAGGCATTGTAAAGTAAGTGTTGCAGACCTTGGGAGTATCATGGACTGCCCAGGAGCATTGGTGGGGTTGAGAGTGTGGGACTGGGAGACCTAGGGGTACATGCAGGCAGTACCTTCAAAGTAGCAACAGAGCCATACAGGGTGGTGAAGAAGGTGTTTGGCATGCTTGACATCAGAAGTCAGGGCAATTGTACAAAAGTTGGAACATCATGTTACACCTTCACGAACAAGATGTTGATGAACCTGTCTTAGCTGGAAAGGGGGTAGAAAAGATTCACAAGGACGTACTGGGACTGGAGGACTTGAGATACAAGGAGAAGCTAAATAGGTAAGGGTTGTTTTTTCCCTGGAGCATAGGAGCCTGAGTCATTACCTTTTTAAAGTTCTATGGCATCATGAGCGAGGTTAAGATGAATGGTCACAGTGTTTTTCCCTGGAAGGGGACTCAGACATTTATGGTGAAAGAGGAGAGTTTTGAAGGTGACCTGAGGGGCAATGTTTTCATTCAGAGGGTGTGGGTATGTGGAGCAAATTGCCTGAGGAAGTGTTACAATTACATTGTTTAAAAGGCAATTAGACAGGTATATAGAAAGAAAATACCTAGAGGTTTATGGCCCAATTACAGCCAAATAGGATTATCTCAGGTAGGTAACGATCAGTGTGGATGAGTTACACTGAACAGCCTGTTTCTGTGCTTCTGTGACGTGTGATTTGATATCAGTGGGGTGGACTGCTGGATAGGTAGACAGGAAATGAGGTCAGACTCTTAGAAGGTGGGAAAGGTCAGACATATAATCAGGGACAATAAGGACATCGGGAAAGATGAGAGAAAACTACTTAAAGATACATCTCTGTGTTAAACAAGGGGAGCCTCAGACTTGATGGCAGATGGTAAGAAAGATCAAATCTCCTTTTAACTAATTCTGAAGTAGGCATCTATTCTCCAGTTAAAGTCATCTTCATTATGAATGTCTCACATTGTTGACAGGCACAAGTGATGTCAAAGTATGAATTACACACCGTTTGACACCAATGGATACACCTGGTAGCTTTTGTGATTGTATGTGTCAGCCACACAGAAAACACAGACCACATAGATAGAAATGTGTTGCATGAACACAACGCGGAGTTTTGATAAAATGCATCAATGTAATCTACAAAAACCTGACGTTAACTAACAATTTCTAACCCATACCACAAATAAGTTCATCAAGATTCAAGTCCATATGTTTGGGATTCTGTATTGATGATGTTGCCAATTGACTTTATGCTTTATGATTTGTTACATACTGGCAAGGAGTAAATCAGTTTTTGTAGTGACTACTATTGGGACTGATGTCAGATGATCTATGGGTGGTACTTAAAGTGCTTTCTGGGTGAATTATGATTATGACCCACCATATGTGAGAATTAATGATTGCAATTTGCATATGCCATATTTCACTGCTTAAACCATTAGTCTACAAGCTGATGAACAGAAATATGGGTGGTTTTTAAAGATATACTCTAACAATGATTAAAAACCAAAGCAAATGTTAATGATAATCCTATTGAAAGCATTTTTGAATAGTTTTATTGCTGAAATATTAATCTTACAAAACTGCAAGATAGACTTAAAACAAGTTTAATTTATTTATTTTGTCATAATGATTTTAAACTTCTTCCCATTGCTCCTGTCCCCCTTTTATTATTTTATTTCGTTTCAGCATTGAGTAGTTTTTCTGAACTCTTCTGTTATTTCCTAAATCTTCGCATTTAGTTTTGGTGTTCTCCCGAATCGCTGTATTGCAAGTAAATATACTGCGTATTTCTTTGTTGTTACTAAGACCAGTCCATTTAATGAACATTATACACCAAACCAAAAAATATTGCTGCAAGGCTAAATTTTTGCTATCAATTTTGCATAGTTTTCACTTGACTATCCAAAGCTTGTTCCGATCTCAACATAAGAATGCAATGCCTTATTTTCCCCCAAGTTATGTCCTGTTTAATTCTGCCTCTTGTGGTGGTAAAAAATCTGATTTTGGTCCTACCTTGAAGCATGAATCCAAGCTCAAAGCTGCCCAGGTAGCCTTTACTTCACAGCATCCTAAGAAAGGCCTAAATGAGTGTGGTTTTGTAATATTGCCTTAAACTTTACATTCCAAACTTTGAACTACTAGTTGAATTCATTATAGGGATGGTAGTATGGATGTTACTGTATTAAAATGTAAAACTTGGAGCTATGAAATAAGAAACGATTCAGTCTGAAAAACCAAGGAAATCATTGTTAAATTGTTATCAATAAAACTAATTATAAAATTCCTGGATTGTCATCAAAAAGCTAACTATATCTCCATTTTCCTTGGACCTAGATTTATGTGGACTTCATCACATAGCAAAGTCATTGACTGCAACTACATTGCAATGTTCAAAATTCAAAGAAATTTATTAGCGAGGGACATATATGTCACCATATACAACCATGCGATTCCTTTTCTTTTGTGGGCAATCATAGTAAATATAACAAACACAGTAGAATTAATGAAAGACCACACCCAACAGGGCAGACAACAATCAATATGCAAAAAAAGCAACAAACTGTGCAAGTAAAAAAAGAAAGAGAAATATATGTAATAGTAATAATATTCTTGATAATAAGCAATAACTATCAAGAACATGAGATGAAGTGCCCTTGGAAGTGAATCCAGTTCAGTGGGAACAGTTCAGCAATGGCACAAGTGAAGTTAAAATAAAGTTATCCCCTCTGGTTCAAGAGCCTGATGGTTGAAACTGGTGGTGTAGGTCCTGTACCTTCATTCTGATGGCTGCAACAAGAAGAGAGCACTGCCTGGTGGTAGGGGTCTTTGTGATGGATGCTGCTTTCATGCGACAACACTTCGTGTGTATCAACTCAGTCATGGGGAGGACTTTACCCATGATGACTGGGCTGTAGCCTCGTACTTTTTGTAGGCGTTTCTTTACAAAGCCATTGATATTTCCATACCAGGCTGCGATGTAACCAGTCAATATACTCTCCACCAAACATCTATAGACTTACCAAATCTTCGCAACCTTCTGAGGAAGTAGAGGTGCTGCTGTGCTTTCTTCATAATGGCACTTACGTGTTGAACGCAGGACAGATCCTCTGAAACGATAACTCCGAGGAATTTAAAGTTGCTGACACTCTCCACCTCTGATACCCCATCGAGGTCTGGTTCACGGACCTCTGGTTTCCTCCTCCTGACATCCACCACTCAGCCAGATTTTCAGTCTCCCTCCTACTGATTCATAACCACCCTTGATTCGGCCAACCACAGTGGTGTTGTTGGCAACTTAACTATGACATTGGAGCTGTGCTTAGCCTCACAGTCAAGTATAAAGTGAGTAAAGCAGAGAGCTAATAACACAGCCTTATGGTGCACCTGTGCTGAGGGCAATTTTGCGGGAGATGTTGCCAGTCCAAACGAACTGGGGTCTACAAGTGTGTAAACTGAGGATCCAGTTGTAAAAGGATGTATTGAGGCCAAGGGCGTGAAGCTTATTGATTAGTCTTAAGGAGATAATAGTATTGAATGCCGAGCTGTAATCAATGAAGAACATCCTGATGTATACATTTCCACTGTCCATATCTACCCAGGATTGAGTGAAGAGCCAATGAAATAGCATCTGCTGTTTACCTGTTGTAGCAGTAGGCAAATTAGAGTGGATATAAGTAGGAGTTGATCTGCTTCATCACTAACCTCTCAAAGCACTTCATCACAGTGAATGTAAAATGCTACTGGATGATAGTCTTTGAGGCAGGTTACCACGTTCCGATTAGGCACCAAGATAACTGAAGCCTGCTTGAAGAGGTAGGTACCTTAGACTGCCAAGTGCAAGGTTGAGGATGTTGTGTGAATCTCCAGTCAGCTGATCAGCACAGGGCTTTAATATTCGACCAGGTACCCTGTCAGGGCTGAATGCTTTCTGAGAGTTCACTTTCCTGAAGGGTCCACTCAGATTGGCCTCAAAAACTGAAATCACTGGGGGCTGTGTGAGTTGGTGAAGGTGCTTCCATGTGGCTCAGTAAATTACGTATTTACCACAATGAATAATCATTAAAGTTCAAGTAAATGGTTCACAATCACTTTCTCAGGCAACTAAAGATAACCAGTGCTTTCATCAACATCCATATCCTGAGGAACTATAATATATCTGCATAATTGTAATAATTGTCTGACAATGATGAATAGAGTGAAATAATTCTTGTTGTATATTCACAGCTGTTACAATAGGTAGAAATAAGCGAGATTGGTTATCATTTGACAGTATGTTTTAATTTCAATTATTAGATTCTAATCACCAATTAATTTCATATATTTGAAAACATTAAATTTAATCTCGTAGCAAAAAAACAAATTATTTTGCCATTCATTTTTATTCATACCATATAGTACAGAACTTTCGGCCCACAATGTTGTGCCAACCTTTTAACCTACTCCAAGATTAACCTAGCCCTTCCCTCTCACATTCCCTTCCCTTCTTTCATCCATCTGTCTAAGAGTCTCTTAAGTCTATCTGCCTCCACCACTATCGCTAGCAGCATGTTCCTCATACCCACCACTCTCTGGGGGAAAAAACACTTAGCCCTGACATCCTCCCTATATTTTCCTCCAATCACCTTAAGATTATGCCCTCTCATATTAGGTATTTCCACCCTGGGAAAAAAGTGCTAGATCTCTACTCGATAAAACCGTAAGACATAGATCCATCAAGCCTGCTCCACCAATCATCATGGATGATCTATTAATGATTTGCCATCAATGCCTCTTATAATATTATATATCTTTATTAAGTCATGTCCTCCTTCACTCCAAAGAGAAAAGATAGATAGATAGTGAACGCAGCAGGCCAGGCAGCATCTATCGGAAGAGGTACAGTCGACGTTTTAGGACAAGACCCTTTGTCAGGACTCTGACGAAGGGTCTTGGCCCGAAACGTCGACTGTACCTTTTCCAACAGATGCTGCCTGGCCTGCTGCGTTCACCAGCAACTTTGATGTGTGTTGCTTGAATTTCCAGCATCTGCAGAATTCCTCGTGTTTGCATAGATAGATAGATACTTTATTTATCCCAAAGGAAATTTCAGTGTCACAGTAGCAGTACAAGTGTACTGATAGACAAATATTAGAAAAGAAGTACAAAGTTTGTAAGAAAAATATAAATAAAAGTTACCTTAAAAATAAGATGTACAAGATCTACAAGTTCAAAGTTCACAAGATTTCAAAGTAAGCTTGTTGTGCAAGGATGACCATAATATTATACAGAAAAGGATGCACATTCTCACCGTCCAGATAAGTGACGGTAGTATAGCACAGTGTGTCCACGATGGGAGGTTGTGGTAAACAATGATCAATAACAGTCCAACAGGAGGGTGTCATCACTTCCCCAGCTATTGGTTGACTAATGGCTGAAAGTAAGAATGATCTCATATAGCACCCTTTGGAGCAGTCTTGGTCTATTACTGAAAGTGCGCCTCTGTTCAGCCAAGGTGGCATGAAGAGGGTGAGAAACATTGTCCAGAATTGTCAGGGTTTTCCGTAGGGTCCTTTGTTCTACCACAGCCTCCAGTGTGTCCAGTTTGACTCCTATAACAGAGCCAGCCTTTCTAATCAGTTTATTGAGCCTGTTGGCATCACCCATGTTGATGCCATTGTCCCAGCACACCACCACATAGAAAATTGTACAGGCGACAACAGACTGGTAGAACATATGAAGGAGAGGCCTGCATACTCCAAAGGACCTCTGTCTATTCAGGAAGTAGAGATGACTCTGGACCTTCTTTACACGGCCTCTATATTAATGATGTCCACTTAAGTCAGAAAAATGAAATGATTTCACTACTTCAACAAGTTAGGAACTGTGAAGAATTTGAACTTATTGACTATCATCTTGAATGCTACATTGAAAATAAAGATTTGGAGGATGCCTTCATCGACAGCATAGTATAAAGGGAGTCCATTACACTGGACAGCAAAGATTATGCTTCCTCAATCCTCTTGGGTATATCTTATGGATTTGGGCTGCTGAACATGAAAATCGCCATGAAATTTCCCTATCATGCACCATTGCTTTGAAATCGCCCATGGTTGTTACTTCAATTTATAATTTATGTCAATTAAACTGTTGCCCAAAATGTAAGCTGAAAAACTTTGTATTTTGTCCAGGCATGCCTGGACATTTTAGGTAGGACAGATGCTGCATAGCAGGACAGGGTTTCGAAAGACTTTAAGTTTTCGTGAAGGATTTCGATATTTAAGACAGATGTTTCCCAGAATAATTGATGCCAAGATTAAGGAAGGTATTTTTGTTGGCCCACAAATCAAGCAGGTCATCAATGACGGACAATTCAAAGAACTTCCAGTGGGACCGGAGAAAATTGCATGGAAGGCATTCAAGGATGTTGCTGAAAACTTGCTTGGCAACTATAAAGCACCAAGCTATGTGCAGCTAGTTGACAACCTGCTTCAAGCATTCAAAACGATGAAGTGCAACATGTCACTGAAGATTAATTTTCTGCATTCCCATTTAGACTTCTTTCCTGCAAATCTTGGCACTGTCAGTGATGAACATGGTGAAAGGTTTCATCAGGACAATTGTGGTAATGGAGAAACTATCAGGGCAACTGGAATCCATCAATCCTGTCTGATTATTGTTGGACACTTAAGTGAGATGCCTCAGACACTGAGTACAAATGAAAATCATCAACAAAGCATATTTAGCTTAGTTGGACATCAGCAAAGCACCAGCACCATTATGCAATTAAAACCCCTTTTTTTACCAGGCGTCTCTAGAGATGTGTTCGTTAGCCCTTTGCTAACAGCCACTGGACTCAGTGGTGGGAAAACTAGCTTTCTCAAATTCCATACATCTAGGGTTGGTATGACTTGGGTCCACCAAAACTGGGAAGTTGGGATGTCTCAACTACCCGAACCCTAATCTGTGTGGCGTGTAAATACTGCCCCCATGCAATTAGCTGTTGGCAAAAAATTAGCAGGTCATACCCTGTATACAATTATAAAGGAAATACATTTACAAATTTCAACTTTATTGATCAGTTGGTAGGCAAAAAAAAATTTAAGGTCCATTACAGTTAACCCAGTCCAAATGTGCACATAACTTGGAGCTGATCTGAAGTTCACACACTGGACCCACAGTCTGCACAATAACACACACCACCTACTGAATGTCACTCAAAATCTATCTCAAACAAATGGGCTCCCCGACGGGAGTATTGGTCCTTCCTCCTTGAAGCCATTCATCTGCACAAAAGCACCTAGTGCAACAGGGACGGCATCCTTAGACATCTTCGCTCCTGTCTTCTCCCAGCTCCCGGCACAGAGTCCTCTATTTACACCAGTGTCTATCACAAAAACTTCTCTGCCCAGTGTTCTCTAGAACCTTCTCCCAATTCCACCATCCTGATTGGCTGACACAACTTTCCTAAGTTGAACAACATAGCTCAAACCCTAACATGCTAAAAGCAGAACAGACTGCTCTTGCAGAACTGCCGGACTGAAATACCTGCAGCATAGCAGTAAAACTCTTAATCAGGGAGTTATGCAATTCGATACATTACATTCAATAAAAGTTAATTTCTTGTTTCTTGATACAAGTATTTGTGTTCGGTCATAATCAAAACAAATTTATGGGGACTTTTTCATTTACAGGTAAAAAAAAATGTGATATGGGTGAATTCCTCCATCAATACGTATCAGGACAAATTTTTATACTACCCTAATAGTATTGTTAGTGTTCTAATTTATTGTGTATTTCATTTCAATACATAATTTGTTATGCAGTTTGTCTTCTTTATACCTTTTTAATTATTTCCATGAAACTTTGGCTAATTGGGGCAGCCACCACCTTGGAGCAAAATGTACTGGCCTCAATGTGTCTCACTTAACCAGAATCCACTGTACTGCTGTTTTCAAATATTGTGTCAGTGTAAAGGTAAATTAATCACTATTGGGAAGTTCCACAATTTGCATTTGATTATCAAGTTTCAATGAGACTGAAAGTTATGCTAAAAAGTTTGGGCACAAGGACACTACTGAGCATCTTTCTAAGCATTTTCATTAGTCATTTTAAAAATTTCCAAGGAGCTGACTGTTCTACCTAAGTGTAACTGAAAAAATGTTTTGTCGAATTTTTAACATAACATGATGTACCACTGATTTACAATGCTTTTGTTTTCAAATAAATCTTTATTCATCAAACTTCACCAGTTATAATTTTAAAATATATCAAGATATATTTGTTCTAATCTATGGCAGTTTTGTGTTTTGGTGACAAATGAATTTGAGTGGAGACTTGAGGATTGAGGAAAGTGGAGATTAAGTACAAATTGCTGTAAAGTGGAGATCTGATGTGCAATCCTCCAAAGTTATTGAAATGACTTCCAAAGTTATTAAAGTGAGCTCCTACAAACAGCTGTGAATAGAACACAAGCAGATAAGAATATTGTGTAACATTTTATTTTTTATTGGCATGTGTTTTGTGCTTTGTCTTCAGCCATCCCAGTTACTAATGTCTTACCACTAAGCTTCCACTAATGAATTCTAGGAAGCTTGGGAAGTACATGGAAGGGAAATTAAACTGCAGAATCCATGCTCATATTTCCTTGAGCAATTGTTACTAAGATTTTAAGCCTATATTCCCCCAAAATGGTTGTGTGAGTCTAATCTATATTCCCTGGAGAACTGAACAAGTCAGTAGGTGGGAATCAATTAATTGAAATTTTGGAGTGAGGTATTTTCTGCTGTTAGTTTAATATTTTGTCACTTGTCACAAGTGGCCAATTATTAATGAATCTGTACCCCTTAATCTAGCCCTGCATATCACCTAAAACTGCCTGAAATAATCATTTTAAAATTTATATGCCATTCTTCAAAATTTTTATTCATTTAGATAGTTGTCTTGTGAGAAGTGTATTAGGTTCCAGATTTTTAACCTTAACCCAGAAGAGTGCCAGGTTTGAGAATTCAATTTCTTAAGTTTTTGCTAAAGGTTGTAAACTGGATTGGTAATGCTGTCTTGTCGGATCTGAGCTCCCCACATGATAACTTCAAAACTTTACTTACTCCAGGTGTAGATCCCAAGTGAACTTGAGCAGTTTATGGCACTAACGAGAACACCTGAAAGATTGAAATCAATAGCTGTACTGGTAATTAAATTTAGCTTCAGGTTAGTTGCCGTGGTGCTCAGTATGCACTTGAATGATTTTCTTTCCTGATGTGTGTATAGATAAATTTTCAGAAGTTATTTCAGCTGTATTGTTAGGTAAACTAAAAGCAATTTTATTTTCCGTCAAACTCTGTTGTACATAACTTGAATACTATTGAATGAACACAGTTGAACACCATTGATGAAAATATGTATTGTTCACATTTTGAAAGTTACATTAATAGACAGGCCTTTATGGCATTATCTCACCAGAATAGTGTCTTTCATTAGATAATACTTTTATTGACACTGAGAAGTATTGTCTACCATGTTCAAAATTTAATTATCTTCATGTTCCTATATATACATATTTAGGAGGAAATCCTAAGGGGAAGTTTGCTCTTGGTTTGGTTCAGAATGAGTGGAAGGTCTATGTGAAAAGGCCATTAGATCGTGAGGAACAGGATATTTACTGGCTGAATATTACAGCCACTGATGGACTCTTTGTATCAAGAGCAGTGGTAGAAGTCAGAATATTGGACACCAATGATAACGACCCAGTGTGTAACCAGGTGAAAAATTTCTTACTCTGTCTCTCCATTTGTGACTTATAAGAAATCCCTTTTTAGTATTCCAATGTTTAAATGTTTGAACAGTGATGTTGTATCACTATTAAAATCTGTTGCCATTAAATAATTGCAGGTCACCTACACAGAGAATATAGTGGAAGATATTCCACCAAATAACGTTATTCTAAGGATCGGTGCTCATGATGCTGACATTGGTTCTAATGCAGAAATAAGGTATTCTTTGCATGGAGCTGGATCAGATAAATTTTTCCTTGAACCAGAAAGTGGTAAGTGGTTATGTAACCTTAAAACAGATATTCTTTTTTTAAATTTATTTTTGAAAACAAGAAGATGACCCACATATGTACTTGACAACTGTTTACTGCATTATCGTTTTCCTGAAAGGATGAAAGGGCATCCCCCAGTGATAGAGATAGTCTGCCTAAAATATCTTCATTATCTACCAATCCAGACCAGATAATAGGTCAGACCTAAGATTACATAGTCCATAACTACTCACGGAGGCATTGGAGAATAGCTATTTAGTTTACAGAGTTATGACAAAGTTGACAAAATCCCAAACATAATTTATACAAGGGGCAATTCTTCGGTTATATAAACCTGGCTATTGAATGTTGCCAAAATTTAGAGAAGCATGATAGAAAAAGTACACTAGGACTTGTGAAGTGGGTTTTAATTTTAGTTAAGGTTAGAAGGCAGATTTCACTGCAGTAAATCAAAAGCAGCTGCAGGTAAAGAACCTCATTATAAAAGAATGATCAGATTAGCATGCCCCACGTTACTATGTATAAGGCCGTCAGTGTGCTTACACAATATATTAATGCAAGAGGAAAAGTTACAAAATTGAAAAGCTTTTCAGAAGATACTGTGCATATATTTTTTCTACGATTAAAAACTTTCACGCAGTATTAACTTGTGATTTTTAATCATCATATATGTGCAGAGTAACATGCCTGCAAAGTGCACGTCATTGTACTGGAGTACAAAGTTCACCAGCTGATAGAATTGAGGAGACCTACAGGCCTAGCTGCAGTGTAAAACTCAGCCCCTTCCTTGCTTTTTAAAAATCTATTTATTTATTTGTTTACTTGTTTGCTTGCTTACTTATTGAGGCACAGCACGGAACGGCCCCTCCGGCCCTTCAAGCCACACCACCCAGCAACCCCGAGTTTAACCCCAGCCTCATCACAGGGCAGTTTCCAATGGCCAATTAACCTACTAACCAGTACATCTTTGGACTGTGGGAGGAAACCGGAGCACCCAGAGGAAATCCCACGCATTCCACAGGGAGGACGTACAGACTCCTATTTGTGTTTGATTTTGAACTCTGAACTCTGACAGCCCGAGCTGTATTGGCCTCATGTTAACTGCCATGGTGCACTTTCAAGCACATTGCATCATGGAAATGGCTGAAAGGTGTTGTACAGCAGTGGACAGTGGAAAGGCCACTAGGACGGTCTGGAGGAGGGGGTTCAGGATGAAATCTGAGGCTTGATTACTACTCATGGGGCCTCTGCCTTGAGGCATACCCATGGCAGGTGAATCTGATGATTGATCAGACCTCTAAAGTCATAAAATGGGACTCTCACAGACGGCAAGCCTGATGAGCAGTCAAGATCGACTGTTTCATCCCATTGTTTGTGGTAACAGTGCACACCGCAGCATGCTAGTTTTTATTTGGTTTCTGTCAAAGAAAAAATATAATTTTCCCTTCAGAATTATTCTGTAGAACTTCATCAAGTCTTGAACAATTTAGGATTACTTGCTGCTCAATGATATATTATTTATTGTGCACCTTTTATTGTCTTATAGGTGAACTCAAAACATTATCAGCTTTAGACCGTGAGGAAACTCAAGTATATAATTTGATTGCCAGAGCATCAGACGGAGGTGGGCGTTACTGCCAGTCAGGAGTAGTTCTGACTTTGGAGGATGTGAATGACAATCCACCTGTATTTTCTTCAGATCATTATACTGAATCTGTATACGAGAACACAGTAATTAAAGTTCTGCTGACAAAGGTCGAAGCAACAGATCCAGATATAGGTATGTCATTGTCTAGTTTTGAAAATTTGCTGTGGCACTTTATAAAACGGGAAGCAATAATGGAAATTTACAGGTACACAAAAGACTGAGAATGCTGAAAATCTGGAGCAAAACACAAAAGAGTTGGAAGAACTCAGTGGGTCAGGCAGCATCTATGGAGGGAAACTTACAGTCAACGTTTAAGGTTGAGATCCTCATCAGGACGGTCCATTGTCCTCCATAGATGCTGTTTAAGTTCCTCCAGCTCTGTTGTGTTCTGATGGAAATTTGCTGGCTTTATTTCAGTTGCAGTAACTTCTTTGATAATCAAACAAAAACATTGCCACTAAGCCTTCGTAACTTTGACTTAGAAACAAGTATGTAGTATTTTTGATAGCATTCTAAGTTTGCACTGAAATTAATAATATTTACTTATCATCATCTTCATATATCAAAAATTGAAGGGGAATTGAAAAAAGAACCAATGAATGATTTGACACTTTCTTATAGTATAATGTTTTCATTGGTGATGTGCAATAGGTGGTACATTGCTTGCATCTCGTCTCTTATATATTTTGCTATTAGAAAAAGCATATATTCTTTTGGTTTCACAATAATATATCATTTACTTTAGCCCGTCAGGTCACAGACATCCTCACCTACTTCACTGTTGGTCTGCAAAGGATATTCTAATGAGAGAACACTCATATTGGTTATTCCAATGCTCCTCATGGCTGACCTCCTACCCTCCCTTGGGAAATATCAGCTCAGAAAGAATGCTGCTCAACACATGCTATGTCATTCCAAATGACATCAAACTCAATCCATTCAGCATCCTACATGCCAAGTTTGGATTTAGTTGTGTTTTAATTTTCCCTCGATAGCTGTATAACCATTTCTGCTGCTTACAACTCTGAACTATTCCCCTGATTAACATCTTTTTTTGACCTTTGAGGGAGCTGTCATGCTTTGATCTGACTTGGCCCTACTCTATGCAAATAAGTATGTTAAAACCGAAGCCAGAACAAGCATTTAGCCACACAGGCCAAATTCTCTTTCTTTGAGGCAGAGTTCAATTTATTTCTTTTGCATTTGGTCATTATTTTTAAGTGTAGTTTTGCATCATATTTGCTGTATGTTGCTGATAAATGCTACCGGTGCAGTACTGCATCTTTCTTGCATCCATTTATACTCATGCGTCAGGTAGCGCAATTGCAGTCGCTAACGCTATGCCACCCCAAATAAACTTCTTCTGTTAAGTTGCATAAAGAGCTTCACCAATAATGTGAAAAATAAGGTCAAATACTGTAGCTGCCCACCAGTAGGCATTGATTAATGTGCAACTTGATTAAGTCAGTGTTATTTCCTGGTGCAAATAATGCACTATCTATACAATTGCACAGTAACAAATTTGATTCAGTGAGACTAGGTTTGCAGCAGTCAAAAACTAGATATTGAATTATTTATTCAGTTTTTTGACTGAAACTTTATGAGGAAGAGGCAATCAGGCCAGTATTTGACACATCAGAAGACCATGGATGTTGCACGTTAAGGAGTGTAAATTCAATTAACACTTAATAGTTATCAGGTGAACTGTTAAATGAGCTTTCAGCATAAGCTAAAATCTATTTATTCACAAACTTACTTGGACTATATTCTGTTTTTACTCATCAACGTAATGTGGTTATATACAATTCATTAGGGAGTTTACCCTGATCATTTGGATTCAACAGGAACCCATTCAGCAATGCGATTCAACTGAAAACAGATCTCCTAGGCGATTTCAATTTTTTGTTCACAACTTAATGTATCCTGCTATATTAAAATTGTTTTAAATTTGCTCCTCAATTTTGGATTTGTGTACTTCGAGAAGTATTACCCAGTGTGTCAGTATTAATCAGTTAATCAAAGATTCAAAGAATCAAAGTACATTTATTATCAAAGTATGTTTGCAGTATTGAACCCTGAGATTCGTCTTCCCCACAGACAGCCACGACACAAATAAAACCATGAAACCTGTCAAAGAAAAACATCAACCACCCCCCACATGCAAAAAAAAATAGTGCAAACAGCAACAAAAAATTTGAGTGAAAATCACGGAATATCAAACAGAAAATTAAAAGAGACCAGGCATATTCAGTTCAGCTCAGTGTTCATTATCTGCAGGCCCCCCTGATTCAGAGTCGCCCAAAATAGCAGCAAAATAAAATGAGTGACAGAAACCAGACATGTACTACAGAGTCTAATCCACAAACCGCAGACCCAGTACTCTGGCAGCATCCTCTAACAGCATCAAGCAACAGAGAGAGACCATTCAAACACAGGGACCTTTCTTCAGGCGTAGCAAGTGAGTGAGAGAGTGAGAGAGACCGTCACACACAGACACATTTCCTCAGCAGCAGCAAGCAAGAGGCTGGTAGATGGCATTGAACACCCGCTCGCCTCAGTGATTTCAATCTTATGCAGTGCTTTAATCGGCAAGATCAGCGAAAAATGGGGTCAATCATGAGCTCACAGCCCATCTGCAGGCTTCTTGGCCTCGAGGCTGCACACCCTTGGAGACATCAAAGCGCCAGGTTGTTCAATCGGCCCGCAAACACACCAGCAAACTGTAGGTCACAGGCTCCAACAGTAGCAGAGCCACATTTGAAAGGAAAAGAAGATGTAAAAGACGTGAAAGAGGTAGTTTTGTGAACCGCTTGGAAGATGTTGCTGTCGGTCGTGTTATTCGCTGGCATCATCTTCTTCCCCGAGGGTCCCGATTAATATCTGCACCAAAGGACCAGCTCGCACAAGAGAATAACCCTACAGGGAGTACCCTTGCTGCCACCTGAAAATTAATGTAGCAAACTGAAAATTAGCTGTTCCAAGTTTGGACCAAGGCTGTGATCGACCTATAGCCAAATAATCCTGGCAAAACAAAATATGTATTAGTAGGTGCTCCTGAGAATAATATTGGGAGTATTTGATAATTGAGAGTAGTGGGGTCTGACAGTAGTTATACTGGGTTATATTGCACTTGACATTCGTTGATACTTCAATGATGGCAGGTCTAGCATAAACACATTAAAGACAAGGCCAAAATGCTTGCACTTTGTCCTCATGTGCTGAATGGATCCATCTCAGCTTTCTCCCAAAGTCTCCATCATCATTGAAAACAGTTTTCAGCCAAATTGATGTACTCCATGTTGTACTAAGAGCATAATATACACCAAGGCTGTGGGACCAGAAAATGTCACAGGTAGTACTAAAAGACTTGGATTCCAGAACCAAGTGTGCCTGAACTCAGACTGATGCATTGCAATTACAGCGCTGGTATTTCCCAGTGATGTGGAAAATTACCCAGATACACACTTATCCACTAAAGTCAAGGGCAATAAAATCCAGTTAATTACTGTCAAATCCCTCTCAATTATCAGCTGCTCCCAATATTATTCTCAGGAGATCTACCAATACTAATTTTTTTTTTAACCACGATCATTTGGCTGCAAGTTTCATCGCAGTCTTGGTCCAAACATGAACCAAATGGCTAACTTCCAGAGATGTGGAGAGAGTGACAGCCTCTCAATACCTGGACAACACTTGGCCAATTGTGACATCAAGAAGCATTTCATTGTACAGACCCATCGAGCTTCTTCTATGAAATTACTTGCAGCAGCAGAACCTGAGTATCCTTGACCTACAGAATTAGAATCAGATTTAATATCACTGGCATAGGTCGTGAAATCTGTTAACTCTGCAGCAGCAGTACGGTGCAATACATGATAATAGGAAAAAAACTAAATTACGGTAAATATATATATAAATTTAAATAAGTAGTGCAAAAAAAGAAATAAAATCAGTAGTGAGGTAGTGTTCATGGGTTCAATGTCCATTCAGAAATCGGATGGCAGATGGGGAAGTAGCTGTTCCTGAATCAGTGAGTGTGTGCCTTCAGGCTTCTGCACTTCGTTCCTGACAGTAACGATGAGAAGAGGACATGTTCTGGGTGATGGGGGTCCCTAGTGATGTGCGCCGCCTCTTTGAGGCATTACTCTTGAAGACTTCCTGGATACTACGGAGCTAAGCTTACAACTTTCTGCAGCTTACTTCGATCTTGTGCAGTAGCCCTCCCCTGCCACCGCCCCACCCCATTTCAGACGGTGCTGTAGCCAGTTAGAATGCTCTCCACAGTACATCTGTAGAAATTTGGGAGTGTTTTAGGTGACAAACCATATCTTCTCAAACTCCTGATGAAATACAGCTGCTGTCATGCCTGCTTTGTAGCTGCATCAACATGTTGGGGAATGGGCACCAGTCCTTTCTCCTGACCTGGATTCTGACCACTCATTCTTCATTGTGTGAAACTCTGAACTACTAAGAACACAGGAAATAAAAGTAGAAGTAGCCTGCTTCACCATTTAGTAAGATCATAGCGTATCGTTCGTGTCGACAGTACTTTCCTGTGCAAACTCCATATCCCTTGATTCCCTTAAAGCTCTGTGTAAAGTTACAAGTGCCGTGAAGGGGTGCCAGTTTCATTACTGTCTTCCTATTTGTTTGATGCTACATGTCCAGGAGAAGGTCCTTAGGCTTCTGAAAAGATGCATGAAGTAGAATATGTTGAATAAGGCAAAGTGGTAAACAAAGATCTGCAAAGCATAAAGCAAAAGGGATGAGTGGGAAACAGCTTACATTACAGATGATCAGGAATGGTCATTTTCTATTTTATTTCTTTCTCCATATTATCACAAGGTTTGTGTCAGCTGCTTACATAGTGGTACTTGGGTTTGTTGAGTTCATGCTTGTTCTGTCTGCTGATTGTATTATCTGCAGGAGAAGGTGAAATGGGCTGCAAATTACTGTGCAATGTTATCTGTGTAATGTGGGTGCCATGGTTTAATGTTGGATATTGTATAATAGATGTCGGTTTGAGGTTTGATGTGGCGGTCATGGTGCATTTGAATATTAGTTCCAAATGAAACATAAAAAACGATTGTGGCAAGATGTCTCACTGGCTTTGGCCACTTACGTAAGGTCATTAATCTTATGGTCACTAATGAAGTTTGGATTTGACTCTTTGCAATCATCTCAGTCATTAGAATCAGAATCAGGTTTGTTATCACCAGCACGTGTAGTGAAATTTGTTAACTTTGGTACCTCATACTGTGCCAGTTTAGTGCCGTCTTCCCACCCTAGGCAAATGTTTTCCTTTTTGCTTTTTTAACTCACCCACCACTGCAACCTGAAGGACATCTGGAAATTAAGGTTTTTGTCCCAGCTTCATCTAGATTCAACCAGCTGGTGAATGGCGTCCACCACCATTTGTAAGCAGAGGGCAACCTTCCTTTTCAGCACTCCTTCGTCATCCACTTCCGCATTCCTGTCATTCCATGGTCACTGTGTATACACTCTGCCCCTCTTTAATGGATGGGCTCCAGCTTACAGAGGTAAGGAAGTTGATTTTGTCCACTAATCAGAAACTGTACCTCCACGCTATTACAACAAACGTCATCAAAACCACCTTAAGACTGATTTGCAAACATGATCACTGAAAGTAGAGAGAGGGTAAGCTCACTCTGTTATTCATAGGAGTGGACATATATGCATATATCAGACTTTTGAATTTAATTTTATTATGGCAATCAACCTGCCTATGAATCAGGTGATTGTAACCCAGGGATAGTCTGTATTACTCTTACCTCTTCTCACCTGCCTACCGCCTTCCCCTGGGTCGTCTCCTCCTTCCCTTCCTTCTATGGTCCACTCTCCTCTCCTGTCAGAGTCCTTCCTCTCCGACCCCTTACCTTTCCTACTCACGTGGCTTCATCTATCACGTTCTAGCTCTCCACCTTCCCTTCCACGCACCTTTTCATTCTGACGTCTTCTTCTTTCCTTTCCAGTCCTAAAAAAGTGTCTCAGCCTTAAACATCGACTGTTTACTTATTTCCATAGATGCTGCCTGACCTGCTGAGTTCCTCGAGCATTTTGTGTGTGTTGCTTGGATTTCCAGCATCTGCAGACTTTCTCTTGTTTGTGCCAGTACACACAGTGGCCACTTTATTATGCCCCTCCCGTACTAGATTAAGTGGCCACTGAAAGCATGTTTGTGGTCTTCTGCTGCTGTAGCCCATCTACTTAAAGGTTCAACTTGTTGAGATGCTCTTCTTCACACCACTGTTGTAATACATGGTTATTTGAGTTATTACGTGCTTTCCTGACAGATTGAACCAAAGTCACTTAGATTACATTTGAAAGTTTCAAAGGTTCATTTATTATCAAACTGTACAACTCTGAAATTCTTCTTCTCTAAATAGCCATGAAACTAAAAAAAAACAGCAGGGGATCATCAACCCCCAAATAGCCCTTCTCATTTCTTCTCCATGCTGATGTTTGATCTGAACAACAACTGAACCTCTTGACCATGACTGCACGCTTTTAGGCATTGGATCGCTGCCATGTGATTGGCTGATTAGATATTTGTTTTAATGAGCAGGCGTACCTAAAAAGGTGGTGACTGAGTGTAAATGTTGTAGTGTAGTGACTTACCAAGTTTGCTTTAACATCATCTCCCATATCTACAAAACACCACCAGCTAAAAGAACTGGGATAACAAGTGCACAGGGATATCATTACCCCTAAATCCCAATCTAAGCTGTAGAGTTTCTTAACTTGGACAATGTACGTGTCACCATTCCTTCATAATGGCTGGAACAAAATTCTTAACTGATAAGATGGTTGAAATTTCTTTATCACTTGGTCTTCAGTGGCTGTTGAAGTGATCTCCTTGCAAATCCTGAAAGAGCAGCAATTAACACGGGCTTCCTGGAACAATTATCGTCTTGCCAAAAGACAATGTAAAAGAACTAATCTGGAAATTTTAAACTTTAAGAATGAGTACATGAGAATTTTAGTATAAGCAATTATACATGCAGTTCAAGGCCTTTGGGGCTCTTTTTTAAAATCATGAAACTTATAATTTTGCATGAAACTTTTGAGGCAATCTTGTCAATATTGTGGCTGTGGAAAAGAATGGCACCTCATTATGGCTTATTTTTCCCATGGTTTTCCCACCAGCAACTGACTAACCGCTCAGGCTGTCAGCTGCAGTGAGGGGAACCAGTGATAAGAGCTTGCAGCAATGGTTGTGGTCATGGGGCAGCCTGCAGACCGTGACTTCAGTAATCAGCGGAAGGGTTGCTGTAGTACAAGTGGCCAGAGAGGTGTAAGAGCAAACTAGGGAGCTCAGAGTTTCTTGCTCCAAAACAATTGCATTCTGGAGCCTTCAGTCCATCTCTTCTATTAGACATTATTTTCCTGAGCCAGTGGAATCAAATTTAAATCCAGTCCCCAATCACAAAGAGGGAGGCTGATCTAATTATTTTAGTTTCCTGCTTCTCCATAACAGGATTGATGCACAGCTTGGGGTGCTCCACTGTAAAAACGTAGAGTATCTTGGCATGGAAAGGGACCACTGGTTCTGCACCGACCACAGAACGCCCATATGATCAGTGCTATACAGTACTAAATCCCATTCTTTATTTTCATCAATTCTCCACAGAGTTTATGATTCACCTGCTCAGCAGGAACAACTTACAGGGTACCAGTCGACCTCCGGAGCATATTTTGGGATGTGGGAGGGAACTGAAGCAACTACTGGAAATGTGGTCAGAAGGAGAATATACAAACTCCATACAGAAGTTCCAAAGCTCAGAACTGACCCGGGGATATTGGAGCTGAGAGGTAGCAGTTCTGGTTGTGAAACTGCAACCACAAGCAAGTATCCTCGGGGTGATTTCCTTTTGTTTCAGAAGAATTTAATCCTTCATTGTGAAACAGCTCCTATTGAGGCATTCAAGTGGCTTTTCCATTACCAATACGATTTTCAGCTAGTCAATCTCTCATCATGATTGATATTGTGTAAGATGTTCTCCTCTCCAAACAGAAATTAAGAAAACAATTTTTATGCTGCCTCTGTTTATAGCCTAACTTTCAGATCCAACTTTTACACAGATTCGAGTATACTGTGAAGTAATTCACTCTTAGTTAACAGTATATTTTTCCACCAATATATTATGATAGACTGAAGAGTAAGTAGAAATGTTTGCTTTCATTTTCCTAAAAAAACAACTAATATAGCACCTAACCTGTCCCAGGACTGAAGTTTGATGTCATTACTTCACATTCATATGGACTCTCTAATGGTGGTGTCTGAAAAGAGGATGCTGTCCAAGTTGCATGCCATCTTGGACAATGTCTCACATCCACTATATAATGTACTGGGTGGGCACAGGAGTACATTCAGCCAGAGACTCATTCCACCGAGATGCAACACTGAGCGTCATAGGAAGTCATTCCTGCCTGTGGCCATCAAACTTTACAACTCCTCCCTTGGAGGGTCAGACACCCTGAGCCAATAGGCTGGTCCTGGACTTATTTCCTGGCATAATTTACATATTACTATTTAACTATTTATGGTTTTATTACTATTTAATTATTTATGGTGCAACTGTAATGAAAACCAATTTCCCCCGGGATCAATAAAGTATGACTATGACTGTTTGGTATCAATGGTGGGTGAGCTTTGTACTGCATTGGCCCCCCCAAGTCATTAGATTAATAGTACAATAGATTGAAGGTAGCAAGGCAACCTTTCAATTTTAATAATATGCATAATTGCGTACATTTGCAATGTAAACCAGCTGATTCTGAACTGTGATTTAGCTGATCTCAGCTTGAAAGAATTATGGGGTTATTACAGTTAACTTCATCTTCCTTTTTAAAATTACTGATGTGAAAAATTAGGTGGGCTACTGGTCTGATCACTATTCAAATGATACCATCTGAAATGAGAGTATGTTTGGCTGCATGTTCAAGTTCAAAATTTAATTATCATTCAACCATACATGAATAAAGCGGAACGAAACACTGTTCCTCCAGGGACAAAACGTACACAGCGCAAGGCACATACAGCACATCAAGATAGCAAGCAAACGTACAGATCCTGACATTCTGCAGTCAAACACATGCATGCAATCCAGCTTGTCATTCCACTGATTGAACGCTGGAGGGGATTACCGTGGGAGAGGCCAGCCCCAACTGAGCATGGATGCCACACTATACCACCTCCGGCGTCTCCTGTCCTGGACTACAACCGCAGACAATGGACGTTATTTACTCAGGTTTCCAAAATGTGTTTGATAGGGTGCCACATAAAAGACTTATCCAAAGGATAAGGATGCATAGAGTTGTCGGGGGGGTGATGTATTTGCATGGATAGAGGATTTGTTAACTGATAGAAAGTAGTGAGTTGGGATACATGGGTGTTACTGTGGTTGGCAATCAGTGGTGAGCAGTGTGCCGCAGGGGTAGGTGCTGGGCCCGCAACTGTTCATGATATACATTAACAGTCTGGAAGAGGGGACCAAGTGTAGTGTATCTAAGTTTGCTGACAATACTAAATTAAGTGCAAAAGCAAATTATGCAGAAGATACTGAGAGCCTGCAGTGAGATCTAGATAGGTTAAGTGGGAATGGGCAGTGGTCTGGTAGATGGAGTATAATGTTGGTAAACGCGAGGTCATCCACCTCGGAAGGAAACGTGAAAGAGCCGATTATTATTTAAATGGTAAAAGATTGCAGCATGCTGCTGTGCAGAGGGACTCGGAGGTGCTTGTGGATGAATTACGAAAGGTTGGTTTGCAGGTGCAGCAGGTATCAAGGCAAATGGAATGTTGGCCTTCATTGCTAGAGAGATTGAATTTAAGAGCAGGGAGGTTATGCTGCAACTGTACAGGGTACTGGTGAGGCTGCACCTGGAGTACTGTGTGCAGTTCTGGTCTCCTTACATGAGGACATGAGGTGGTTCACCAGGTTGATTCCAGAGATGAGGGGGTTAGACTATGAGGAGAGATTGAGTTGCATGGGACTGTACTCACTGGAATTCTGAAGAATGAGAGGAGATCTTATAGAAATATATAAAATGATGAAAGGGATAGGTGATATAGAGGCAGGAAAGTTGTTTCCACTGGTAGTTGAGACTAGAGCTAGGGGACATAGCTTCGGGGGAGTAGATTTAGGACAGAACTGCTTTTCCCAGAGAGTGGTGAATCTGTGGAGTGCTCTGCCCAATGAAGCAGTGGAGGCGACCTCAGTAAAATATGTTTAAGACAAGGTTGGATAGATTTTTGCAAAGTAGGGGAATTAAGGGATATGGAGATAAGGCAGATAGGTGGAGATAAGTCCATGCCATGATCTTATTGAATGGCAGAGCAGGCTCGACGGGCCAGTTGGCCTCCTCCAGCTACTATTTCTTGTGTTCTTACAAGTCCATGACTTGAAGCCGAGACTCACTATAACCAAAGCTACTTAATCCCCACCGTCTGTTGTGCCAACAAGCAAGGGAAATGGGCCTGCAGCATCTTACATTATCAATGTCCAACAGGGTCCTGTGATTGCAAGAGAAGTGTCTAAGACAATCACCCGCCGTTACACTGCAGGCCGTTTTCATGCATGAACTCCGATGCCTCCCTGTAGCAGGCAGCAACATGGTCCACACCAAGAGCAGCTCCTTCACCCATGAGCAGCTTGCTAATGAAGTAGACCTGCAGTACCCGAAGTAATTAAATACCAGCATATTCTTCCGATCGTAAAAAAGACAAAACTGCCTCTGGCTGGCCCCCGAGAAGCCACTGTGTCCAAGCACGCCAGCATCCTACTGGAAGTAAGATGTAGAATGTAGTCTGACATTGTCCATGCTGAGTGCTTGCTGTCTGTGAGAATATGTGAAGGACAAGTGTATAGGTAAAATAGAGAATTATACAGAACGTCATTATGCCTGTGCTGTCAAGAAGCTAAATCCCCTACCTTTTTCTTCTCTTCGCCAGTCCATTTCTGTCTTTCTTGTCAATGGATGGTCTATGTTTAACTGTGCTTCTGTTCATCCAAGGATTGTTAACCCCTGCTAGAGGTTACAGAAACAAAATAACGTACAGGATGAATGCAGATTTCTGTTGTCTCATCTTCTCTCCCTTGCTCTCTATTCAATTTCTTTAACTTGATGTGTCCCTCCTCTGACCAGTAGTCAGTATTAGCCCTCCTTCATCTATCCTCAATTTAGAGGTATGTTTCAATTCATTTTTTGCATGATATTTCTTGCAACCCCAGTATAACTTCCGTGCAGACACTTAATTTCAACTACACATACGTATAATTTGATTTGTAGTCAACAAGAGCTTCAGGGCAATTACCTGGCAGTGATTCCGAGAAGCCAGGAAGAAGTGTTGACAGCTAAATCTGTAAGGAGCTGTCTGGGTGATTACTCCTCTTCAATAATGCAGGAAAGGTCAAATCCCAAAAGCCTGCATTTGCAGTTGACCTACAAAGTATTCCGTACTTACCTTGTGCAAATTGCCTGAGGCCAACTTGCTACACATATTTGGCTCCATCTTTACTGGAGAGTCCCTGTACGCTAGCAGTTCCTCAGTGTAAGTCCAAGGCCAGGACAAACCCTGCTTAGGAAATGCTGAGGAAGCTTTGACAGCTAGCCTGAACTATAAACTTTGAATTGTTCGAACGCTCGAAACCATGTATAGGAATTCAAAACAATTGTAAATTCTCATTCATTTTTAATAATCTAGAAAAAAAACAAATCTTATATGCACTTCAGTTAAAATAATTTGAGGAAGCTTATTTAATAAGTGTAAATTAGTTAAGATTAACCTTTGTCTCTGCACTTTCTCCTCTTCATCGAAGTGAATAGAGTTATTGTGTTTACACCTGGTGAAGTTGTGAAGGTCAGTTCCAAAGCGTAGGTGAGAGGAATTGCTGCAGCTTTGTGCTTCGGTGCTGAACTCCATCAGGAGTCCTATATTAAAGGACTGCCAGCAAAGCGGTGACAGACAGTGATGGGGAGGTTTGGGAGTTGGCTTTAACAAAGGCAGGAGCTCCAAAATTAATGAAAGTTATATGGGGAACAGCCTGCAGTTAAGCACACGACTGCAGGCATTTCCCTGTGTAATCTAAGCCAATATCTTTTATGTTGTTTCATTGTTTTATGTACAACAGTCTAGATTTTAAATAGGTGTATTTTGCTAGTGACTGGTGTCAAGTGAAAAACACACCCTCCGAATGTCAGATGTACTTTAGAAGTGGCTTATTTATAGAGGCTAAATTATGTTTTACTATTTTTGGATTTTGTGTTATTAAGAAATATAAGACGTTATTAATTCACGATCCATGTAGTTTCTGATGAAGGGTCTCAGCCTGAAACATCAGTTCTTTATTCCTCACCATAGAATGGTGCTTGGCCTACTGAGCTGTTCCAGCATTTTGTATGTTACTCTGAATTTCCAGCATCTGCAGAATCTCTTCTATTAATAGTTTCTTAGTACTGTTTAGGTTTTCATCTCTGAATGGTTACTTTGATAGTACCTCAATGAACCCACATTACTTCTCTGACCATTTCTGTGCACCCATGCAGGTTTTAGAATGAGAACCTTTACTGTATGTGATTGTCGGTCTCAATGTGACTTCATAGTCTCTCTACACCAGCTTCTACCTTTCATTCAAATAGAAAAGAATTACTCATTTAATATATCTCTGCAAAATTGTCTTGCAGGCTTTACATACAGTATGGTTTTCAACCAAATCCAGAATAAGAACAATGACAGATAAAAGATGAAACAAATCAGAGTCAATGACAAACTGTACATCTTTACATGCACATGACATAGATAAAAGGCATTCATGTACTACCTAGTTGATTTTCCTTTTAACACAATCTTTAAAACTGGGAATCTTCAACATAGATTTATTTCTAAACCAGAAATTATCTGAACCTATTTTTATGTAAGTAATTACAGAAAAATGAAGTTCATCTTGCATGCCCTCAGTACATCATACTTAATATTCGAGCTTTCATCTAAAAGCATTTAAACATACTAAAATTTTGTGTTAACTGCTGAAGCAGAGAACAGCGAATACTGGAAAATAGTGAAAACAGGAAATGCTGTTTGAGTCAGACAGCATCTATGGTAATAGGGTTATGATGAAAGTTTACCAGCCTGAAACTGTTGCTCTCTCCACATATGCTGTCTAACCTGCTGGCTGTTTCTAGCATATTTTAAATAGGAATTTTTTTTAATGGGTGGATTAGATGTATCCTTTTAATTTTCTTCTACTTCAATAATTTTGAAAGTGATTTGCTTTCACCATATTTCTATGGAATGAAGGTACAGAGTGTTGACAGAACAAAGTCTTGGTTCAGTAGCCAGGATGTTTGGGAACTATGTTCTGCTGCACAAACTTAGCACAAACACATACAGTTCTCAAAATCAGATCATAGGTACACTTGAACTAAGTGAATGCACAAGTATACACACACATGCGCATCTGTGCAACCACACAATCTCCACCCTTGCAACCTTGCTCCCCCCAATTATGTCATTAAGTCATCCTTCTCCCTCAGACTCCTCTCCTACCACCTTTGTTTCTCTTTCCATCCGCCCACTTTTCCCCCCTTCTGCCCTTGCCAAATGACACTTTTACCTGCCTTCCAAGGATTGTTGATGATTGAGGGTAGCCAGATCAGATAACTATATGCATTTAAATTGCCATGCATTTTGCAGGCAGGACATTGTTGACAAAATTTCACATTGTCCAGGGAATCAGATGGGAAAGGTAATTATCATCGTATTCAAGGTGCTGAATAGCCTATTCCTTATGTTCTGGTACTTCAAGCATGAATGGCTTTTCCTGGTTTGCTAAGTATACGGAAGAATTTTAGATATATACTAATAAAATATTTTGTATTTGAAAGGGTGACATTCTATAAAACACGAGAATTTACTCAGATCTAAAAAATCCATTTGTGTGTCTGTTAGTCTGTGCCTAGACTATCTCTTCCGTCTGTACTACTCTGGATAACTAGAAATAAGGAATTACATAGAACATGCCATATATGAGGGGTAATTAATAAGTTTGTGGCCTAAGGTAGAAGGAGATGAGTTATTAACTTCAAACTTTATGCATTTTCACTCAAAGAGTTGAACTGCATGTGCATGATGTATAACTCATCTCCTTCTACCCAAGGCCACGAACTTATCAATCACCCCTGCTGTGGACCACTTCCACAGAGAAGGGATCCGTATGCTTCACGACCGCTGGACTAAGTGTGTACATGTAGGAAGCAACTATGCTGTAAAATAAATGTGCCAGGTTTTCTAAAATTGACTCCTTCTACTGTAGGCCACAAACTTATCAATCACCTCTTGTACAAATGATACTTAGACATAGAACATAGACATAGAATAGTACAGCACCGTACAGGCCCTTTGGCCCACAATGTTGTGCAGACCCTTAAACCCTGCCTTCCATATAACCCCCCCAACTTAAATTCCTCCATATACCTGTCTAGTAGTCTCTTAAATTTCACTGGAGTATCTGCCTCCACCACTGACTCAGGCAGTGCATTCCACGCACCAACCACTCTCTGAGTAAAAGCCTTCTTCTAATATCCCCCTTGAACTTCACACCCCTTACCTTAAAGCCATGTCCTTGTGTATTGAGCAGTGGTACCCTGGGGAAGAGGCGCTGGCTGTCCACTCTATATATTCCTCTTAATAGCTTGTATACCTCTATCATGTCTCCTCTCATCTTCCTTCTCTCCGGAGAGTAAAACCCTAACTCCCTTAATCTCTGATCATAATGCATACTCTCGAAACCAGGCAGCATCCTGGTAAATCTCCTCTGTACCCTTTCCAATGCTTCCACATCCTTCCTATAGTGAGGCGACCAGAACTGGACACAGTACTCCAAGTGTGGCCTAACCAGAGTTTTATAGAGCTGCATCATTACCCCACGACTCTTAAACTCTATCCCTCAACTTATGAAAGCTAACACTCCATAAGCTTTCTTAACTACCCTATCTACATGTGAGGCAACTTTCAGGGATCTGTGGACATGTACCCCCAGATCCCTCTGCTCCTCCACACTACCATTTGCTTTGTACTCTGCCTTGGAGTTTGTCTTCCAAAGTGTACCACCTCACACTTCTCCAGGTTAAACTCCATATGCCATTTCTCAGCCCACTTCTGCATCCTATCAATGTCTCTCTGCAATCTTCGACAATCCTCTACACTATCCACAACACCACCAACCTTTGTGTCGTCTGCAAACTTGCCAACCCACCCTTCTACCCCACATCCAGGTCATTAATAAAAATCACGAAAAGTAGAGGTCTCAGAACTGATCCTTGTGGGACACCACTAGTCACAATCCTCCAAACTGAATGTACTCCCTCCATCATGACTCTCTGCTTTCTGCAGGCAAACCAATTTTGAATCCACCTGGCCAAACTTCGCTGGATCCCATGCCTTCTGACTTTCTGAATAAGCCTACCGGGTGAACCTTGTCAAATGCCTTACTAAAATCCATGTAGGTCACATCCACTGCACTACCCTCATCTATATGCCTCATCACCTCCTCAAAGAACTCTATCAGGCTTGTTAGACACGATCTGCCCTTCACAAAGCCATGCTGACTGTCCCTGATCAGACCATGATTCTCTAAATCCCCATAGATCCTATCTCTAAGAATCTTTTCCAGCAGCTTTCCCACCACAGATGTAAGACTCACTGGTCTATGATTATCCTGCCTATCCCTACTACCTTTTTAGAACAAGGGGACAACATTCACCCCGCTCCAACCCTCAGGTACCATTCCTGTGGACAACGAGGACATAAAGATCCTAGCCAGAGGCTCAGCAATCTCTTCCCTCGCCTCATGGAGCAGCCTGGGGAATATTCCATCAGGCCCCGGGGACTTATCTGTCCTAATATATTTTAACAACTCCAACACCTCCTCTCCCTTAATATCAACATGCTCCAGAACATCAACCTCACTCATATTGTCCTCACCATCATCAAGTTCCCTCTCGTTGGTGAATACGAAAGAGAAGTATTCATGGAGGACCTTGCTCACTTCCACAGCATTCAGGCACGTCTTCCAACCTTTATCTCTAATCGGTCCTATCTTCATTCCCGTCATCCTTTTGTTCTTCACATAATTGAAGAATGCCTTCGGATTTTCCTTTACCCTATTCGCCAAGGCCTTCTCATGCCCCCCTCTTGCTCTCCTCAGCCCCTTCTTAAGCTCCTTTCTTGCTACCCTATATTCCTCAATAGACCCAACTGATCTTTGCTTCCTAAACCTCATGTATGCTGCCTTCTTCCACCTGACTAGATCTCCACCTCACTTGTCACCCTTGGTTCCTTCACCCTACCATTCTTTATCTTCTTCACCGGGACAAATTTATCCCTAATATCCTGCGAGAGATCCCTAAACATCAACCACATGTCCATGGTACACTTCCCTGCAAAAACATCATCCCAGTTCACACCCGCAAGTTCTAGCCTTATAGCCTCATAATCTGCCCTTCCCCAATTAAACATTTTCCTGTCCTCTCTGATTCTATCCTTTTCCATGATAATGTTAAAGGCTAGGGAACGGTGGTCACTGTCCCCCAGATGCTCACCCACTGAGAGATCTGTGACCTGACCCGGTTTGTTACCTCATACTAGATGTAGTATGGCATTCCCTCTAGTCGGCCTGTCAACATACTGTGACAGGAATCCGTCCTGGACACACTTAACAAACTCTGCCCCATCTAAACCATTGGAACTAATCAGGTGCCAATCAATATTCGGGAAGTTAAAGTCACCCATGATAACAACCCTGTTATTTTTGCACCTTTCCAAAATCTGCCTCCCAATCTGCTTCTTGGAATCTCTGCTGCTAGCAGGGGGCCTATAGAATTTGACTTCTACCCATACTGACTCAAAAGAGAATCCTGCTACATTACCCACCCTTTCTGTAGCTGTAATAGTATCCTTGACCAGTAATGCCACCCCTCCTCCCCTTTCCCCCCCTCCCTTTTTCCCTTCCTCCCTTTTCCCCCTCCTCCCCTTTCCCCCTCCTCCACTTTTACCCCTCCTCCCTTTTACCCCTCCTCCCCTTTTCCCCTCCTCCCCTTTTCCCCCCTCCTCCCTTTTACCCCTCCTCCCTTTTACCCCTCCTCCCCTTTTCCCCTCCTCCCCTTTTCCCCTCCTCCCCTTTTCCCCCTCCTCCCTTTTACCCCTCCTCCCCTTTTCCCCCTCCTCCCCTTTCCCCCCGTCTCTATCCCTTTTAAAGCACTGAAATCCAGGAATATTGAGAATCCATTCCTGCCCTGGTGCCAGCCAAATCTCTGTAATAGCCACTAAAATATAATTCCATGTATGTATCCAAGCTTTCAGTTCATCACCTTTGTTCCTGATGCTTCTTGCATTGAAGTACACGCACTTTAGCCCTTCTACCTTACTACCTTTACACCCTTTAATCTGTTACTCTCTCCTCAAAGCCTCTTTATATGTTAGATCTGGCTTTACTCCATGCACTATGCTTGCAGTTCTCGCATGACCTTTATCCTCTTCGACCTCACTATCTGCTCTAACACTCTGGTTCCCCTCCCCCTGCAAATCTAGTTTAAATCCCCTGGAGCAGCAGTAGCAAACCTTCCCGCAAGGATGTTAGTCTCCCTCCAGTTCAGGTGCAACCCATCCCGTCGGAACAGGTCCCACTTTCCCTGGAACAAGGCCCAGTTGTCCAAAAACATGAAGCCGTCCCTCCTGCACCAACTCCTTAGCCACGTATTTAGCTGCAATATCTTCCCATTTCTAGCCTCACTAGCACATGGCACGGGTAGCAATCCTGATATTGCAACCCTGGAGGTCCTGTCCTTCAACTTTGCACCTAACTCCCTAAACTCTCTTTGCAGGACCTCTTCCTGCTTCCTATCCACGTCACTTGTCCCTACATGGACCACGACATCTGGCTGCTCACCCTCCCTCCTGAGAATACTGAGAACTCGATCCGAGATATCGCGGACCCTGGCACGAGGGAGGCAACAGACCATCCGGGATTCTCAATCTCTTCCACAGAACCTCCTATCTGTCCCCCTAACTATCAAATCCCCTATCACTACTGCTTTCCAATTTTCCCTCCTTCCCTTCTGAGTTGAGGGTCCAGTCTCAGTGCCAGAGATGCAACCACTGCAACTTGTCCCTGGTCCCTGGTAAACACTTCCATTTCAGAATGAAATCAGTTGTGCTCGACCATCCATTTCATCTAACTCTATCAGTACAAGCATTTATTCCCATTACCCTCTCTTTATTTTGTATATTTAATTCTCATGTTTCCTCTTGACAAGGAGGAGGCCATTTTGCCCGTCAAGCCTGTGGCAGGATGCAAAGCAGTCCCTTGAATTCAATTTTCCTGGAAAATAAATCTCTTCCACAAACCTAGCGACACCCCACCTCTTCCTCACAATTCCACTACATCCCATCAACTCCTCATTTTTAAATACCACCATGCAGCTTGGAAATGTGCACTTCAGTGGATAAATAAGTCTGGAACTTAAAGAAAATAGCATTGTTTCTAATGACATGAAACTACTGGGGCTGAGAGAAACATCTGGTTCATTAAATTGCTTCGGGAAGGAATTTTGCTGACCTCATCCAGTTAGCATGAATGGACTCCAGACCTACCATAGAGACTGACATGCAATTGACATCTTTAGTGATCTAGCAGGCTACTCAGTTCATCGAATTGGCAATAAATGTCTGCCCAGCCAGCCTAGTAAACACTCTGGAAATGAACAAATATGAAAAGGCTTTACCTTTGCAATAAAAAAGTTTCTTCTACATTTTTAATTCCTTCAGTGATTATCTTAAATTGATGGCACTTTATTTTGCTGTGGATCCACTCAGTCAAATCCTTTCATAATTGTAAAGACTGACATTAAATCAAGATGCAAGATTCAAATTTATGTATCATGTGTACATAAAAACATACAGTGAAGTGCATCGCTTGCGATAACGACCGATGCACCCGAGTGTGTTCTGGGGACAGCCTGCAAGTGTCTCTACACCTTTTGGCACCAAGGTAGCATGTGCACAATGTTGAGCAGAACAACAAAACACAACACAACAAAACACAACACAACAGGCAACAAAACAACAGCAAAACCACGGACATCCCACGTCTGCATCGCTGGCCTTCAAGCGTGAAACAGAGCCTTGCACTCTGGCCTGATCTCTAATTACCTCTGCATCCTAAGCACTAACCAGAGCCCTAGCTCCACTCTCTGTCCCCAAAACCATCCCTACAAACCTAAGATAAAACTAACTCTGAGCTGCATCATCAACAGAGGCCACCACTCGCTCCATCTTGGACGGTTTCATTGTTCAACTTTTTCAAGTTTCCCTGTTCATATATTCCACTGGTTATACCAATATAACTCCACAAGTAAGTGATTTCTGAAGCTCGCAACTCTTTGTAATGAGAGCATAAAGTCTGTTCACTTAAATCTTGAAGTCTTTAAAAGCTTTCAATTTATGGACATTTAGTGTTACTTGCTCAAAGTGAATTTCCAACCTTGCAGGAATAGATAAATAGATTTGAAGCTATCCAATGCCTAGAAGGCATTTTAAATATACAGTGAATATTTGGCCAGTAAATATTTTATTTTTGCAACTTGGTATTTTATTTCTGCCGCTCATTCAGAGTGAGACTGGTCTCTCGTGACTGAGTGATCACAGTGTCATTACTGGCTTTTGGAATTGCACCATGTGCATTATATTTAGATATCACAAGTAAACAGAGTATAGAGTGTATTATAATAAATAGCATCAACAGATGTAGTCTAACAACACTGATTATAAAAGTAACATTGAACTAACACCTGCTTAAGCTTTTGTGTAATCATTTATTTGCGAATCATGATTTTTTTTTAAAGCAGAATTAAGTTAAATTATTATCTGAAAAATGGAAACCCACTCTGGGAAGATGGTATCAGGTGCTGGTGGTTCTCCTTTCTGCTCTCATAGTGTATAGAGAGGCCTTGCAGTTACTAGCAGCAGTTGGTGTCTCTAACGAAAAATACTTGGCTATCCAAATAATGAGTGGTATGTATTACATTAAACAGATGTTACAGGAAAGGTTTGGCAGTAGGAAATCATGAAAAAAAGCTGTTTTGTAGAATAAGGTAAAAAAATGTCACTTAATGGCTGACTGTACAAGGCACTTCCCATCGTGCCACCAAAGCGCAACTCGGAATAGAACTTTTCAGATTTGAATACTCTTAGAACTGAAAGCAATTTAACTTTCTGCAGAACTGTAATTTGATTTTGACCACCCACATGTATAATATGAAATATGTACATGCAAACAAGTTGAATATTTTTAATACTTGAGTAATTTTTGTTTCAGGCATGTAAGGTAAAGCTAATTTTCTTAAATATTTACATGTGTGCCCATGTAAAAACAGGTCCATTTAGGGAATGGAGACAGTAGGGATGGGATGAGTAGTTTGGATCTCAGTGGTTGGAGAATGTGATTGTTGAAATGTCAGTGGTCAGGGGAATGGTTGGTGATCGGTGCAGAGTGTTTGTTGGGTTGGCAGGTTAGTGAATGGTGGGGGATAATGGATAGTCAAGACAAGTAAGCTGAAAGCCATGATGGGAGGTAGGTTGCCCAGCTGGTTGTTTTGGCGACATTCTGAAGTAGTTCCAGACATGCTGAGAATGTTGACTTCGGTATTTGTATCCTGTGGACGGCAAGGTGGGTGTAGATGAGGATTGTTTGGCCATACTCTGTGTGTGCCCAGATTCCTCCAACCTACAGCATCAGAGAGACCTTAGGGTGAAAATTATATCCTTAATGCAACTCCATGAAGTCCTCAGTAATCAGTTTTGTTTTTTTTTGTTGAAATGGCATTGCGTTGTGGTAGAAGTGTGATATTATGCAAATCAGTTCAAGGGAATGGTGCTTTATCAAGTTGCAAGCAGGAATTAGGATAATGATATGATTAAACAATGACTACAAATCTCTGGAATGGCAGTGCAATCTGTTAATCTTGGGTCATTTGGGCACTTAGGTTAGTTAATTGTAACAGAAAAACAAAGATTTTATGCTTTATCTAATATTCTACACTTCTTTGTAAATTGATCAGGATTTAAAGTTATTACAAATCCAAGTGCAGTAGTTGCTGGGAACCTGAAAACACTGGAGGTGCTCAGCAATCGGGCAATATCTATTGAGAAAGAAACAATTCGTGAAGATGTCACTTGCTCAGTATATATTTTTTAAGTTGAAATAGAATCTCCATTCAATGCCTGCCAGGGGTTCACAGTGTTTACATAGTATATAAATGCCAGTTGTAATTACCACCTCTTTTTACATATAGTTTCTGTCTCCAAGTTGATCCATGAAAGCATTGCTGATACTATTGCCTGCTTTCTCATGTGTATTTAGATCTTAATATGATGTCAGATGGCTCTGCATTCTTATGCTAATGTAGATCACAATTTTCTAATTCTAACACTGAATAATGCTTCAGTATCTGCAAGTAAAGTGATATAGTACATATAGAAGTTAGCAAAGCCAGTGGAGTAGATACTTCACCTAAATTATGGCACAATTTAGTATACCACACTCGAAATGACAGTAAGGGAAGGTTAACAGAACATTTGGGTTTTTTTGCACTAAGTGAGAGCATTGCCTTGAATACAAAATAATATTGTGGATTTGTACATGATGAAAGAAGTAGAATCAATTTTCCATAGAACGTCAAATTAAATGTTTAATGAAAGTATCATGAGTGATTTTCTGTGTTTATTTTTGGCCAAGCAGCAAATTCAAATTTGTTCAGTATTTCTTTAAGTAAATAAAGCAACATTTAATTTGTAACCTAGCAACTCAATTCACTTTATAATGAGAAATAAAAGCAATTGGGCAAATATATCATGTCTGTAACAAGGAATCACTTGCTCACATTTAATGATGCAAAATTTAGCTATATTGTAATGCATTCTTCTGTAAACATGACAGTTTCACAGCCAAAGCCAATGTTGTAAAGTAAATCCATAGCAGTGTGCTGACTTCATATTGCCTACATATTCCAAAATCTCAGTACTGTTGATCAGTTGGGATATCAGCACAGATCAAATGACATTTTTAGTTTCAGTCAAAACCTGCAGATACTTCAAAAGGGGTGTGTGTGTGTATATATATGGAGAGTGTAGCAGATAAGTGGTTGGGACAAATAGTGGAAGCCATGCAGGAGGGAGTTGATCCAGGGACCATTGAAGGAAGTGTCAATCTAATTTTTCAATACAGCGCTGGAGAATTCATAGATCCCACAGTAGGGCATCGTGTAACTGGCTATGGTTATCATTGCAAGAGTTAAGGTTTGAGGGCCTGAGTCCACGGCTAGAAAAAGCCCAATGATCTCACACAAGTGTTGAAGGTCAGTGAACGTATCTTCAAGAACAATATGTATTAACATCAGGTACTGGTCATTCATCTGCCAATAATCAGCATTAGTTGGACATGCTGCAAACCCTCTCAATTCAGCAACTGGAAAGTTCACACCACAGTACACAGCCCACACAAGTTGCCAGCCCCATTCATCCTTGGCACCTACAACATACAGCAGCAGGGATGAGACCCATCCCGGAGTTTTGCAAGACAAGTGACAACCAGATGCAACAGGACTAACCAAAGGAGGAGTGGTGCAACTAAGTGTCCTAACCACAGTGGAAGAAATGGTGCTGGCTGATATTCGGACAAATTGCTATTGAAGGGAATAAAGATTAGCTCTATTTGTCACACGTACATTGAAACATGCAGTGAAATGCGCCATTTGCATCAAATCAAATCAGTGAGAATTGTGTTAGGTGGCCCACAAATGTTGCCACCCTCCTGGCAGCAACATAGCATGCCCACAACGCACTAACCCTAAACGTACATCTTTGGAATGTGGGAGGAAATTGGAGTACCCAGAGGAAATATTCGCAGTCACAGAGAAAACGTACAAACTCTTTACAAATAGTGGCAGTAAACAACCCTGATCTTACAGCTGGGTTTGTAATAGTGTTATGCTAGCTGCTAGGCTACTGTAGCCAGAGGCAGTTTGAAGCCGTGGACGGTGATGGTGTTACTTAATACTTGATTCTTCTCCTCACATCCCATCTGCTGAACACTCGGCACTGAGTTTCCAGCTGCAGATGATGTAATTTGCATCTCTTATTTAATTGCATTGAGATGCAGCCTAATCACGGGACAATTTACAATGACCAAGTAACCTATCAACCGATATGTCCGCAGGACTGCCGGGTGAAACTGGACACCCGGAGAAAACCCGGGAAGAATGTACAGACTCCTTATAGGCAGCAGCAGGAATTGAACCCATGCCTCCTGTACTGTAAAGCGTTGTGCTAACCACTATGCTACTATGCCGCCTCCCTGCCCCTCCCCCACCACCTCCCACGTCCTGCAAAAAGAGCAGCCTGAACAGGCAGAGGAAGAACTGCAGGGTGGCACCAATGAGAAGAAGTCACACCAGAATCTGACTTCACCCTCACATTCGTCATCAATAATTTAAAGGACTCTTAACAAAGTACGATCTGCAAATGTTGATGCCCATCTGTTTTTGTCAATAGCTTAGACCACCAAAGTGAATAGTCTGCTGCAGAATTAGAGTGCAACCTTGTCATCGAGCGACATTGACCACTTGTTCCCACACCCAGAGGCTGTCCATGTGCAGATTGCTCTTCTCTGTTACTGGGTACATCACCTAGGGGTACTGGGAGATGAGGAAGATTGGTACTTAGAACCACACATAGGTGATTAGTTCATTTATTTTATACAGTGTGGTACAATGCCAGTTGTATGTCTACCTTGTCAGCATTTGTTTTTGAATTGCGGCCAAATGAATGGTCAGGCCATAGAGGACCAATAAGCGATGTGACTGTAGCTGTGGAAACTCGTATGGGTTTAAACTTACCCCCCGCCCATTCAAATTCCATTCCATTCGCTCAGCTCCTTCATCTTCTCTTGAATTTGTTTCACTTTCAAGGCTTTCCATAAGACTGCTGTGCAATGTCTTCCTTCCTGTTGAACCATGACTCCCCTTTTACATAGCTGACAGTTGAATCTATTTTCCAAACTACTCTTGTCACCACTTCTCATCCAAAGAGAGCGAAGATAGCATTGCTATGGTCCTCACCTTTTACCAGCTTCTGAATGAATTGAAGCATCTTTTGCATTTTCCATCATGTTCAACAAGATTCCATCATGAGCCTCATCTTCCATTCCTCTTTTCTGTGCAATAACGTGGACGCTTGACCTCACAATCTAGCTCACTATGACCTTGCAACTTATTGCCTACCTGCACTGCACTTTCTCTGTAAATGTAATACTTTATTTCTACATTGTATATTGTTTTACCTGGTTTTACCTCAGTGCTCTGCATGGATATAAGACAATTTGTCACAATACCTTGGTACATGTGTCAACAATGAACCAAATTGCCTGTCTCCCTCAACCTCTCTGCAATTTTCAACAATGTCCCCGATTTCCCAGTTTATATGAAGAGTCTGCAAGCTAAAACACTAGTTGTGTGTAATTTTCTGTGGGTGTTGCCAGATGTGCAAGTACTTCCAGCATTTTTGTACCTTTTGTGTGGCTTACAGCCTTTGCAGGATCTTGAAGGGGAAGTTAGAGCTGTAGTTACATCAGCACAGATGAATTATTTGCTTTCAGGACAAACAGAGGGAAAGTGTGTGGAATAGCATCATATTTCCACTTCTTCCTTCCACCCTTTGGTGATCTCCAGAATAGCTCATGGCAAATGCTGATGCCTCATAATGGCAAAAAATCGCAGCATCTATGTGGATATTGTAATCCAAAGATAACCTCTCCCTTCCAGTAATTGAATTGCTGTGGTGGCTTAAAAGCATTGGCATAATGGATTTCCACTATGAGAAGGCATTATGATTCTTGCCTTAACTGAATAATTTTACTCCTACTTCACATACAGCTAAACACTGAGGGAGAAGAATCATATTTAGTTCTAGTATCAGGCAACATCAATGTGAGGTATCCACTAAACAATTATGGTTAATTTGATAGTTCATGGCAATACCTAACATCCTGGCAAATGTATTAACTTTCTCCACTTGCTAAGTTGTTGAAAGAATAACTGAATTATAGATAGCTTTCTTTGAAAAGAGGATCTTCCTTGTTTAACCATAGATGGCAGTCTCAATGGTTTTGCAAATAATTCCAGCTTCAGTATGGAAGGAGCCACATTTATATTAGTTCATTGTTATGGTTTCATCAATAGACATTGATAGTACTATCCTTAGCTTGATTTGAAGTTTTGGGTGTTACCAGTTGGTGCAGCCCAGGACAGTTGCCCAAAGATACGAGAAATATGCCAATACAGAGAGATTAAGCAGGGAGCATGCGGAGTAAGAGGAGTTGCAGGTGGAAAGGTGTGAATGACAGCAGAATTCTAGGTGAGAAACAACATTTCTCTTGGCTGTTCACAAAACAGAAACTTGCGCATGTACTTCCAAGTATCTGTCCCTCAATTAGAATGAAGTCACTGATATTTTGGGTGTTGCTTATTCTTTCTCTATGGATAGTAGGGTGGAGATACATCTCTACCAAAGGAGGTGTAAGGTGCTCCTTCCCTCCACTAGCCTACAGGTCACCCTTGGGCAAGGTGTGGCTTAGCACAACTCCCCCCCCCCCAACCAATCAGGGTCACAGGAAGCCATGGGAGCAGGTGTCGGATGGCCGTATGAGCAGCTGGTGTACATCACAGGTCCTGGTTAAGCGACCACTGACACTAGTCAGACAATCTCTGAAGAGTACTGATAATGGCTGGGGTCACCTGTCTTGTCAAGACTCTGCCCACAAGCATGCAATGCCAAACAACTACTGCAGAAAAATTTGCCAAGAGCAATCATGGTCATGGGATGATGACCACCTACATCATATGACATGGCACAGAATGACAATGATGATGATGATTATTCCCCCTGTATTGGCGTATTGCTAATGCAGCCATTTTTTGGGGGCAATTGCCTTGTACTGAAGCAACAAAGTCTACAAAATGAGGTTCAACAGCAACATACCATCCTCTGTCAACAGCATGGACCAAAAGCACCAGGCATATGTAGAATTGTAGCAAAGTTGGAAGAAATCAGCCAGCATCCAACCTACATGTAACATCTGCGTTGAGCGTGTCTCATCTCGTGTGACTGGCTACTGCACTCATTATGAGAAAATCAAATTACACGGTACTGTACTAGGTGCTAGAGGGCCATCAGAAGCTCCAGGTGTTGGAAGGAGGCAGTGAATAGAAAAAACACATTGCTAGAGGTAAGTTTTATTTATAAAAAATAGCAATATCTGCAAAGTATTAACATGAACAAGAACAATTCCAAATTCCAACATTCTGTTTAGGTTCCAAATCTCAGATATCGAATGAAAACCAAATTCCTTTTTAGTTAGAATCAGTGAGATTCATTAGAATAACCTTTATTACTCCAATTTCTCTAACTAATTATATCTAGTGTTATTCCCTATTTAAAGGTTTATAGACTAACATTTGCCTTTCTATTTATCCCTAGATAGTTAGGAAACTAATTGGATTCCTATTTTTAAGTATTATGGTTAACCTCAGTTGCAGTTTCAAGCCAGTATGCCAACAAATTCAAATTCCACACCCCCCCCAAAAATAATACACACATACATACGCAGTTTAAATCCTTTCATGACCAACAAAACAACCTCTAAACAAAGTAAATCTCATTGAGTCACTTATTAAAGTCCTTACAAAATACTCAGTTCTTCCAAAAGCTCAAATTCAGATCCTTCGAATGAAAAATAAACTTATAGATCCAACCGTATTAAATCTTCTAAGTCTTTTGAAGACTTTTGTTCCTGCACTGGTTCTTTGATCTTGGGTGGCTGACCATCCTGTTTCTTGATTTGTTGGACAAAATACACGTGTCCCTGCTTTTTGAACGTTCGCTTTACGAAACCTCACTGTTACGAAAGACCTACATTAGTACCCTGTTTTCGCTTTCAGAAGGTGTTTTCACTGTTACGAAGAAAGGCAGCATGCGCCCCGAGCAGCCGCTCTGCCCTGGATTCTCACCAGCATTGCTTAAACACGTTGCATTGAGCAGCCGTTAGCAAGATGAGTTCTAAGGTGTCGGAAAAGCCTGAAAGAGCTCGTAAGGCTGTTACACTTAGCGGAAAACTAGATATAATTAAGCATTTCGATCGTGGTGAACAAAGCAAGGACAAAGTGAGTTTGGCTTGTGGAAGTTGACGAAGATGATGTTGAAGAGGTTTTGGCATCCCATGACCAAGAACTGATAGATGAAGAGCTGATGCAATTAGAAGAGGAAAGGATAACAATCAAAACCGAATGCAGAATTGAAGCAACTGTGTGAGATTTTCGCTGCAAGGATAAAGTACGACTTTAATTTTGAAAGGGTACATAGGTTTAGGGGATATTTGCAGGATGGTTTGAGTGCTTACAAACAACTGTATGATAGAAAAATGCGCGAGGCTCAGCAGTCAAGCAAGCCTTCCACATCAGCCACAGCAGACGACGAACCTCGACCTTCGACATCGAGGCGGTCAGTCATAGGAGAAGATGAGCTGCCTGCCCTAATCGACGATGAGATGACACCCCTGTGTCCCACCACCCCAACACCTGGGCCCAGGACAGATACCGTACCGATTCGCGGAGAATGCAGCGGTAGCCGGGAGGCACACAGCACATCTTTAAGAAAAAAAGCCGAAATAAACATGCTAATTAATTAGGTGCCACCTAGCACATAATTGTCGGCCCAGATCAAAGGTAATGTAATCGGCAATTACCTCTGATCTGCGCCGACATTTACGTGCCGGGCAGCACCTAATTAATTAGCATGTTTATTTCAGCTTTTTTCTTAAAGATGTGCTGGATGCGTCCCGGCTACCGCTGTGTTCTTCGTGGCAATGTATCGGGTCGGCGGCCCGGATGGTGGGGGCCACTGCAGCACCCAGCCTGCGACGACACAGTCTAACACACCATCATCAGTGTGCTCGGCGCTGTTTTCCCAGTTCCGGTAAGTGATACTACACTGTACATACATTATTTCTACTTTATATAGGCTGTGTATTTTTACGTGTTATTTGGTATGATTTGGCAGCTTCATAGTTTAAAGGTTACTGGAGAGCGCGTTTATGCCAACAGCGCTTGCATGAGATTTTCTCTACGGAGATCTGTGCAGGCAATCGTGGTAGAGAAGTATCTCTACTTTATATAGGCTGTGTATTTATCATATCATTCCTGCTTTTACTATATGTTACTGCTATTTTAGGTTTTATGTGTTATTTGGCATGATTTGGTAGGTTATTTTTGGGTCTGCGAACGCTCACAAAATTTTCCCATATAAATAAATGGTAATTGCTTCTTCGCTTTACAACATTTCGGCTTACGAACCGTTTCAGAGGAACGCTGTACCTTCGGATGGTGGGGGAAACCTGTCATGGAAAGTCGATTCACAATACTTACACAAAAAAATCCTGAGCTATATACAACAGGATTGCAATCCATAAGTTCTTATGCACATTCTATTTTCTATATAACTCAATGTCAATTTATTTCCAAACACTTCTCAGTTACAACACTACTGAACATATTTCACACACAAATTATACACTCAGAACAGTAAAGTGTTTTATCTCACCAAATCCCTTGGTATGATTTAACAGAACTATTTCTGGGTTACACAGTAGATATCTTACACACCACACTCTGCCGATATCGTCTCACTATAGCTGATGCTTGTTATAGCCATAGCTTCAATAAAACTTTTATCGATATCGTCTCCCTCCAGGGGTTTCACCCTGAGAATTTCCAATAAGTAGTTAGTAGCTATTAACTCCACTTTTAACAGTTTTTATCTTTACTTAGTTGTGTTTCTGTTGCTTGTCCACGCCTGCTTCACCACACCTCGTTCTTGCATAGCTTTTATCATCCCTTCACTGGTGGAGCTTTCTGAGATTACATCTTTGGGTTTAATTAATCTGGGTTACATATAAATCATGTGCAGTTTCTGTAAATGATTTTTATGGGAAATTTGTCCCTTCCTGGTATTGAACATATTCAGCAGCATGAGTGTAAAATCTGTTGGCTAGAGAATTGAGCTTACAAAATGCAATGCTGATATCACATTGTGCATGCTGATTGATGTCATGATCTCTGTGGCTTGCACTCTTCCAGCAAGTGTTCTCTGCATGTACTAGCAACCGACCAATATGGTGTTCCATACAGTTTACTCCACAAAGGAGAGCATATACAGCAGCTGCCACTTTGTAACTCTAAGGACACTTAATGCCTCTCAAAATGTCCAACAATTCCAAATTTTTCCTGGTAATCTGTGTTAAGCATTTGCTTGCCTCCCATGCATTCTACAAAGGCTGGTTTGAAAAAATACAAAGCAAAATCTTGACTCAAAATAATGCATCAAGTTTTTGCCATTGCCATAGACACGGTGGTGCCTATGTTGCAGTAATCAATCATGGCAGAGTTTTAAATTAATCACGGAGTGTTTAAAGCCAACAATATGGATTCAGAAGAATTAAGAATGTACAACCAAGAAAATTAATGGACATTCGATGTATGTTTCCGTATTTTGCCTGCACAATGGAAAAATCTACTTGTTCAGAAAAAAAGTAACAGAGCACTTAAGCAAAAACAGAAACTATCAACTTTGTGACTCAAATATATCAAATATAAAGTTGTCAGCAGCCACTGAACTCATAGCACTCATTAATGAGATTGGTGTACATCCTGTTTTATAGTGTTTATTTATTACCTATGATCATAATACATCATTATTTGCTTTTATAGTCCATGTTTTTAAGAGTAGTCCAAATCTGTAGCAATGTATCTGTGTTGTTGAGGGATGCAAAGTTTACTGATTCTTGTCAAGAAGATAAAAGAAACTGCTAAGTCTGCCACATGGTTGCATAGTGGTTAGCTCAACACTTTACAGTAACAGGGTTCAATTCCTGCCACTGCCTGCAAGGAGTTTGTATGTTCTCCCGTGTTTGCGGAGGTTTCCTCCAGGTGCACCAGTTTCTTCCCGCAGTGCAAAGACGTACGGGTTGGTTGGTTAATTGGTCATTGTAAATTGCCCTGTGATTGGGCTAGGATTAAATCGAGGGATTGCTGGGCAGCGTGGGTCAAACGTCTGGAAGGGCCTATTCCGTGCTGTATCCCAATAAATAAACAAACAATACAGTGTTAAGGAAAACATCTCCATGCTATTCACTTTTGTTAATGTTATTCTGTATTTTATTGCTTTCAGTTCATTGGCCTTTACTTAACAAGCAAAAGGCTTGAACCTATTATTGAAAGAAAGACTCATCAGAATATTATACACAGAGAAAAATACTTTCTACTTGATTTCCACAGTTGTTCATGCAGTAGTTTTTGCTAAAATTACCAGAGCTGGAATGATGCAATACAGAACGTCAAGGCACATTAGGTTGCAGATAAAAATTACTCTTCTTCCCACATGTGATGCTTCAATATTTATTCCTTACCCACACAATTTTGTACTGAGTTTTAGAAATAATGTTTGAGATTGGCTGCTTTATTTTTAGTTCTGTAATTTCATGTCAACATTAATGTTTTCATTTTTATGGTGCTGCTTCCTAGATGTTATTCTTTGGTTATATAATTTGAATTACAAGAGCTGCAGGTGCTGAATGAAATGCATTTAATGGACTGAATAATTTAGAATGTCCATAATTCAGAAATTATTTGTTTAATTCGTGTTTCAAAATAACTATAGTATTTAATATAAAAAGGAAATTATATGTAGTCTGTTTTATGAACAAAATACTTAAAGCACTATTGTGAAAATCTAAATCGTTGGTGTTTGTATTTGCTGGCATGGTATATGGTGCATTTTATTTCTAATTGAAAATATACTCATTGAAATTCAGCTACAGTAACTGAAAAAAATAACCTTTGGCTTTGGAAACAGGTCCAAACAGGAATGTGGAATACACTCTTGTTGACTCTGCTGATGGATTTTTTTCAATTGATAAATATTCTGGAATCATTAGCCTGGAAAAGGCACTGGATAGGGAACAGCAGGCATTGTACAACCTCACTGTCAGAGCCACAGACCAGGGAGAGACATGGAAACTCTCAACTTTTGCCACAGTCACGATAATTGTATTGGACATCAATGACAATCCACCGGTTTTTGGAAGACGAGATTATCTCACCACAGTACCTGAAGATGTACCACGGGGTACTGAAGTTCTGACCGTCTATGCAGCCAGCAAAGACATTGGTGCAAATGCAGAAATTACTTACAGTATTAGATCTGGTAATGAACATGGTAAATTCAGAATTGATCCTCAGGAAGGTAAAAATTCATCTTTTCTTTCAAATACATATCAGTTTACTGTTCATGCTAGAACATCAAGTATTTACTGATCTGGTGGGAGCAATTTCATTAAAATGTTCATTATGTTTCTTCCTTCATGGAAATTTCTTAAATATTTGAATAGTACAGGTATCTTGCATAATACAAATAGATACTTTATTGATTTATTTGTTCATTAGTGTTTTCTAACTGATCACAGAAAGAATAAACTCCCCTTTACATGCTGTGTAAAGCTCCAAAAGCATGCATTAAATTAATTAAGCATGCATGTTACCCTACTGCTAAGAATATAAGACATATTTTCATGTAAATGAGTTCAAATTTTGCAAATAATTAAGAATATGAAAATTCATTTGACATATAAAGCCATTCCTTTAAAAATACCATCCCATCCTCAATATATTGCTCAGTCCTTTTTTGTTTGGAACTACATATTATGGTTCTAGAACCAATGAGAATTTTATGTATCTCCTGCTTTTTGTATGTATTTTCTGTATATTTCTAATCTGAATAGTACTCAATAGCTTTCCGGCATTTGTCATTGCATTGGACTTTGCATATCAAAGGTGAGAACCACAGAATTAAGTTAAGGCATTTAATTTAATTTAATTTAATCTCATTCAAGATGTTCGTGAATATCTAGTTGAGTGAAGATCCATTGCAAAATAGTAGACCCATTGGGCCCAAAAATAATCTTAAACTACGAAAAATGAGCAAGAACACACTGCTTTTTTTTAAATTCTGAGGCATTCAAAGAAATGTAGCTTATGTTCTCCCAAGAATGAATACATTGGATGCCATCTTGATAGCTGTAGGAAATGATCTGTTTGCAATGAATATTTTCTTTTATAGGATTCAGACATAATTTTACAATATTTTTGAATTCTCTTTTAAATGCAGGAATTATTTCTGTAATTGAACCTCTTGATTATGAAACTTGTAAGAATTACTACCTCACAGTTGAAGCCAGAGATGGAGGCTCTCCTTCGCTGAGCACAGTAACTACCGTCAATGTCAATGTAACAGATGTAAACGATAACCCACCAGAATTTAGCAGGGATATATACAATTCAGTTATCAGTGAAGATGCACCCATTGGAGATTCTGTTGCTTTGGTATGTTTCTTTTTTTTCCTTCAATATAATTCAACCACATACTGAAAAAAGTATTCTTGAAAGTCACACAAGTTACAAAACTAATAATTGTTAAGTGTAGCGTTGCGAATTTACTGGTGTAACACATTGAAATGCTACAATGAGGTACTGCAGTGATAGACAAATACTAGAAAAAGGTTGGACTCAGTGATCAGATTTAGGTGTCCTGAGTAGGTAGGCAAGATCCTGTGGAAGGTTCTAATATGACAGATTCCATCTTTTACCATTTCCTTCTTTCTGCAAATTCTTGGGATTAATTTCAGCACAGGTTGGTGGGGGTATACAGGCCAAGCATAAGCCTAGGGGCTTTCTGGAGCATCCTGAAGCTTTGCCAGATGTGGTAACATTCAGGGTTCCACCCTATGCCACAAGGCAAAAATTTCCATTTGCTTTTGAGACAACGACGATGGAATAGATATGAAGGATATTTCCTCAATGATTGGCAGGTCAGCGAAATCTTCTTGCTCCCAATACTTAAGCTACTAGAATTTCCTGTGATATTCTAACAGTGGTATTAGTGATATTTGCACCACTGCTCATTTAGTTACCTATCTTTAAAATGCTGGTAACTTACTCCTGAATTTGTGGTTTTGATATTATATGATAACAGGTACATAACTACACCATAAATTAGGCCACAGAAAATCTTTGCAAACGAAGATAGAAATCATGATAAAGCACTAAACATGTCATCTTTAGTTTACAACAACACAGAACGAAACCAGTCGCTCCACACAAGCTCCCATGGAGTCATTCGTCCTTTTCTGTGCACCTATAATTTACTTCTGATCATGCAAGCCCATCACTTTCCTTTGATTCTTCCATCCATTAAACAACACTAAGGGTTAAAGTAGTCATTTAATCTGCCCACATTTCTTTGACCTTAAAATCCATTTAAGATCGATTAAACAGACTATATTTTCCTCATTTTTTAAGTCCTCTTCAACATGTATTTGATTACCTCTCAAAACCTGCACGTGACATTGGTTTTGTGTTCTCTATAACAGCCAAAGTTTTACTCCTGAGGTGATCTGCTAAGTTAGGGATGCTAAATAAGTGGATATAGTTATTGCTAAATATAAACATTATTGGCAAGAAAAACTTATGTTTATATGGGCCTGTTATTTTGATTTTTTTTTGTCATACACATAAAGTTTATTCTTCGATTGGTTTTGTTGACAGTTTGATATAAAAAGAAATCTGTTTATCAATTGTATTGTACAATATTAATTGTGAATTTGATCGCACAGGTGCTGGCAGAAGATTGGGACAGCCAAGCTAATGCACAGATTCATTTCTCCATTGTGAATGGAGATCTGGGTAAATACTTCAGCATCAATCCGGTCACAGGCTTAATCAAAATCAAAGAACAACTTGATAGAGAAAAAGTAAGGAAAGATTGAACAAGGACTATTTCTGAAAATTGTACTGCAACATTTTAAAATTAATTTCTAATGTCTCAAAAATAAAAACAACAGGAAATGATGGAGTTGAGCTGCAGATCAGGTTACATCTTACATCTCTGGGAAGAGAAACAATAATGAGAACATTGAGTGAAAGGAAAGAAACTTATTTAGAGTGTGGTGGGGTATAACTGTGATGAAGTAAAATGGGCTGACTGTGGGGTGAATGGGAATGGTTAGAAGTTTAGAACATAGGCAAATGAATTTAGGAGTTGCAAAATGCAGAGCAGGAAGAGATACCTGGCAGGGCAGGCTGATCATGTTGTCCACATTTTCAGAAAAATAAAAAAAGATTACAGCAAATATGTTGGGTCAACATCGCTGGTGAATGATACCAGATCAAGTTGCCAGAAGTTGTAGAATTCAGTATTGAGTCTGGAATACTGCACATGCTGAGATGGAATTGCTGTTCCTCATGCTTGCATTTGGCCTTATTGTGATAATGCTCGAGTCCACAGACTGAGTGGGACTGAATCACAGAGTGAATGTGACAGGCAGCATGAAGCTCAAAGCCACTTCTATGGACTGAACACAGGTGCTCCACAAAGGGATCACCCGGTCTGTGTGTAGTTTCTCCAACGTAGAGAATACCCCATTGTGAAAACCACATGGACTACACTTGATTGGAATAAAAGTGCAAGTGAATCGATACTTCACCTGAAATGACTATGGAGGGAAGATTTCCCAAGGAAATGGGATCCATGACTAACTGGGCGACCGTGGCTTGATATTCACTGTTGGGGGTTGTGATCCAAATGGAGATATAGACATAGAAAACCTACAGCACAATACAGGCCATTCAGCCCACAAAGCTGTGCTGGACATATTCTTACCTGAGAAATTACCTAGGGTCACCCATGGTCCTCTATTTTTCTAAGCACCATGTACCTATACAGGAGTCACTTAAAAGACCCTATCGTATCCGCCTCCACCACCGTCGCTGGCAGCCCATTCCACACACTCACCACTCTCTGCATAAAAAAACTTACCCCTGACATCTTCTCTGTACCATCTTCTAAGCACCTTAAAACTGTGCCCTCTTGTGCTAGCCATTTCAGCCCTGCGAAAGAGCCTCTAACTATCCACACGATCAATGCCTCTAATCATCTTATACACCTCTATCAGGTCACCTCTCATCCTCCGTCGCTCCACGGAGAAAAGGCCGAGTTCACTCAACCTATTCTCATAAGGCATGCCCCCCCCAATCCAGGCAACATCCTTGTAAATCTCCTCTGCACCGTTTCTATGGTTTCCACATCCTTCCTGTAGTGAGGCGACCAGAACTGTGCTCAATACTCAGAGTGGGGTCTGGCCAAGGTCCTATATAGCTGCAACATTACCTCTTCACTCCTAAACTCAATCCCACAATGGTTGAAGTCCAATGCACCATATGCCTTCTTAACCACTGTGTCAACCTGCGCAGCAGCTTTTAGTGTTCTATAGACTAAAAGCATCCTATGGACTCGGACCCCAAGATCCCTCTGATCCTCCACACTGCCAAGAGTCTTACCATTAATACTATATTCTGCCATCATATTTGACCTACCAAAATGATCGCCTCACACTTATCTGGGTTGAACTCCATCTGCCACTTCTCAACCGTGTTTTGCATCCTATCAATATCTCCCTGTAACCTCTGACAGCCCTCCACACTATCCACAACACCCCCAATCTTTTTGTGTCATCAGCAAATTTACTAACCCATCCCTCCACTTCCTCATCCAGGTCACTTATAAAAATCACGAAGAGTAGGGGGTCACAGAGCAGATCCCTGAGGCACACCACTGGTCACCGACCTCCATGCAGAATATGACCCGTCTACATCAGGAAGTATCTGATAACTGATGACTGACTTTTGCAAAACAGAGGTCTGTTCACCAGGGTCACACTTGTCAGTGGGTTTCATGATGATATCAGGGTTGGTTCATAGTGAGTAGAGTGTTGCACATTCACAGTGGGATAGGTTAGAACACGAGAGCAGAAGAGTCTAAATGGGTAATGCTTTTTCAGCTGTTAGTGAACAAATTGGTATCTCATTGGGTTACAACTGCAACATAGCATAGTAACAAGCCTTGCAGGGAGGCTCACTGCTCAGTTTGCTTTCTACTATGTGAGCCAGCTGGTGTTAAAAAAAGATATTCAGCATTTGGTTACTGAATCCCTGAATTCTTCAGAAGGAAACTACAACCGGTTACCATACATTTGTTTGCTGCAACATGCAGTTTCCTTGATGCCTTGAAGTTCTGTGCAGCTTCCAAATGGGAAAATCATAATCAAACAACTGGGCATGCCAAGGTCTCCGACAGAAATATGTTGAGTAAATGACTTAAGTGGATTTGAGTAATGGAGAAATGAAATTGTAGTGCAAACAAAAATCCTTAAAAATATATTTCAGGATAATATAAATCACTTATTTAATGAAGAGGCAGAAAAAGGTGTTACTTAATTGAAAAGCAAATTAAAATTCAAATATATTTAGTTAAATATATTATCTGATCTTTCAACTTTTTCTTTATATGTCAAAATACTACCTTTGTTTGATTCATACAAATCATTTTATTATAGAACAAACTTAAAAATTATGGTAATTGTATTACTTCCTAATCTGAGTAAGTTTTTAGTTGAAATGTTTATTTTTTATGAACAATAAACTTCAAGGCATTTGGAGCCCAGAGGCTGTTGCAGTACTTTTGAAGGCTGCTGTTGAGAGTGTGGTGAGTTGTTCTAGCAACTTCTCTTGAGTACTGCTGCAAGCTGCGGTTCTCATTTGTGATTCTTGAGTGAGCTTTTCATAGTGACTGGTGGGCATTTTTAGGAGAAATTGTGGCCAGCAACGGCTCAGAGTTGGAGGTGTGCAACTACACAAGGCCATTTAGCTAACTGACTATGCAAATGAGAAGAAAATTTCTCTTGGTGTTGGAAGGGCAAGAAAAAAACTGTATGTGGTGTCTAAATCACCTTGAGTTTGTACTGTAACAAACAAGAGGGATGTTGGAAAGAGGAAATATTTAAAGTTCAAAGCTCAAAGCACATTTATTATCAAATATGTATACAATGTACAACCTTGAGATTCATCTCCTAACAGGCAGCCACGAAACAAAGAAACCCAAAAACAAACCCCATATATATAGAAAAAAAAGTTGTCTAACACCCAGTGTGTAGAGAATAAAAAAACATGTCATGCCCATAAGAAAATCATGTCATCGTAAACTGGAAGTTATAGAGAGGTATGACTTTCCGCTATCACTTTACCTCCACTCAGGCCTAATACATTTTCCTGGCTTAGGGCTTAAAGCATGCGCAGCAGGCTGGCTGCAGCATTCATGAAAATCGGAGTCTCTCTCAGTCAAGTGCAAACCTTGGGTGAAGCCTGAAGTATCAGGAAGTGAATCATACATTCAGACAGAAAAGGAGAGGTCCAATTGTGATTGTGATTAAGACCAAACTTTTGAGACAAATTTCAACCTATTCAGTCCTTCAAAAAACAAGAGCTGGATGTTAGAACGGTAGGATGTAAGACTGCACAGAGCACATTCCCTCTGTGCTGCTACTTTATTTCCACTGTGGCTGCAATTTTGACCTCACTTGCCACAGGAAGCTAGAGTGACCCCGATAAAATGAAAAGAAATTTTAACAGTATTTGGGCCCTCTTGTTCTCACCAGCATCTCTGTATTATATTTGTACAGTGGATAACAGATGTAAAAATCAAGAAGGAAATTAGGGTTTTGAAGTGATGGTAGAATTTATTTCTTCCTTTCTACCTCTTCCTGAGTCAAAGATTGGGTGATGGTTGGATAGAGGGTTGGAGTTGGGTCATACAGGTGAGGGACTAAGAAAGCGCACCATATGAGGAAGTAATCAAAGGCTGGGCTTGGGCAAAGAGCTCACCAGAAGTCAGAGCATTGTTTTCTCTGGATTCTGTAAGGGATGGGGCCTGGGCATTCAGAGACAGAGTTGGAGATGGGTTTTATGAAGAGATAATTGAAAGTCTGTTAGAGAAATTTTTTGGGGTTCTGAGGACAATGGCATGTAGAGAGGTAGTTTTGAGAGTGAACAATAAGAGAAATGTTCTCAGTGGAAGACGACAAACTCCTCAGACTAAGTGGCAGTGGAACACAAGGTTAGGCTCATCCTAAATCCATCTAATCTTCAGCATTCAAGAGTCACATGTTGAATACAGTTTTATGTGATTGTACCCACCCAATGGCTTTCATGCAAGTATCGCACAGAGGATCTGGAAAGTGGGTTAGAGGGGCAAAATACCTGACTGAATATGGCAATTTGATTTTTAATAATATTCTATTGAATAGTAATCGGACATTTTGTTCTGTGTGACAGAAATTCTGGCCAATATTTTTGCATTCTGTCCTCCTATTAAAATCGGACTTTTTAGCCTTCAGATAGGGAAACTGTAGAATTGGCATTACAATTTAGTAATTACTTGTGTTAGTTAAATGATTTATCTCAGAGTGTTTAGCTGTAACAGAATATTGTTACATTGTGGTTGTATTTATTTTAGCAGTCTGAGAATATAATGAGGTATTGGGGGTAACTTCTTTCAATAAAGTATCTTTGAATCATTGAAAATGCTCTATAATTACTCTATAATTCTTGTTCAATTATCTCAACAGGTGTCTGGCTATTCACTAATTGTGCAAGCTGAAGACAGTGGAATGCCACCCATGTCATCTACAGTTACTGTGAATATTGATGTCTCGGATATTAATGATAACCCCCCTGAATTTATCCCTGCAAACTATTCAGCTGTCATTCAGGTAAATATTTAAAATGACTCATTCAAGTTTATTTCATGCACTTCTTCCCATTGATAAACTGATTTTAAGGGTGTGTGTAAAGGTGCTATTTCTATTTTCCTAGGGATTTGTTGAATCAAGTTCAATCATTTCAGAGTTACTTTCACTGTTGCTGCTTCAAATTGAAAACAATAACAATATAAACAATAATGGTATAAAACAGTAATGATACTTTGTATTAAGATATAATGTGAATTAGTAAATAACTTCATAGATTTTGCTAAATTTCTGTCAATTCCAAATCTTGCTTCTGGGAAGCCCAGTTCATTGGTAAACTTACTGGCTGATGATTTTTACTACTGAAATCTTATATAAGAAATGAACAGTACAAAGCCGGAAAATACTTTTCAGATCATGTGGCTGCATAGCAAAATTTGAACACATTCTGTTGTTCTCTCTTGCTCTTTCTGCTCCACTCTCTCAAGACAATGTGCTTTAGGTGTTCATCAAATCCAACATAAAACATTTAAACCTGTCTACTGAGTATTTACAGCATTTTCTGTTGTTATCTCAGGCTTTCCATTTTGACTCTTTGTAGTGTGTAAACTGCTTTCCAATCAATTTTCTTAAAGGTTCTTAAAGCTGTAATTATCTTGAAGGAAAGTCTAGGTGAATTTAACACAGTGTCTTCCTACAGCTTAATTATTCTTCCATTATCTTATAAGATTCACTACTTATTGTAAATAGAAGTATTTGTTTCACTTTATTTCTGCTCGTTAATCCTTTAAATTATTCATATTTCTAAATTGTTCAACGATAATCAATGTTTTTGATCAACTAACTGCTAAATATTTATAGAAAACCTTAACATTCAGTATACTTATCATTAATCTGTTATTAATCTCCACTGTTATAAATTAACTAGACTAGATCAATCATTTCATAGTTAGTATCTCTAGTCATGCGTCCTTATTTTTGGATTTCTTGATTAAATGTACATATTGCATTCAGGATCATGTTTCAAATTTTCCTGACTCTTTTTTAGATTTCTCAATTTTCCTTTAATAAATTGAAATTTATCACTGCAGGTGCATTCGTGACCATGCATGCTTCCCCATGTTTCTACCAAGTTCTTGCTGCTATCTATTTTCCGTACCTAGTGGTTGAAAGCAAATATGCAGTTAGCTTTCTTTTTCTCTTAACCATTATACCCATAAACATAATCATCCTTATACACAGCTGTAATGTTTAGATCCTCCTCCATTATAACTCACTTGACTTTAATGTGGTAAATGGTATGCCTTCCACTTTCTCTATTATCTCAGTGAAGTAACCTACATACATACACCTTTACCAGCCTATCCAATTAGACGTTGGTCCCAGAATTGGCTTTATGATACCACAAGTGCCAATTTGGCCTGAATGTCCCGATGAAGGGTTTCAGCCCGAAACGTCGACTGTACTTTTTTCCATAGGTGCTGCCTGACCTGTTGAGATTTCCAGCATTTTGTTTTTGGTGCTTGAATTTCTAGCATCTGCAACTCTTCTCTTGCTTATAAAGCCATGTATTGGTTCCCAATAGTTATGGATAGATGAATTCATCCAGAACACTCTGCCATGTTCTTTTGAACAAAATCAGTCCAAGCACCTAGTGCTGTTAATGGATTTCCTTCATTGTCTTCCTGTATGAAGTAGTGTAGTAATCCAATACTAATTTCCTGGCATCCTGTGTAACCACTAGTTCAAGTTCAGATGTGTCATCTTCATCACTTTCCACTTTCTCATATTTCTCACCATGGTGTTTTGATATGTAGCCCCCCTGGCCAACCTCAGGGTCACTCGGCTCACTGTTGTCTAGGGAAACAGCCCTCGGCCCCGCCAAACTGGGTAATTAGCTTGTGTGGATGCTGTGTGATGTACCCCACCCCGCCAAATAACAGACAATACACCAGATACGATTAAATGATTTACAGTTTATCGATATTACTGGAACTATATAATTAATAGAGAATAAAATATAAAAGGAAAATAAAAGGTGCCACACTTATCAAAGTTCAATCTCTTCGTGCACAAACAGTTGGAGCTCAGGACCCTTCTTCTTCACTCTGCGACCCCTTGGACCACCTCGACCGGCCGCCTGGGACTAACAACGGTGGTGGTCCAGACACTCCACACGAGTCTGATTCCGTCTCCTCTCCTCACCCTCTCCTCTCCCGCTCGGGGTCCGACCCCGTTAGTGGACTCACAGCACCTGGTCCATCCTCTGTCTCTCTCTCCTGCCTTCTGCCCAAAACCCCACGCATACAATATCTTACAGACACACCAAAAGCATAACAACTATCCCAATTGGTTCGTAACACCTTCTTATCAGTAACGTGATCCAAACAAACTGCTAGCGGGAGGACTTTCTCAGCAGTTAACATAACAAAGAAGCCATTTTAATTAGACTACGCAGTGCCAAAAAAAAAACCCTTGCAGATACAATACTTCTGATGATCGTATTTTCTAAATCTTCATTTTCATTGTAACATTCAAGAAGATTGTTGATATCTTCAAATTCTTCCTAGCTGCGAACTTGTTAAAGTAGTGAAATTGATTAATTTTCACTCCCAGCCATTTCTGGCACATCGGAGCGTGAGTTACGACAAGGCAACTAATCATCTGTTGCTTTAAAATCTTCATGATCCAACGGAAAACCATTGATAAGGGCCTCTTCAACATCTGGATCCTTACATTCATTCAACATTTTTGGAATTTCCCTGTTGTCTCTCGCGTCTTGGCCATTCTCCTCGCAGTTTTATTGATGATGCAGCAAGCGTACAATTGAAGATCTCAACATTTCAATTATCTCTGCCAGCTGACGATGAGTGGTGTTACTTCAAGTAAGATGGTGGCATGCTCAAACGCAGCAGCCTCTCGGGGGCCAGCCAAAGGGGCACTTTTCTTTTTAAAATATGTTTTTTATGATTGTAAGAGTATACTGGAATCCAAGAACTACGGGTATATTGGGTCTAAGGCATCAGTGATCTGCTCGTTGTTTGGAGCAGCTGGCCGGGGTGTCAAAGGAGCTGTCAGGTGGGTCAGAGTAGGAGAGGCCAGAGAAGGAGAAGCCGGCGGATGGGCCAGAGAAGTTTGGGAGGAGCTAATGTGGTCGCAGACATGTTGCTGCCTGCTACTCGAAGGCATCGGATTTGGTGTGGGAAAGCATTGTGCAGTGTAACTATGAGTGGCTGTCATGGACGTTTCTCTTGTGATCTCAAGATCTTGTTGGACCTTGATAATAGTAAGATGCTGCAGACCTGTTTCCCTTATTTGGTGGCGACACAGGCGACAAGGCAGCAGCATGGCCTCGGTTGTAGCAAGGACTAGCCCTTAACCAACGGCTGGCCTGCTGCTGCAGTCCAGGTGAGGAGACATTGGAGGCAGTGTAGTGTAGCATCCATGCTCAGTCGGAGGCTGGCCTCTGCCATTAGTGCTGCCCTCCAGTGTTCAACTGGTGGAATGACAGGCTGGTTTGCCGGGAGCAGTACCATCCATTTCCAAGTTTTCTTGTGTAAAGATGTGCTTTCTTTTTCTCTCATTATTTTGAATATATGTTTATGCACCTTGGCCCCAGAGGAATGCTTTTTCATTCGACTGTATCCATGTATGATTTAAATGATAATTAAACTTGATTTGATGTGATTTTGATTTGGTTAGCGCATGGCTTTTAATTTGGTCCAATACGGTAATTTTTTTCGGCTAGTGGCAAATCTTTTGATGGCAACTTGGCAAGTGTCTGAAATTTTTCAAGTCGAAATAAACAAATTTATCAGAAATGGCAAACAGGAGACAATCTGCAGATGCTGGAAATCCAAGCAACATACACAAAATGCTGGAGGAACTCAGCAGGCCAGGCAGCATCTATGAAAAAGAGTACAGTTGATGTTTCGGCCCGAGACCCTTCGTCAGGACTGGAAAGAAAGATGAGGAGTCAGAGTAAGAAAGTGGGTGGAGTGGAGGAAGAAACATGAGGTGATAGGTGAAAAGGGGCAGGCATGGAGGGGTGAAGTAAAGAGCTGGGAAGTTGATTGGTGAAAGAGATACAGGGCTGGAGAAGAGGGAATCTGGTAGGAGAGGATAGAAGGCCATGAATGAAAGAAAATGGGGAGGGGCACCAGAAGAAGGTGATAGGCATGTAAGGAGATAAGGTGAGAGAGGAAAATGGGAATGGTGGAGGGTGAAGGGGGTTGGGGAGAAGTTCGTGCCATCATGTTGGAATATGAGGTGCTGCTCCTCCAACCTGAGTGTGGCCTCATCGCGACGGTAGTGGAGGCCATGGGCTGACATGTCAGATTGGGAATGGGAAGTGGAATTAAAATGAGTGGCCACTGGAACATCCCATTTTTTTCTGGCAGATGGAGCGTAGGTGCTTGGCAAAGCAGTCTCTCAATCTGCGTCAGGTCTCACTGATATACGGGGGGGGCCACACCGGGAGCACCAGATACAGTAAATGACCCCACCAGACTCACAGGTGAAGTGGATAATGTAGCAGAAGCACAAGTAACTGCTGCTATTTAAAAACTGTTCACTCTAAACATAGAGTAGTATCTAACAGCCTCACAAGTGCACTCAACTGATGCTAGTTAGAAACTGTTTAACAAAAGTCTCCTGTCCCAATGAAGTGGAACAGTGTCCCAAGTAAATGCTATTTTCTCAATTAGTTTTTGTTTTTTAAGAGTTGCCCCAAATAGACGGCGCAATGAATCACTATTTTAACTTGTGAGTCTGTTGGGGTCATCTATTGCATCCGGTGCTCCCGGTGCGGCCTCCTCTACATCGGTGAAACCCGACGCACATTGGGGGACTGCTTCGTCGAGCACCTCCACTCTGTCCGCCACAACAAACAGGATCTCCCTGTAGCCACCCACTTCAACTCTGCTTCCTATTCCCATTCAGATATGTCCATACATGGCCTCCTCTACTGCCATGATGAGGCTAAACTCAGGTTGGAGGAGCAACATCTCATATACCGTCTAGGTAGTCTCCAGCCCCTTGGTATGAACATAGAATTCTCCAACTTCCAGTAATTCCCTCCCCCGCCCTTCCTCTATCCCTATTTCACTCTACCCCCTCCCCCAGCTCCCTCATGGTTCCGCCTCCTTCTTCTACCACCCATTGTTATCAGCGCTATGACATCAATGCTTCCCCTCTCCCACCCCTTTGTCTTTCAAATTACTGGTCTTTCAACTGAAGCTACAAGCATTCTTCAAATCCTTCCCCATCTTTCATTCTTCAGTCCTGACGAAGGGTTCCGGCCCGAAACATCGACTCATTGTTTCTGACTGATGCTGCCCGACCTGCTGAGTTCATCCAGTGTGCTGAAAGTGTTGCTTTGATCTTTTACAGCATCTGCAGATTATTTTGTGTTTTCAATGAATCACGAGCCCAGTTAACTGGAATCCACTGTTTTTCTCACCCATACGATTGCATCATCTGAATCAGTCTAAATTCCAACCAGACAACCTAACCCAGACTGAGTCCTGTTTGCTCAGCACCCCTATCCATGTGACCTACATTGGTTTCCAGTTGCAAAATTCTATTTTAAAATTCACATTCTTGTGTCTAATCTGATCTGTTGCTCATACACAGTTTTTACTGGTGGAACATGAACAGTTATGCCTTCAGTTTTCCAGGCCCCAGGCAACACATTTCCCTTTCCTCTGCTGTTCCTAGAACAGTACAGCACAGGAGCAGACCTTTCACCCCACAATGTTGTGTCTAACCAATTAAATTAGTCATCAAATGGCTAACTAAACTAATCTCTTCTGCCATCACAATACCCACATCGTTCCATTTTCATCACGTTCATGTATCTATTTAAATGTCTCTTAAACTCTCTAATGTTTTGGCCTGTACCACCACTTCAGACAGTGCATTCCAGGCACCCTACACTCTGGATAAAAGTAAACTTCCCCCGCACATCTCCTTTGAAATTGTCCCATCTCACCGTATAGATTAGAACTTTATTGTCATTAGTCAGGACAGCGAGATTGCGGTGCTGCCCCAATCCATGAAAAACAGATATTTACAATGCATGTGGTATGGCTTAATTAAAAACAAATTATTAACACTCCATAACCCTCATAGGCCATTGGCACACTGGGGTGTAGCATTATCAGCTGCACAACAGCCCTCGGGAAGAAGCTGATTTTCAGTCTTACTGTTTAGGCTGAGATGTTTCTGTATCTCCTACCAGATTGCAGGAAATTGAACAGACAGTGTCCGGGATGGGATGGGTCTTTAATGATGCTACAAGCACACTGTAGACACTTAGAGATGTAGATTGTCTCCAGGTTCAGTAGTCGAGTCCTCATGATATGCTGAGCTGTACTAATCGCCCACTGGAGTGCTTTGTTCAGCTACAGTACCACATGGTCATTCCATATGTCACAGCACTCTCTATCACACATCGATAGAAGTTGGTCAGCAATTTTAGGTGTCTAATAGCTCTCCTCAAGCACCTCAGGTAGTCTAGTAGCTTTTGTGCCTTCCCTACTATCAAAGTTTTGTTGACAGACCAAAAGAGCTCCTTGGTGAAGTTCTGGTCACTCTTACCTAACTGTTTGCCCACTGAAGGATCGATCGGTCACCTGGACAAGCTCATTACCTAACACAAGGTCCAGTACAGCCCCTCCTTTTCTTGGGGTTAACCTGTATATTGATGCACCTAACAAATTCTGCCCCATCTAAATCTCTTGCACTCAGAAGATTCCAGTTTATATTAGGTTTCAAAGTTTTCAAAGGTTCATTTAATATCAGAGAAATGTATACAATATACAACCTGAAATGCTTTTTCTTCGCAAACATCCACAAAAACAGAGGAGTGCCCCTAAAGAATTTTTGACAGTTAAATGTTGGAACCCCAAAGTTCCCTCCCCCCAGCTTCCTTCCCTCTTGCGCGTAAGCGGTAGCAGCCAACAATTCCCCCCCCACCAGCAAAAATAAAACATCAGCGCCTGCTACCGAGCACTCAGCCGTGAGCAAAGCAGCAGTAAAGACACAGACTTGCAGTACCCCAAAGACTACCTGTTCACCTGGTATTTGACATACCACAGGCTCTCTCGCTCCCTAATAAGGGAGAAAGGCGTGTCTCCATTTCACGAAGGGAAGTTGAAATCCCCCATGACAACAACCCTATTGTTTTTACATCATTCCTTACTCTGCCTGCATACCTGTTGCTCGATATCCTGGTGGCTACTGGGGGTTCTGTAGTACTATCCCATCAGAGTGATGCACCTTCCCTATTTTTGAGTTCTACCCAGACTCAGTGGATGAGCCCTCCATTACATGCCCTCTAAATGCCGCTGTGATTACTCCCTGATTAGTAGTGCAACTTCCCCACCTCAAAGCTTGAATTCTTCCTATTTCTATCCAAATCTTCACTCATATAATATTTATTTATATGGCATAAATCAAATTCTCCCTATGAACGCTAATGGAGCTTGGCACATTTTTACCAGATCAAAGTCCTTTTATAAACATGTGTTTTTTTTTTGTTTTTAATCACATCAGTGATGTATAACTGCAGGCTAGTACGGATTCTATTTTTAATTGGTATTTGACTTTTGTAGATCTAGTTGATGTACTAGCCAGCTCTCGGTCATCAGAGTTTTATGGACTAACAGAGGGCTAATCTATATTGATAATTAAATAAGTCTGAAGGTAGCTTAATCAGCTTTTGTTTTCAACTCAAGGTACTGTAGAACTTGGCTGATATCCCCAGCTCTGCAGCACCAGTCTTTTGCCTCTACCTTGCCTATAGCTGGGGGTGATAATGGTGACAGGCTCCCACTACCTATCAAATGCTCCCAATGACATGTGCCTCAAATAGTCTCTGACAGCTAAGTCCAGCTCCTGGCCTTCACGTGTGGCCTAGCTACTAAGCCCAGCAGAACTGTTTCTACTGACAGGAGAAGAGGCAAAGGCGGGTTACTGGCGCCATAAAACCTGTCGCTTTGGGCAGATAAATTTCGTTAGCCATGGTTGGCCGCTCATCTAGGAGAAAGAAAACTCTGATCTCAAACCTCCACTGCCTTGCGGATAAACCCATTCATGGGGAAGGCTTCAGGAGTACACCCCGAGGGAAACATCGGGAGCTAGAGTCCCTAAGGCAGCCCTACATTGAGTTCAGTGTTGACTACAACTCCTGCAATGCCTCTGGTACCAAAGTGCATCAGTCTGTGCTGTTCCTTTGGTTCATTAGATGTGTGGAGAGGGGGAGCTTGCTGCATGGGCAACGGCTTGCTATCCATATTGTACTGCCCCGGCTTGCGTACCTAGACCACTAGGATGCAACATCCATAGTCAACCCTGATCAGTGGAGGCCTCAACTTCACAATAAGAAGTCTGATCCTCTCACACAAGAATATTTACTGAATGGTCAGATAGTTAAAACATTTTGTATCATTCCTCATTTCAAGTAAGCATTCACTTCCGATATGACATGTAGCAGGCCTTTTGGCCTAGTGATTCTATGCCAGTTTTCAGAGTAATCCCATCAGTCCTATTCCCAAGCTCAGGTCGCTGCAATCTACTCTCTCAGACATGCTCACTTACCACCTTCTCATTCCCCAGTCAGTTTTCCTGCCACCCACCTTTGCTAACACAGAGGTGATTCTCAGTGATCACTTCAACTAACAAATAGTGTATCTTTGCGATGTGAGAAGCAACTAGAGGACTTGGGGAAACCCTGGGGATGATGATGAACTGGGCATTGGAATTGAACCTGTGTCCCTGGGGCAATGAGAAAGCAGCACTACCTGCCGCACCACACTACAACACTGCCAAAGACATTAATGTTACTGTTTCTCATTGTGGAATAAACCTCTTGTTTTCTGAGGTTTATCTGTATGCTCTGCAGTAATGGCTCTCATTTAAAACGTCCCTTGCTTTCCCACAGCATCCTTTCTGGTCCACGCAGTTAAAACTAGTATCTACAAATTATTCAATTCTGTCAGCCACTTCTTCATTGCAAACAATAAGATGAAGTAATGTAGCCTGACTTTGTATTATTCTGGAACACTCACAATGTGCTGGAGGAACTCAGCAGGTCAGTCAGCATCAGTTGAAAAGATTAGTCGATGTTTCGGGCCGAAACCCTTCGTCAGGACTGAAGGAAGAACTTTGGGGAGGGTTTGAAGAATGCTGGTAGTTGAAAAAAGCATTAATTTGAAAGACAAAGGGGTGGGGGAGGGGAAGCAGGGAGGTGATTGGCAGGAGAACAATGCGCAGTAGTAGAAGGAGGCGGAACTATGAGGGAGGTGATGTGAAATAGGGACAGAGGAAGGGAGGGGAAGGGGGGGAATTACCAGAAGTTGGAGAATTCTATGTTCATATCAAGGGGCTGGAGACTACCTAGACGGTATATGAGATGTTGCTCCTCCAACCTGAGTTTAGCCTCATCATGGCAGTAGAGGAGGCCATGTATGGACATATCTGAATGGGAATAGGAAGCAGAGTTGAAGTGGGTGGCTACAGGGAGATCCTGTCTGTTGTGGCGGACGGAGTGGAGGTGCTCGACGAAGCGGTCCCCCAATCTGCGTTGGGTTTCATCGATGTAGAGGAGGCCGCACCGGGAGCACCGGATGCAATAGATGACCCCAACAGATTCGCAAGTGAAGTGTTGCCTCACCTGGAAGGACTGTTTGGGGCTCTGAATGGTGGCAAGAGAGGAGGTGTAGGGACAAGTGTAGCACTTATGCTTACAGGAATAAGTGCCGGGTGGGAGATCCATGGGGATGCAGGTGCAGATAAGTGAGTCGCGGAGGGATCGATCCCTGCGGAAAGCGGAGAGGGGTGGAGAGGGAAAGATGTGCTTAGTGGTGGGGTCCTGTTGAAGGTGGCAGAAGTTGTGGAGGATAATGTGCTGGATCCGGAGGCTGGTGGGGTGGTAGGTAAGGACAAGGGGAACTCTCTCCCTGTTGTGGTGGCGGGAAGATGGGGTGAGGACCGAAGTATGGGAAATGGAGGAGGTGCGGGTGAGGGCATCATTGATCACCGTAGAAGGGAAACCACGATCCTTAAAGAAAGAGGACATTTTGTATTTTGTATTATTCTGCTTGATGGTCTGCAACTTCATAAGCTTGTATTGAAGTAATGACGTCTGCTACAAAATGCTGATAGTGCAAAATATCGAGGAAATTTGAAACATCTTTGTGTAACTTCCAATCAATTAGTGTGAACTCTTTCACAGGTTCAATATCAGTTTCCTCTATTAATGATAATTTCTAATTTAATCATCCTTGAAAATTAGTTCCTGAAGTCCCTGATATTCTCCACATTAATGATTTATTTCTTTAATCACTTTCTATAATAAACCCCTTGACCTTCTCCTTTATAACTACACAACCACACCTCTTAACCACCTACCAGCCAATTTCCTGAACTCTGAGCTGACCTTGTCATAATTTTCCCATTCCCTCCTCCAACAACATGGAATCTCCGCCCCTCCTCTCCCTCTCCCTCTCCCTCTCCCTCCCCTCTCCCTCCCCTCTTCCTCTCTTTCTCTCTCTCTCTCTCTCTCTCACACTTACTCACACACACACACACACTCACTCACTCACTCGGAGTATTGTGAGCAGTTTTTGGCTTCTTATCTAAGAAATGATGTGCTGCAAGGAAGTTTACGAAAATGATTCCAGATTTGAAAGTCTGATCACATGTGAAGTGTTTGATGGCTCTGGACCTCTACTCACTGGAATTCAGAAGAATGAGGGGTGACCTCATTAAAACCTATCAAGTGTTGAAAGGCCTCAACAGAGTGGTTGTGGAGAGGATGTTTCCTTTGGTGGGGGAATCTAAGACACAAGTCACAGCCTCAGAATCAAGGGGCGTCCTTTTAGAATGGAGATGAGGAGGAATTATTTTTAGCCAGAGAGTGGTGAATCTGTGGAGGCCAAGTTATTGGATATATTTAAGGCAAAGTTTGCTGGATTCTTCATTAACCAGGGCATAAATGAATACAGGGAGAAGGCAGGAGATTGGAGCTGAGAGGGAAAATGGATCCGCCATGATGAAATGATGATCCAGTTTTGGTCTTTAATGTCCACAGGCAGCACTACTGTTTGATGTTGTCTGGCATTATCTTGTCTCCTCTTTGCATACTTTTGGCAATTAGAACATCCTTTGCAATTCTCACTCCAAGTGCACTTGTGCCTACAGCAAACCAGAATGGACTAAGTGTAGCCTGTGGCGTTCAAACTTTAAATGCCCTTCAGCAGAATTTGTAGCCTGTTTCTATACAATGTAGGTGCTATTTATCTATCAGATTAATAGGTGTAAAACAAAACCTCATTGAGTTGTGTACCCACTATTTCGTTGATTTTTTTTTACCTGTATATTAACAAGAACTATGTCAGTTCCTTTGAAAACTGGTGAATGAATGAATGTAAATTTGCTCCAATTAATTCTTCATTCCGGAAGCCTAGAAAGCTGCAGCTTGTTTAAGCTAGTGCGAGTTTCTGTACTTGTCAGTTTTCTGATGGCATTAAAAGGAAAGCTGGCATCAGTGTTTTCTATATGATGTAATAGCAATTCACTTTCTGTGTGTTATAGGAAAATAAACCTGTGGGGACCAGTATTCTGAAACTTTCTGTGACAGACAAGGATTCTACACACAATGGCCCTCCGTTCACACTTAGTATTCTTGCTGGGAATGATGGGAAGGAATTTGTTTTAGACCAGGAAGGAGTTCTGAGATCAGCAACTGTTTTTAATCAGAAGGATACCACAGAATACCATCTACATGTGAAGGTAAGGTATTATGCCGCCAAAAAAATCATTCCATTTTGGGAGCAGATTTCAATATGATTCTCTGGGAAAGATCTTTATTACAATAATCATTGATAAGAAATGAGTATATCAGGTCAAGTGCACATTGATATATAGTTCCATTCCAATCAGTAAAAACGTATTGATCTCCATTATACAAGATACCATTCTCTTCATTGACATTTGCTTTCCATGACTAAGTCTCATGGAATATAGAATATTCTATAGAGTCCTTTGAGCGGAATTCATTTAACTTACCTGGTAAAGATGAGTTCAACATCCAGTATATTTTTCCTGACCTAAAATTCTCAAATGCATATTTAGTCTACCTTGAGGTGTTAGAACATAGAACAAAGTACAGGCCCTTCAGCCCATGATGCTGTGTCGACCTTTTAACCTACTCCAAGATCAATATAACCCTTCCCTCCCACGTAGCCATCCATTTTTTATTCATCCATATGTAAATCTATGAGTCTCTTAAATGTGCATCCTATGCACTTACCACTCTGTGTAAAATCCAATCTCTGGTGTATCCCCCCCACCCCCCACTTTACTTCATTCACCTAAGTCATTCTCAAATTAATTCAGTCATATTTGAAGTATTCTAATGCATTTATTCCTTTTGCTCAGCAAAACTACTTTTATTTAAACAAAATAGAACAGACATCAGTGGCATCAAAATAAATTTTCTGGAAGTAACATTATTTTCTGCCTAATCATTTAGGTTTCTCCACCAAGAGCTCCTTAATAAAAATGTGGGCAGCATCAAAAGAACTGTTAATTCAGAAATGAATCTGAATAGTTTCATATACCCACTGGTATAGTCAGCTTCATGAAAGATATTTATTTTAACTAAGGGTTTCATAGAACTTCACTCCAAATTGAATTTTTGACTCTACAATCGTAACTTTGATGCAATGAGGTCATCAGCACACTATCTTCATCTTTAACAAAAGAAGATAAACACCATCTCATCCAAACCAAGGTTGTCAGAATCTAGTTGTTCATACATATTTTAAGGTGATCATTACCTAGATTGAGCAAGCTTGCCTAGGATAGAAGAGATTGTTTTTAATTTTTCAGATGCACCTTCAGATAACGTAGGGCATAAGGTTGATAAAAGTAAAGACGTCTTCTCTGCACAAGGGCAAGGAAGCCATCACAGCTGTGGATGAAGTTTGCAATGAAGGCCAATCTCAAGAGAGAATCTTCAAGTACATGCCAAAAAATGTGAATATACTATGGCACCACTTACGTTACACAATACCCGTCAGTCACTCATCTAAAAACAATTCCTTTTACTCATAACTCGTGCACCCCACAAAATGAACACAAATTTACCACTACTTCAAATCTCACTCCTACATCGATTTTGACACAGCTTCCGGCTGTTTGGTTTTGAAAGGAACATCACAGTGAACTTTTTGCAGGACACTGGTTATTCTTTATTTCACATCCAATTTCCTCCAAATCCCACAGTCGTCTCCAACTAGCAAGCTTTCTGTGATGGAGGCATGTGTCTCTAAACGGATTCCTCAGCCCACCATCATCATTCTTGTTTATTCGGTCAGGAACTGCCTCCTTGAATACTAGTCAATGTAAGTATGAATGCATGGAATTCCTATCACTGTCTGGTGGGTGTCATCACTTGCCCAGACAATGTTTAGAGGTTAATTCACAGATAGGATCTGCATGTGCTGAGTTACCAGATAGGAGTGACCTGCTATCTCCCAAGATGGTGCAAAAGGAGAATGAGATTGATGGGGTTGCTGAACAAGTAATTCCTGTTCCTAATAAAGTGGCCACTGAGTGAAGTTCATGGTCCTTTGCTGCTTTAGCTCATCCAGTTCAAGGTCTGACGTGTTGTGCATTCAGAGATGTTCTTTCTGCACATCACTTTTGTAATGCATTGTTACTCGAGTTACTGTCAGCTTGAATGAGTTTGGCCATTTTCCTCTGACTTCTGTCATTAACAAGGTGTTTTTGTCCAGAGAACTGCATTCACTGGATAGTTTTTTTTTGTTTTTCACACCATTCTCTGTAAACCCTAGAGACTCTTGTGTGTGAAAATCCTAGGAGATCAGCAGTTTCTGAGGTACGCAAACCACCTTGTATGGTGCCAACAATCATATCACGGTCAAATTCACTTGGATCACATTTCTTCCCCATTCTGTTCATGTCTCCATGCTTTTACGTGTTGAGTTGCTGCCACATGATTGGCAGGTTAGATATTTGCATTGACGAGTTGGTGTACCTAATAAAATGGTCACTGAATCTGTATTTGCTTTAACTCATATTACAACAGGCTCAAGATTCTGGCAAACCACCATTGACTTCATCCACCTATGTACTTGTTCGAGTGATTGAAGAAAGCATTCACAAACCAACTGCTATTCCACTTGAGATTTTTATTTCTACAATGGAGGACGAATTCTCAGGAGGCGTGATTGGAAAAATCCATGCCACCGATCAAGATATGTATGATGTTCTTAGCTACAGTTTCAGGTCAGATCAAAGAAGTCTGTTCAATATAAATAACCAAGATGGGAAGATTATTGCACTTGGGGGACTGGATAGTGGCAAGTATATTTTAAATGTGTCTGTCAGTGATGGGCGCTTCACTGTCCCTGTTGATGTGGTGGTTCATGTTGAGCAGGTGACTGAAGAAATGCTGAACAATGCCATCACTATTCAGTTTGAAAACATCTCTCCTGAAGATTTTATTGAACTTCATCTCCATGGATTTAGGCGGAGCCTTCGGAACATATTTGCAGCCCAAAAGCAAGACACTATTCATATTATTAGTATTCAGCCAGTCTCAGGCACACAGAAGCTTGAGATTTTATTGGCAGTACAGATATACAGAAGTGGATTCTATAAAACTGCTTATTTAATTCAAAAGCTCACCAACGCAAAGAGGGAATTTGAGAATGGCCTTCTCATTTCCTCTATCATGGACAAGAGTTGCCCTGCAGAAGATTGCCAAGAGCGCAACTGTGAGCCAATAGTTTCTGCAGAACCACAGTCCACTATGGCCTACAGTACTGCACGGATCAGCTTTGTTTCCCCTCGTTACTATAAAAGTCTAACATGTGCTTGCAATGGTGAGTAATATTCAAAACAGGAAAAGTCTCCTGAACTGCATTTTAAAAACCTGTCACATCAGTAAATATGAAAATAAGTTCTTTTAAGTATGCAAGTTAATGGAATAAGCTTTATTTTTGTTTGAAGTGTGTTGATGTTACCAAAATATTGCACAATTTCAGATTTTCAAATGGGCAGCACAGTGGTGCAGCAGAAAGGACTACAGCATCACTGTTTCACTGAACCAGATTCAATGATAACTGTGAGAAATTGCAAGTTCTCCTTGTGGACATGTGTGTCTCTCCCTCTTGCTGTGGTTTCCACCTGTATCTCAATGTGTTTGGTGAATGGTCTCTTGTAAATAACCCCTATTATAGGTGAGTGATAGGAGAATCAAAAGCAAATAGATGAGCATGTGAGAGAAAGTAGCATGGTCAGAAGAAAGTCAGGGAATTGGATTCTGAACCAACATTGGCCAACCTGCCTCCTTCTATGTTGCTGTGAAATATGGACCAAAATCAAAACGTTTATAAGTATGAATATAAAAATTTTCAAATACAACATTGTAAGTTTAAATATACTATTTCAAAATGCACAAAAATAATTCTAGCCACACTTTCTCACTAGATGAGCCACTTTCACAAAGTAACTAATTTGAAAAAGTAACTGGTGAATGTATCTTGCCCATCCACTATCCACCCTGCTCATGGACTGTTTGTCCCACTTCCATCAGGAAGGAGGCTATGTAGCATCCACACTAGGACCACCAGATTCAAAAATAGTTACTTTCCTCAAGCAGTAAGGCTAAATAACACCTCCACTCACTAACCCACCGCTCAAACCCCCCCCCAACACCCTTACATTATCGTTTCCAGTCAGCCATCTTCTGTACAGACACTCCTGTACCTAACATCACTATGGACGTACAATCAATTGATGTATATAAGCTAGCTTATGTATTTATATTTATTGTGTTTTTTATTATTGTTCACTTTATCTTATTGTGTGGTTTTAGTGCTGCATCAGATCTGGAATAACAATTATTTCATTTTCCTTTACACCTGTGTACTGGAAATGACACTAAATCTTGAATCTTATAGAAACATAGAAACGTAGAAAACCTACAGCACAATACAAGCCCTTCGGCCCACAAAGTTGTGCCGAACATGTCCCTACCTTAGAAATTACTAGGCTTACCCATAGCCCTCTATTTTTCTAAGCTCCATGTATCTATCCAAAAGTCTCTTAAAAAACCCTATCGTATCCGCCTCCATCACCGTTGCTGGCAGCCCATTCCACACACTCATCACTCTCTGCATAAAAAACTTACCCCTGACATCTCCTCTGTACCTACTCCCCAGCACCTTAAACCTGTGTCCCCTTGTGGCAACCATTTCAGCCCTGGGAAAAAGCCTCTGACTATCCACACGATAAATGGCTCTCATCATCTTATACACCTCTATCAGGTCTCCTCTCATCCTCCGTTGCCCAAAGGAGAGAAGGCCAAGTTCACGCAACATGTTTTCATAAGGCATTCTCCCCAATCCAGGCAACATCCTTGTAAATCTCCTCTGCACCCTTTCTATGGCTTCACATCCTTCCTGCAGTGAGGCGACCAGAACTGAGCACAGTACTCCAACTGGGGTCTGACCAGGGTCCTATATAGCTGCAACGTTACCTCTCAGCTCCTAAATTCAATTCCATGATTAATGAAGGCCAATACACCGCATGCCTTCTTAACCACAGAGTCAACCTGCACAGCTGCTTTGAGCGTCCTATGGATTCAGACCCCAGGATCCCTCTGATCCTCCACACTGCCAAGAGTCTTACCATTAATACTATATTCTGCCATCATATTTGTCCTACCAAAATGAACCACTTCACACTTATCTGGGTTGAGCCCCACCTGCCACTTCTCAGTCCAGTTTTGCATCCTATCAATGTCCTGCTGTAACCTCTGACAGCCCTCCACACTATCCACAGCACCTCCAATCTTTGTGTCATCAGCACACTTACTAACCCATCTCTCCACTTACTCATCCAGGTCATTTATAAAAATCACGAAGAGTAAGGGTCCCAGAACAGATCCCTGAGGCACACCACTGGTCACCAACCTCCATGCAGAATATGACCCATCTACAACCACTCTTTGCCTTCTATGGGCATGCCAGTTCTGGATCCACAAAGTAATGTCCCCTTGGATCCCATGCCTCCTTACTTTCTCAGTAAGCCTTGCATGGGTACCTTATCAAATGCCTTGCTGAAATCCATATGCACTATATCTACTGCTCTTCCTTCATCAATGTGTTCAGTCACATCCTCAAAAAATTCAATCAGGCTCGTAAGGCACGACTTGCCCTTGACAAAGCCATGCTGACTATTCCTTATCATATTATGCCTCTCCAAATGTTCATAAATCCTGCCTCTCAGGATCTTTTCCATCAACTTACCAACCACTGAAGTAAGACTCACTGGTCTATAATTTCCTGGGCTATCTCTACTCCCTTTCTTGAATAAAGGAACAATCCTCCAATCCTCCGGAACCTCTCCCGTCCCCATTGATGATTCAAAGATCATCACCAGAGGCTCAGCAATCTCTTCCCACAGTAGAGTGGGGTACATCTCATCAGGTCCCGGCGACTTAGCTAACTTGCTGCTTTCCATAAGCTCCAGCACATCCTCTTTCCTAATATCTATATGCTCAAGCTTTTCGGTCTGCTGCAAGTCATCACTACAATCACCAAGATCCTTTTCCATAGTGAATGCTGAAGTAAAGTATTCATTAAGTACCTCTGCTATTTCCTCCAGTTCCATACACACTTTCCCACTGTCACACTTGATAGGTCCTATTCTTTCACATTTTATCCTCTTGCTCTTCACATACTTGTAGAATGCCTTGGGCTTTGCCTTAATCCTGCCCGCCAAGGCCTTCTCATGGCCCCTTCTGGCTCTTCTACTTTCCTTTTTAAGTTCCTTCCTGTTAGCCTTATAATCTTCTAGATCTCTAACATTACCTAGGTCTCTGAACCTTTTGTAAGCTTTTCTTTTCTTCTTGACTAGATTTATTAAGGCCTTTGTACACCACGATTCCTGTACCCTACCATAACTTCCCTGGAGTGTACCTATGCAGAACTCCACTCAAATATCCCCTGAACATTTGCCACATTTCTTCTGTACTTTTCCCTGAGAACATCTGTTCCCAATTTAAGCATCCAATTTCCTGCCTGATAGCCTCATAATTCCCCTTACTCTAATTAAACGCTTTCTAACTTGTCTGTTCCTATCTCTCTCCAATGCTATTGTAAAGGAGATAGGATTATGATCACTATCTTCAGAATGCTCTCCCACTGAGAGATCTGAGACCTGACCAGGTTCATTTCCCAATACCAGATCAAGTACGGTCTCTCCTCTTGTAGGCTTATCTACACATTGTGTCAAGAAACCTTCCTGAACAGACCTAACAAACTCCACCCCATCTAAACCCCTTGCTCTAGGGAGATGCCAATTGATATTTGGGAAAGTAAAATATCCCACCACGACAATTCTGTTATTATTACACCTTTCCAGGATCTGTTTCCCTATCTGCTCCTTGATATCACTATTACTATTGTGAGGCCTATAAAAAACACCCAGTAGAGTTATTGACCCCTTCCTGTTCCTAACCTCCACCCACAGAGACTCCATAGGCAATCGCTCCATGACGTCCACCTTTTCTGCAGCCGTGACACTATCTCTGATCAACAGTGCCACAAAAAAATCTTGAATCTTTTCCATTTGTTCATGCTGCAGTTTTTGAACATTTCCCGATGCAACACACCAGCAGTCAATAAGTGATATGCAATGTATTTGAAAGCATTTTTTCACACTTTAAAACATCACTTTGCTGGTGTGATACAACAATAATGGAGAAGAAGTACCAGACCTTGAAAAGCAGTAACTTATTCGGAGGCATTTATCAGAAACATCATCTTAATGTTAACACAGTTTGATTTAAAATGAACAATTCGATCAAGATCCTGAATCAAATTTTTCACACCAATGTAAAATTGCTGCATTAACAGTGTAAACTATCCCCAGGATATGGAGAAATTTGTGCCAAAAACACATTTCTAATGGCATAACAAAATATGCTCATGAGAATTTCTGTAGCCACCAATGAAAAGCTCTCACCATGAGCAGCTTATAAGGGAGGAAAGATGGGATGGGTTGAAATTACATTGCAAGATAGACTACAAAGAGTAGTGTAAGAGAAATCCAAGTCGGTAAAGACAGAGGAGAAACTAGCCATATAATTGCTAGTGGGAAATATTAAGTCAAAGCTGAATGATTCAACATTTGTGTTCAAAGTTCAATGTTGAATTTTTGTCAGAGAACATACATGTCACCACATATAACCCTGAGATCCTTGTTTCTGTGGGCATACTTAGCAAATCTATAGAACAGTAACTGTAAACAGGATCAATGGACAACAAACTATGTAAATGCAGATATAAATAAATAACGAGCATGAAATTACAAGATAAAGAGTTCTTAAAGTGAGACAATCAGTTGTGGGAACACCAGAATTAGAATGAGTGTAGTTATTGCCTTTCGTTCAGGAGCCTGATGGTTGAGGGGTAGTAACTGTTCTTGGACCTGGTGGTGCAGGTCTTGAGGCTCTTGTACCTTCTACCTGAAGGCAGCAGCAAGAAAAGAGAGTGGCTTGGGTGATGAGGATCTTTGGTGATGGATGCTGCTAGTTGGTATTACCTGAGCCTCACAGCCATTTTATATTGTTTTTTTTTACATTGGGAGGATAATGAATTACTGATGACTTGCCTTTTGTGACGCTTACCATTCATATCAAAATATCCTTTCTCTCTCCGTCTAACTCTTCATCTTTGAATGGAAGAACCAGTTCTATGTAGGAAGCTATTGTAGTTCTTAGAAACATTCCCAGGGCTTTCTCTTGTCTTTCCCCAATGTCTCCCAAATGAGACTTAAGAATGGAGATATAGGAGACTGCAGATCCTGTGATCTGAAGCTGGAGGAATTCAGAGAGTCAGGCTGCATCTGCAAAGGTAAATTGATGATTCACATTCCAGGGCAAGACTTTGCTTCAGTCCTGATGGATTATCTTGATCGAAGCTTTGACTATCCCTTTGCCTCCACAAATGCTGCTTGACCCACTGAATTCCTTCAGCAGTTTTGCATTTTGTGTCTCAAAATGCTGGATCCTACTAATTATTGGATTTGTTTTGGTTTGGATGATGGAAGAATTAAGGGCCATGTCTGAAATGGTACTTGGGTTTCATCCTGAGACCCTAGAAAGAAAGTAGGTCTGAGAATAAAACAATAATGGTTAGGTCCTGTGTAGCAATTATAAATGTACTGAAGAAATGGTTTGCACTATTCACAATCTGTGTGCTCAGTGGATGGAACTGTATCCCTTCTATAAAATTGTTGACACTTTCTGGATCAAAATAAATGTTTCTTTCCCATGGATGTGTCAGGCCATTCTTGATACATTGGTTGATCTTTTCCTCTGAGATCATGCCAATAGTATTGAAGAAATGATTGAACAGTTTATCATTCATCTGCAATGATACTGTCATCAGAGGTCAGTTGAAAATTAGGGATAGAAAGATCCAGTGTTGTTTCACGTTTACCGTCATCAGCAAGTTACAGACTGTTGTAGAAATAGTCTGCAAGAATGTTAGCACAGCTGACTTTTTTATAGTCTTTATTAGTTGGGGAATGAAATGAGGGGAAATGCCCTCTTTTTAGGAAATTTGAGGTTTTTTAACTAAATTGGGTTTTGCCTGGGAGCAAAGTACTTATCTATGCCATTGTCACATTCTCAAAAAGTGTCTAGAACAAAAAAAAATCACTGTTTAACTGAACTCAATTTAATGTATTTTTACTTGCTTTTGAGGTGTATTGTAACTCTCACTCAGCTAAGATACTGATGGATCACATGACCTTTCTATTCTTTAGCACTTTTGGATCATAAATTGAACCTAATCTTTTTAATAGTTAGGTTCCTGAGAAGTGACAGAGGAGTTTAAAGTCAGGGTTTTGTTCAAGAAGAGCAAAACTGCATCAGTTTTGTTTCCAGTTAAAGCTTTAGATGGAGTCATAGATGGGCTGGTCAGGATTTTGATGCATTTGGTGGACAGAATTTGCTGTGTTTTGCACTTTTGTCATGGTAGGTTTGGAAAATGTACAGGTATGTGTGATGAACTTTGTCATGCATTGTGTTACTTAGCTTTGATGACTCCTGTTTCAATGTACAGGTGCTCAGATATGATAGAAACTTAAATAAGTACTTCTCCTTTTCCCTCCAATTTTATAAAAACATCATGTTAAGATGCAGTTCCACTAGCAACATATGATATCCAGTACTTTGGTGAACAAGTGTTCCTCATGGTTGACAGCTACTTTACTGCTGGCTGATCATCACAGCTAATACTGTTCTGGCCATACATGTGTGTACTGTAAATATATTCATGCTTTCCAGTATGAACCAGTGAGGAGCAGATTTCTTGATGTTTCATTTCTTATCTTTAACCTAGATATACAATTTCCATTAGTAATTCCCTGATAACCATCAGCAAGCTCACAAAGACCGTGAATCAGTACTATAGCCTTCATTGTGTGCAACTCAGTTTCATATCAATCATGAGTAAGTTTTTATAACTTATAACAGACTTCAACAGATCAGTGGTTAAATTTTGACACAAGAAGAATATGGTTATAATTATGTGACAGGAATCTGAGTCTGTTATCATATCCATAAAGGAATCTTACTGTCCATTAGTATCTGCAATGAATGAATCAGCAATATGACGTTCCTAACATGACCAACTTGGCAGCTCTCTTTTCAGTTCATTATATTAAAGGATCTGAGAATAATCTAGGAAATTAAAATGTTACTTCACATTTATCAAACGTAAAGAAGTGAATATATTCTTTGTTAATACATATAACTATATCAGTATAAAAGAATATATAATTGTAGACTCAAGGAGGATTGACTAAGACTGTATCTCTAAGTTTGAATACGTTTTTGCTACAGGTAAACTCTGCCCTGTGGTTTCTGATGTTTGCCAAGATAAGCCTTGCCCAAGTGACATGCACTGCGTTGGAGGCAATGAAGGCCGTGGACCATATGTCTGTCAGTGTCCACCTGGGAACCTGGGAGAATGTTCAGGTAAGGAAGGCAAATAACTGTGGCACCTGGTATATTTTAGCACAGAAGAAAACATCTTGTGTACTTCTGGTCAGTAAATTCTATAATCGAGCATTAGATACAACAATGATAATTTTCCCATTTTTTGTGTAGAATGGATACTCTTGGAGAGCTGTATAAAGCCCATGAGGAAGACTGAAGGAATTTTGCTGAAATTCTTTTCAATATACTGCTAGGACCTGCTTAAAATTGTGTTTACTAAGAATAAGTATCACACACAAAAAGGTTTTAAATTAGATTGAATTGCAAGCAGGATATGGGCAGTGCATTGCCTAACCCTATTTTTGTTAATTTAACATTTAGTTTTTATTCTAATTGACTGAAGTTTCTGTAATTAAGGCACAAATGACGAGCAATGGTATCAGGCAGCAGCTGTTAAATTACAATGCCTAATCTTAGAGAAGATCTTTTTCCTCTTGCTATAAATTATGCATTTCTAATGCAAACTGTGAAATGTTAACAGTGACTGAAATTACTCATTAATGCATCTCAACAGATTGCTCCCAATAATTGCAGCTAGTTTGCAGAAATAAGTTATGCACATGTAGCTGAAAGGGTACAGAGTGCACAGTCTAAGAATTGTACTGTTCAGGTAAAATATTTGTCAGTATTGGAAACTATAAATTGTGTATTTAATTGTATCTTAATGCATTTTTGAATGAGTTCTGTCTGAGCACCTATCTAATTTTAGAAGTAAGTCCAAATTTCCTAAATTACAAATGAAATAATTAGTTATAGAATTGCTCACTTAATGTTGAGATTCCATTCTGTTGCACGTAACATTATCATATATTCAATGATAACAGTAACTCTTAACAATAGTCAGAATTTATTTGATTTTATTTTAATTTAGAGATATAGCGTGGGAAGGGCTCTTCCGGCCCTTCGAACCATGCTGCCAATTTATTCCTAGCCTAATCACGGGATGATCTTTACAATGACCAATTAACCTACCAACCAGTACATCTTTGGACTGTGGGAGGAGATCAGAGCACCCAGAGAAAATCCATGCGTTCATGGGGAGGACGTACAAACTCCTTACGGATGATGTCAGAATTGAACTCTGATGTCCCGACCTGTAATAGTGCAACGCCACCATGGCGCCCTTTGAAGTTGTAAGAGTACTGGTCAAAGCCTGGTTCGTGGGCCACTTTTGTCCAATTGTTCTGCTGCTGTTTGTCATTTTTTAAACATTCAGTCTGACTAATGCAGTTATCCAACATGTTGTTGAGTTACTCATGTTGGAGAGTGGGGAGAGGGAGATGGGCAATAAAACTATTGCGTGTGTGAATTATTTTCAAGTGTGCTTAAGGCTGAAAGGGATCACTATTTACAAAAGGAGTGAGCATCCATGATGGGAGATAAACAACAAGAGAAGTAGGAAATGAGTCATCCATTCAAATTAAAAATTATTGTATCTTCAAAATTACATTGTTGCTGCTGATTTTGTTTTGTGGAGTTTCTGATTTAAAAATGCTGAAAGCATGTGAAACCAATTATTTTAATCTCAGTCAGAGAATGATGGCAAATCAATAATCCAGTACTTTATATTTTTGATCAATAAATAAGTGCCATTTTGAGAATACATCCCTTTGGTCCTAGTCAAAAGTAAAATTCAAGATGTAGACAGTCCATTACCCTCTGTCTGACCTCCTGAGTTTCTCCAGGAGTTTGATTTCTGCTCCTGATTCTAGGATCTTCAATCTCTTATGTCTCCAGATGTAAAAGTCAGTTCTTTGTTGAATCTCACTGGTTAATAGGGTAATTATTTAGATTATTAATCCATGTCAAAGTCTCTTTATGGAGCCCAAACCATAGGGTGTACACAAAAGAATTTACCTAAATTAGGGAAGGCAGTACTTAGTCTGTGTCTAGCAATAGTATCATCATTGTGATCATATTATCATTGGCTTTAAAATTCAAATATATCTTATAATTGGCCAGAATGACATACGTTTGGTAAAACAATCAGTTCCACCACAGTAAAATTCAGTTGTGACCAAGGCCTTGCACCTGGTAAAATTATATTGCCTGGGAGTGACAGATGTACTTAGGACAATGAGGTGTGAGTTACCCAGCAACGCTCCTGTGTTGGTGTTAAACAAGCAATGCCATATCACACACAGTCCCGAAATAGAAATCATGTCCTCATACATGTTTTCTGAGTTACTCTAAATGATTAGGATATGCTCATTATTGTGCTTCATTTATGGAAAAATCCAAGTTCAATTACATGGCAATGGAAAAATAAAGCATTATCCAATTGGATTCCCAAGTATCTGTGTCCTTAAAAGATTAATTTCTCCATTAGAGCATAGTCTAATGTAATTTACATGGTCTGGTGCTCCTACCCTTATAAACCAAAACATTAATTAATTTCACCTTAATTTTGTCCTTCCTTTTTAAAATTGTCATGTATGTCAGAGAATAAATTATGTGTGAAAATTGTTGCTCAAATTCAGTAATAGTAAATGACTGATCCAGTGATAATTGGATGTCACATTTGCCTGCAGCAATTACTACACAGCACTTCAGTGTAATTGTGAAGCATTTGTGAATGCTCTGAGGATGTGAGAAGTGCTATATATGTATATGCCAGTTCTTTCATTTATTTATATTGTATTTTTTAACTGGAGTAATTGTAATTGCTACATATTGCTTCATATTCCTTTTTGAGGAAAGCAATTATTTTTGATAATAAACATTCTCAAAGTTGTGTTAGCCAATCAGTGTATTCACTGTAATGCTTCTAAATTGAATAGCCATATTAATTGGAATGCACCCAAGGAAATGGAGTTTGGGAATTGTGTCCCTCCATTAATGTGCCCTAAATTCTCCAAAGTAATCTTTCAAATGTTCTTGAGCACAATACTTGTTCAGAAATGTATGATGAGAATAAAATTGAAGAATTAATATCAATTTCAAGACTGGGAAAACATTTGAAAAGATATTTGATCCTACTTGATATTGTTTTCATTTTGTTTGTTTTCACCACTTTTCACCTAACTAAACAGTAAAATATTTGGAGTTTCCAGGTTATTATTCCTTTGCCAAATTTAGTCGTCCTTCACAATCACAATTTTTTGATAGATATACAAGGTTGTATTAAAGTGTTACTGATTTAACTACAAGATATTGAAATTTAATCACTCATAAATATTATGACATTTTCTTAAAAGCACAAGAAGCTAATTGCATTTTGTATTAAATGTAATATGATTAAGCTAGAATGATATGTTCATAAAATTTTACTTGAGACCAATATTAGTTCTTCAGCATGGCTTTCCTTAATTCTTCCAGGTCATGCGTCCCTGAGTTTTGCTGGAAACAGCTATATTAAATATCGGGTGGCTGAAAACAGCAAAAGACATGAACTGAAATTAGGATTGCATTTGAGAACACTGCAGAGTAATGGAGTCATTATGTATGCTGAAGGGGAATACTGTGTCATTTTGAAGGTAAATGTAATGTTATATTTTGAATGGTGTTTTAAAATGGATCGTTGAATTTTTATCTCAGTATTTGATTATTGTTTTGAGAATACATACTTTTTAAATTTTTCCCCATAGCACATTGATTGTCAGGCTACTTAACCAATAACAGTGTGCTTCTGTGAAGGATTTTCGCTTGAACTTAAGCTATGATGTACCCAAATATAGATCAAGATGCGTCATAGTCACTTAGAGTAAATGGAAAAGTGTTCATGTTTTCTGTACATTAATATAGATACCATATGCCAATATTATGCCATTTCTATATAATTTAACCCCAGGGTCATGAGTATAAACTGGTCTTTAATTGACCCATGGAGTATTCATACATGTTGTCTCAAACAAAACAAACAAGTTGAGAAAAACACCTGGAGCAAAAAAAAATCAGCAGAAAAAGCCACCCTCCGCTGAACAGCAGTTTCTGAATGAAGACCTATAATCAAGGTTATTGCTTCCATTAACTAAATTATTTTTTATTGCTTTGGTTTTCAGGGTTTTTGTGGTGTTTTGATATCACTTTCCATTATTTAAGTTGTCTTTCTGTAAAGGGTGAAACCTGATATCCTCATATGATGTGACAGAAGCGCATTTACAACTGGAGTGTTTTTGTGTGTGAACTCCAACTACTGCCATAAGCCTCATCATACCTGTTGCATTATTGAGAAAAAATGAAGTTCACAGGTGTAATTCATGTGGTGCTGTTTTTGTAAGTGGTCTTCAGGTATTGGCCTGAGTGCACCAGGTATTCCTGGAGAGCATAGCAGACACCAGACTAGAGATTCATCATTTCCTAACCTGTCAATCACACATGCCTTAGAAAACCACAAAATATTTTTATACAGTCCTACAAAAGATGAAATGTCAAGGACTTGAAAACAATATACAGCATTACAACACACCTCTTAAGTTATCATTGTCAATATTAATCTTTTAATCATCTCAGATTTAAGGTCCAGGTTTATTATTGCCTTTTCATCTAGTTTGGCTGTAATCATTTAATTAGAAGCTGCATGCTAAAGTAGAACTTGGATTTAAGTCACTCATTTTCCTATACTGAGAAGACTTTAGTAAATGCACAACTTTATCTGATTTCCACAAGGATTTGCTTTCTCCACAGCTGGACTTTGCTGGTTAGTAGGTGTTTAACCTGTGTTCAGGATCTGACAAATGGACTTTCAGGTGACATTTATCTGGCAGTAGCTTCATAATGCGGCAGTAGTCTTTAAATCTTTAAATGAGTCCCGCAGTTTTTATTAGAGTAGGAAATAATGTTCTTTTATGTGCTCAGTCATTTATTTCTAAATCCACAGCTGACTTGGATTTCATGTAATTAGTGGTCACTTAGAATAATGATGGTACTTCGGTGGTGCATTGACCTGAAGAGCACATGAAAAGTTGGTGACCTAGAAATTGTAAAATGTCTAAACAGCACACTAATATTAGTGGATAGAGGGTACATGCCAGTTTTGTGCGAGAATCCCCAGGCAATTGTATTTCATCACAAAAATGACCCATGCCATTGGGTGCAGTTGAATGCCCTCGCAGATAGGCTGTTCACAACCTATGGACTCTCTTACAAGGACTCTACAACTCATGGTTTCAGTATTATCAATTAATTTATTATTATTTGTATTTGCACACTTCGTCTTTTGCACATTGGTTGCTTGTCAGTCTTTGTATAAGGTTTTTCATTCATTTAGGTCATGTTCCTTTTTTCTATTGTAAATGCCTGCCTGACCGGAATTGCACTGAGAGCGGTAAGCGTAAGGGAAGGGGGCTGGCGGTTCTGGTAAATAACAGATGGTGCAATCCTGGGCATATTACAATCAAGGAACGGGTCTGTAGCCCGGATATTGAACTTCTTGCTGTTGGACTCCGGCCATATTATTTGCCAAGGGAAATCTCGCATGCAATTGTGGTTGTTGTGTACATCCCTTCCTCTGCCAACCCGACATTAGCGTGTAACATCATTTACACCGTCATAGCCAGACTACAAACCCAGCACCCAAGTGCCCTCATTACCATCTCAGGTGACTTCAACCAGGTTACCATGGCTAGAACACTGCCCAACTTCACGCAGTATGTGAGCTGTACAACGAGAGGGGAGAGGATTCTGGATTTGATGTACGCTAATGTTAAGGATGCCTACAGCTCCTCTCCCCTGCCCCACTGGGAAGGTCAGATCACAACCTGGTGCATCTAAAACCCTGCTACATACCTCTGGTGAAGAGTAAACCTGCAACCTCGAGGACAGTGAGAAAATGGTCGGAGGAGGCTTATGAGGCGCTCCAGGGTTGTTTTGAGGTGACAGACTGGCAGGCACTCTGTGAGCCACATGGAGAGGATATTGATGGGCTCACGGAGTGCATCACTGATCACACCAACTTCTGTGTGGACTGCAATGTTCCGACAAGAACTGTCCTTTGTTATTCAAATAACAAGCCATGGGTGACAAAGGACATTAAGGACATCCTGAACGCTAAAAAGAGGGTGTTTAGAGATGGAAATAGGGAGGAGCTGAGGGCAATACAGAGTGACCTGAAAGCCAGGATCAGGGAGGCTAAAGACAGGTACAGGAGGAAGCTTGAGTGGAAACTCCAGCAGAACAACATGAGAGAGGTCTAGAGGGGGATGAGGACCATCACTGGGTTCCGGCAAACTAGCAACAGAGGAGCGGAAGGCAGTGTGGACAGGGCCAATGAACTTAACCTGTTCTTTAACAGATTTGACAGTGTAACCCCTGCCCATCCCACACATGAGCCATCTGTTGTCAGCCCCCATCCAACACATGTTCCACTCTCCCCTCCTACCCCTCCTCACAGTCCCCCACCCTGCTCTCTTGACTATACCACTTCCCCACATGAAACCACCACAGTGGGCTTCACAGCTCTACAGGTGAGAAGACAGCTGAAACGTCTCAACCCAAGCAAGGCTGCAGGACCGGATGGTGTCAGTACCAGGGTGCTCAAAGCCTGTGCCCCTCAGCTATATAGAGTACTTCGCCATGTATTCAACCTGAGCTTGAGGCTCCGGAGGGTTCCTGTGCTGTGGAAGACGTCCTGCCTCGTCCCTGTGCCGAAGACGCCGTGCCCCAGCGGCCTCAATGACTACAGACCGGTGGCATTGACCTCCCACATCATGAAGACCCTGGAGAGACTTGTTCTGGAGCTGCTCTGGCCTATGGTCAGGCCACACTTAAATCCCCTCCAGTTCACCTACCAGCCCCGACTAGGAGTTGAGGATGCCATCGTCTTCCTGCTGAACCGTGTCGATGCCCACCTGGACAAGCCAGCAAGCACTGTGAGGGTCATGTTTTTTGACTTCTCCAGTGCGTTCAACACCATCCGCCCTGCTCTGCTGGGGGAGAAGCTGACAGCGATGCAGGTGGATGCTTCCCTGGTATCATGGATTCTTGATTACCTGACTGGCAGACCACAATACGTGTGCTTGCAACACTGTGTGTCCGACAGAGTGATCAGCAGCACTGGGGCTCCACAGGGGACTGTCTTATCTCCCTTTCTCTTCACCATTTACACCTTGGACTTCCAACTACTGCACGGAGTCTTGTCATCTTCAGAAGTTTTCGGATGACTCTGCCATAGTTGGATGCATCAGCAAGGGAGATGAGGCTGAGTACAGGGCTACGGTAGGAAACTTTGTCACATGGTGTGAGCTGAATTATCTGCAGCTTAATGTGAAAAAGACTAAGGAGCTGGTGGGTGACCTGAGGAGAGCTAAGGTTCCGGTGACCCCTGTTTCCATCCAGGGGGTCAGTGTGGACATGGTTGAGGATTACAAATACCTGGGGATACGAATTGACAATAAACTGGACTGGTCAAAGAACACTGAGGCTGTCTACAAGAAGGGCCAGAGCCGTCTCTATTTCCTGAGGAGACTGAGGTCCTTTAACATCTGCCGGATGATGCTGAGGATGTTCTACAAGTCTGTGGTGGCCAGTGCTATCATGTTTGCTGTTGTGTGCTGGGGCAGGAGGCTGAGGGTGGCAGACACCAACAGAATCAACAAACTCATTCGTAAAGCCAGTGATGTTGTGGGGATGGAACTGGACTCTCTGACGGTGGTGTCTGAAAAGAGGATGCTGTCTAAGTTGCATGCCATCTTGGTCAATGTCTCCCATCCACTACATAATGTACTGGGTGGGCACAGGAGTACATTCAGCCAGAGACTCATTCCACCGAGATGCAGCACTGAGCGTCATAGGAAGTCATTCCTGCCCGTGGCCATCAAACTTTACAATTCCTCCCTTGGAGGGTCAGACATCCTGAGCCAATAGGCTGCTCCTGGACTTATTTCATAATTTTACTGGCATAATTTACATATTACTATTTAACTATTTATGGTTTATTACTATTTATTATTTATGGTGCAACTGTAATGAAAACCAATTTCCCCTGGGATTAATGAAGTATGACTATGACTATGACTAAAATGAATCTCATGTTAGTCCCTGGTGACATATATGTACCTTTATAATAAATTTACTTAGAACTTTGAACTTTGTTAGCCACAATTCCTATGTTTAAGAGCAGAGATCGTGGAGGAAACTTTTGTCTGGAAGCTTATTGGGGAAGGAGTTGACAGGTAATTAAAGAGGACAGATGATCATGGGTGAGAAATGATCAGCTGAGAGTGACAGCTGATGATTTAATCATCATGGTGAAGAGGCTGTTAACAGCATTAGTAATGAAGCATAGTGGAGAAAGAGGGGACTGGAGAATTAGGGAGAATAGGATGGAAGAAATATCAAAGATTCACAAATAAGATCAGGATCACAGCAAAGGATTCTCTTGGCAGCACTAGGTGGAGTAGGTCATATTTCGGCTGGGCTCCGGACTTTTTCAATTTTCTTATCACCCTTCTATTATATATATCAAAGTGTCTTTAACACCTTTATATGTTTGAATTCTGAATTCTAATCGATGGAAATGACTTCCAAACTAAGAAAGGCATTAGCCGAAGGCAAAGAAAGCGGTTATGGAAACGGGAAGAAAGAAGGAACTTTCGATCAACCTAAACAGCCTGAACTTACTTTGCAAGCTATCTCGAATTTATTGGATGAAAAACTCGACAAGAGATTCGCTACATTGGAAGTAATGTTGAAGGAGAACCAAAGTAAATTGATAGCACTTGGAAAAGAGAGCGAAAAACAGCAACGGCAAATTGCAGAGCTTACTGAAGCGGGGAAACATAGGGATTCCACAATGAACTCTTCAGAAAAGAAATTAAATTCGACTACTCATACATTGGAGCAGTATAAAGCCAAGATTATTGATTTGGAGAGTCATAGTCGCAGACAGAATTTGCGGATAATAGGACTCAGTGAAGACGTTGAGAGCGGGGACCTTACTAAATTTTTTTCTCAAATCTTAATGGAAGTCTTTGGCTCGGAGGTCTTCTCCTCTCCTCCAGTACTCGATCGTGTGCATCGATCACTAAGACCCAAACCATCAAAAGAGTTAAATCTGCATCCTGTAATTCTGCGATTTCACTATGTAAGTACCAAGGAGCACTTAATTCAAATTGCTCGTCAGAAAGGAATTATTGTACATCACAATCTTAAGTTTTGTTTGGTTGAAGATTATTGCCCTGAGGTATTGCAAGAAAGGTCGCATTTTAAATCAGTGATGTCGGAACAATATCAAAGGAAATTTCGACCGGCTCTGCTATACCCCGCTCGCTTAAGAGTTGTTTTACCCGATAATTCGTTTAAATGGCTTAAATCCATGGATGATGCACAACAATTTCTCGAAGAACATTCCCTGAGCTCGGATGTTTAATTAATTTACCGTTCCTTTAAGTTTGTATACACCTGGTTTATTGGTTAATAACCAGCTTATAGATTCAGACATTTTAAGTTTGTAGAGCTTCGCCCTTGGTCTGAGTCCTCTGGTACTTTGTTTTGGCTTATGTCTGCTCCATGTTAATGTCCCTTTCCTTTTCCTTGATTATTTTAATTTATTTTATTTTTAATTGTCTGTTTTAGAAAATTATTAAGACTCTGACTTGGTGATTATTTGATTTTTCTTGAAATATTATTAAGATTGTATTCTGTTTTATTTCTTAAGACCAGGTCTTTTGAAATGGTCTGCAAAGGGTTGTTTTTTCTCATCTAACTGTGTTTGGCATTCCTTTTGCAATGTTCAGACTATGGGTGGTTTTTATTTTTTTTTTATTTGGAGACTTGCCGTCAAGAGAGGTGGGGGTTGGGTGGTTCTTAGATAGTTTACTGGCTGCCTATTGGCCAGGTTTCGGGGCTTTGTGGGAGGGGGAGGAGGTTACTTTTAGTTCAGTATTTTTCACTTGGGCTGATTTAAAACTACAAAAATGTCTGTATTGTCGTAACTTCCGGTTCCTCTTTAAACTTTTCTTCGTCTTCCTGATTCATGAATTTCCTATGCAATTTGGTTAACCCTTTACTTACCATATGGTTTATTTAAGGAAAATGGATAATATTATTAACTTTGTTTCATGGAACACGTATGGTTTGAATCATCCAATTAAATGGAAGAAGATTTTAAAAGTTTTTCATAGATTAAATGCTCAGATTATTTTTGCACAGGAGACTCATGTGAGGAAGGAGGATAATCAGCATTTTTTTTTAGGTTTTGGAAAGAATAATAGTTTCACTCAAACTCATTGACCTAAGTGAAAGGTGTTTCCATTTTTATAGATCCTTTGATCTCATTTGTTCATTATGATATAATCTCAGACCCATATGGTAGATTTCTATTAATTACTGGTTCGCTTTATTACCAAAAAGTAGTTTTGGTTAATGTTTATGCACCAAATATTGATTATCCTGAATTCTTTAAGCATTTATTTATATCTCTTCCCAATTTAAAGGAATATATATTAATAATGGGTGGTGATTTTAATTGTTGTTTGAATCCTATGATGGATAGGCCTGTGCCCAATCAGGTACTTCCAAACAAATCTGCTATTTTTATTCATTCCTTTTTAGTTGATGTGGCAATTTTAGAGATTTGGAGGTTTTTAGTCCTAATGATAAAGAGTTCTCTTTGTTTTCTCATGTATATCATAATTACTCTAGAATCAATTACATCTTTATGAATTCTTGATTAGTTTCATTTGTCACTACCTGTGAGTATGATACAATCGCCATTTCTGACCATGCACCTTTGAAATTATTAATTAAATTTAGGGATGCAATTTTTAGTACTAGACAATGGCGGTTCGATTCTATTTTGCTTCAGGATTTAAATTTTGGTAATTTCATTAAAGAACGGATTGCATTTTTCTTTTTATCTAACTCAACGGAAGAAACTTCCAGTGGGATATTATGGGATACCTTTGAAATATATATCCATGGGCAAATTATTTCATACTCTGCTGGAGTGAAAAAACGTATTAATAGTGAAATACGTACATTGGCTGATAAGATTAAAGAAATTGATAAAAAAATATTCTATTGCTCCTAATTTGGAGCTTTATAAAGAGAGAGTTGAACTTCAGATGCAACATAGTTTGTTATTAACATCCCCGATTGAAAATCAGTTACTTAAAACTAAGAGTCAATTTTACATACATGGTGATAAATCGGGTAAATTACTGTCTAATCAATTGAAAGCTGCTTTGGTGAAACGTCAGATTAATAGAGTTCGTAGACGGAATGGTAATTTGATGATTGACCATGATGAAATTAATAAATCTTTTCAAGAATTTTATACTAATTTATATCAGTCAGAATTTCCTGATGATCCTACCATAATGCATGAAATTTTAAGGAAACTAAATATTCGGAAATTACCAGCTGATGAACGTTTAGCATTAGATGCACCCATTACTGAAGAGGAAATAAAGAAAGCAATTTTTTCGATGAATTCTGGTAAAGCGCCCAGCCCGGATGGGTATACAGTTGAATTTTATAAATCTTTTTCAGACTTACTTTCTCCCTGATTACGTAGAATTTTTAAAGATGCTTTATCTGTAGGTAAATTACCACACTCCTTTTATGAAGCATCTATCTCATTAATTCCTAAAAAAGATAAAGATCCCACTGAATGTGCATCATATAGACCTATATCTTTGTTGAATGTGGATTCTAAAATCTTTTCCAAAATATTAGCAATTAGAATAGAGAAGGTACTACCACAAATTGTCTCCAAAGATCAGACAGGATTTATTAAAAATCGTTACTCACATTTTAATGTTAGGAGGCTAATGAACATTGTATACAGTACTTCAGTTAAAACTTCAGAATGTGTTATTTCTCTTGATACCGAGAAGGCTTTTGATAGACCTAAATGGGAATATTTATTTAATATACTTGAGAAATTTAATTTCAGCTCAAAATTTATATCCTGAATTCAATTGATATATCGTACACCTCTGGCTGCTGTATTTACCAACAATCAGAGATCCCCTTTTTTCAGGCTTTTTCGAGGTACTAGACATGGCTGTCCTTTAAGCCCTTTACTATTTGATATTGCCCTAGAGCCCTTGACAATTGCTATTCGTGATTCACCTAATATATTTGGCATTATTCGTGGGAATGGGACACATAAAATATCACTATATGCAGGTGACCTGTTACTATATATCTCTAACGCAGAGAAATCCATTCCTGCAGTAATAACACTGTTTGCTCAGTTTAGTTGTTTTTCTGGTTACAAATTGAATCTTGATAAGTGTGTGCTTTTTCCATTAAATATTCAAGTTCCAATTTATAGACAATCACCATTTAGATTGGTTACTGATTATTTTATTTATTTGGGTGTTAAAATTACTAAGAAGCTTAAGGATCTATGTAAAGTTAATTTTTTACCCTTAATTGATCATGTGAAACAACTGTTTACTAAATGGTCCCCATTGTCCTTATCTTTGATTGGTCAAATTAATACTATTAAGATAATTATTTTAACTAAATTTCTGTATCTGTTTCAGGCGGTATCAATTCTTATCCCTAAATCTTTTTTTTTGATATTACTGATTCTAAAATTTCTTCATATATATGGCAGAATAGAAATCCCAGGTTAAGTAAGAAACATTTACAGAAATCAAAAAAGGAAGGCGGTTTGGCTTTGCCGAATCTTAGATTTTACTACTGGGCAATTAACATTCGATATTTAACGTTTTGGACATAAGAATTGGATGAAACTCAATGTCCACGATGGATGAACGTCGAGCAGGAGTCTGTACAGGGATTTTCACTGGCTTCTATTCTAGGAGCTGCACTTCCCTTTACACTTACTAAATTGAATAAACAAATGATAAAATCCAATAATTAAACATACAATATGAATATGGCTTCAATTTCATAAATTCTTTGGATTGAACAAATTTATCCTGTCAAGTTCTATTATATCTAGTTTTTTCTTTCAACCATCTAGAATTGATCAAGCTTTTCTTCTATGGAAAACGAAGGGAATAACATGTTTTCGTGATTTATTCATGGATGATTGTTTTATGTCTTTTGAACAGTTGTCTAATAAATATAATTTGCCTAGATTATACTTTTTCAGATATTTACAGATTAGAAACTTTCTGAACGCTACTTTACCTACCTTTCCGATATCGCATCAAATTGAAGTTACAGAAAAAATTTTAGGTTTAAACCCCTATCAGAAGAGTTTAATAGCAATTATTTATGATCTGATTATGAAAATGCTTCTAGGCATATCTGATAAAATTAAGAATGAGTGGGAAAGAGAACTTCAAGTATCTTTATCTACAGAGAAATGGGAGAAAATTCTTCAATTAGTCAATACTTCCTCAATGTGTGCCAGACATTGTTTGATACAATTTAAGGGGATTCATAGGGCTCATATGTCCAAGGATAAGTTAACTCGTTTTTACTCCCACATAACTCCTCTTCGTGATAGATGTAATTCTGAGGTAGCTTCCTTGACACATATGTTCTGGTCTTGTCCTCTTCTAGAAGAGTATTGGAAAGATACTTTTGATATCATTTCAGTAGTTCTGCATATTGATTTACAACCTCATCCTATTACCGCAATTTTTGGACTACCAGTAATAGACTCTAGTCATTTATCCTTGTCAGCTTGTCGTCTAATTGCATTTGTTACATTAATAGCCAGAAGATCCATTTTATTTCAATGAAAAGCCTCTAATCCCCCCACTACATTTCAGTGGTTTTTCCAAACGATAGCATGCCTAAATTTGGAAAAAATTAGGGGTGGTACTATGGACCCTTCAGTTAAATTTAAAGAAACTTGGAGGCCATTTATTCAATATTTTATATGATGTAAGTTGACCCTTTATGAATCCTTTGTAGTATTTTTTTTTGTTCATGTATAGAGAAGCGGAGTTAAAAACAAATAATAATTTAAGCCGATGTAATATGACAGCCCAAGCTTTGTTTGTTTTTTTTAGATTAGGGGTTTTTTTTTCTCTCTTTATAAAATATCTTTTTCATGGTCAGTAACTATGAGACTGGGAGGCTAAACTATATATGTTACATGGAATCTGTGCTTGTACATGTTAACTGTTATTATTGTAATCCCGATCTCTATGTATCATTACTATTATTGTTATGTTCATTAATTTTGAAACTTAATAAAAAGATTGAAAATGAAAGAAAGGAAGGATCACAGCAAAGGAAGAGCTGTGAATGTTTAACTGGATGGAAGATCAGGAAAGGATTGGGGGAGGGGGGAATCGTGAGGCTTTAGGAAGAAGATTGTCACTGCAGAAAAAGCTGTTATCAGAGTCGTACACCAGGGGTCCCCAGCCTTTTTTTGCACCGTGGACCGGTTTAATATTGACAATATTCTTGCGGACCGGCCGACTGGAGGGGGGAGGGGCGGGCGGTGCTGTTCAAGTAGGGTTAAACTCATCTCGATATGTCTTTTACAGTTAGGGTTGCCAACTTTCTCACTCCCAAATAAAGGACAAAAGTAGCAGTCAAATCCCGGGACACTTTACCCCAGGAAAGACTACCATGACAATGAAGCCTTGCACGAGCACCTGTGTGCACATGCGTGACGTGCGCATTTGATGTGCGCATGTGCGTATGTGCCAATTTTTCTTCCCACATGTACGGGGTTTCTTCTTTGTTATGTTAAAATTAAAATGGCTTCTTAGTTATGTTAATCTTTTAAACTGCTGCGTATGTGAATTAAAATGGCTTCTATGTTATGTTAAATGCCGAGAAAATCCCTAGCTAGCAATTTGCTTGGGTTATACGAGATAGCAGGTGTACTATCAGCCAATGGGTGTCCATGTTATTCTTTCTTGGGATGATAATGCTGTCTCATACGGCTGGGAACCAGGGGGTTTTGGCGGGGAGTTGGAGGAGAGACCGTGAGGACGACGGACGTGTGGGAAGGCTCAGGTTGATCACTCCGGATGGTCCCGAGCCGTGAGTCAACAGGGTCAGTGGGGTCCGCGAGTCATCGGGGTCAGAGGGGTCCCGAAAGGTTCCTGAGCTCCAACGTGTGCACGAAGAAATTGAACCTTGATCAGTCTGGCGCCTTTTCCATTCCTTTTTTTGTATTGAACTTATATTAATCTCATAGACTTGGTAATATCTATAAAGTGTAATTGGTAAAATGTACATTGTGTGCTGGCTGATGATTGATGTTTGAAGTTGAATTCAGTGGCAGTGGTGCAGCAAGCAGGAGACCAGGCAGGCGGCGGTCGGGGTTTCCCCTAGAGACATACGAGCCAATATAGCTGAGCGTTACACACAAATTGGTTACGCCTCCATCTTCCCGTCTACACTGTACATACATTATTTCTACTTTATATAGGCTGTGTATTTATCATATCATTCCTGCTTTTACTATAGGTTAGTGTTATTTATTTTCGGTTTTATGTGTTATTTGGTATGACTTGTTAGGTTATTTTTTGGGTCTAGGAACGCTCAAAATTTTTTCCCATATAAATTAATGGTAATTGCTTCTTCGCTTCACGCCACTTCAGCACGGAAGATTTCATAGGAACGCTCTACCTTAGCGGGGTAAATACCGGACAAACCGATTTAGCCCAATATACGGGATGTCCCGGCAAATACGGGACAGTTGGCAACCCTATGTTCAAGTTCAACAGTGCATGACAGGGAATGAGGAAAGGTGCAGCTGACTCATATTGTTTCCTCGCGGCCCGGTAGCACATGCTTTGTGGCCGGTAGTTAGGGACTGCTGTACACCATGGAAAAGTGCCTTCAGCCCATTAAGACTGAACTATGCGTCAAGTACCAGTTTACACTGATCTGCTGATAATTGAATTTTATTCTTCCCACGTAATTGCATGCTGTTTAACATCATTGTATATGCCCAGGATCTCCCATGTTTATGCACAGATAACTTGCGCATTTTTTCATAGAACTAAATACAAAGTATACATTAACATAAATATTTCAAAAATAACAGAATCTATGTAGGCAAAAAATTCCATCATTATGCACTATTTTTCTGTATAATGCTATTGAATTTTATTGAAAATTAAGTTTGTTTATTTGCTGATTTCAGTTAGGGATGCTGATACAGGAACTTAGAAGATGATAGTGACCTACAGTATCACCAACAATGTTTTAAAAAATTATTTCAATATAAGAGGCACAGCTCTTTCTATTAAAATCACTATAATTGGACTACATAATCTGAGTAAATTCAGTTCACTTCAAAAAATGTAATTGAACATCAATTGTTCTCAAGATTCATTGAAGTTAAAATTGCAAGTCATTTAATGCAAGAGACATCTTGTGGTGATATAATTGAATATTAACTTGTAAAAGCAAGTGATTAGAGCAGTCTAGTGAAAATGCCTCAAATCATTCTGAATTCATGATCATATTTTGATCTGATATAGTTATATTCAGTGCTTGACTGACCAGGTTCCATAAGGAGTCAGCCATTTTGTCCCTTGTACCTGGTTTGCCATTCAGTAAAATCATATCTGACCTTTTACCACAGCCCAATATTCCTGCACTAATCTTGATTCCTTTAATATACAAAGATCTGGCTAGCACCATCTTACATATACTGAGTACAGGTCCTTCCCAGGTTAAGGCAGGGTTCCATTCCTGTGACTCATTCATAACCTGGACAGTTCACTAATTGGAAATGCAGCTATGAGCTGAGTCTGCAGGCAGCAGAAGATGCCTGCAGTCCTGCAGCAGCTGGCAATTCCACACAGTCCACCTCCCAAATGCTCTTACATGTATTGTAACTAAACAGAACCACATGGAAGCTATAACTGGGAAATACAGAAGTCTTTATACGCACAACAGATCCTCTGGAGAGAGAGAATCTGTCTCCTGTCACAATGATTTATGTTTTTGAAAACACAAAAGTAGTAAGTGATTAACTACAGTTTCAATTGCTACAATCTCCTACTTGAACATTTTGAACATAGTAAGGTATCTGCAGAATTACAGCATATGTTTTACACTGGCGGCATATCCAAATTGGCTGAGTCTATTTGAATATTCAGATGCAAGTGGCTGGTTTAAAAGGCTTCTGAGCACAATCTCCAGAGACCCAAAATATATACCTTTTGCGAAAGTGTTGAGGAATTGCTCTGTGGATATAAAACTACAGACATGTCCTGAACACTACCTTAACAAGATTCAAAGTTGTTTAATGTCATTTCCAGCAGGGGTATGCCTTTAACAATGCTCTAAAACAGGAAATAGTCATTTAATGCCGTTGCTGATCTCATTATGAAGATTTTAATATCCACCAATTAAGATCAACATTTACCTATTGCCTTTCCCTGTGTTGTTTCAATGGTGTAGAATTGGAGAATGTCCCACACTCAATTATTAGCTTCATTAGCCTGAAAGTATCAGTTGAAGGTAGATTGTGAAAAGATTTTATTTCCCGAAGATTGGTTCTCATTTTAATTAATATATGCTGTCCATAATTTTATGACTGCAGAATAATCGCCAACAGTATGTACATAAATCAGGCATTTGTAACTGAGGGGGTGGGGAGAGGACAACCTGTAACTGAACCTCCACAAAACTCATTGGATAAAATTCTTAAGATTCACTGCCTTCTGGCTGTAGAAATGTCTTCTCATCTTAACTCTGAATGTGCATTCCCCAATTTTGAGAATGTGGACCCTGACGTTAGACATCCAGCCAAAGGAAATATTATTGTCGCATCAACCCTGTCAATCTTCAAGGACCATGAGAACTGGATCTTTCCACTCCAACTCCAGCTTTCTCTCTAGCCCCAAAAGCTAGCATGCAGCTCAGCCTTTGGGAATCATACTCACAGCGACAGAAAATAGTACCTATCCCTCTTGCTATGATTTCTCCTGTTTGACAAGCCTTTGGGTCCTAAGTTAGTTTCCTCATCCATTTGTGCAATGTGATTTAAATCAAAACATCCTTGTAAATCAAAAACCTAACATAAATGCACTCTGCTGTTTTATTGACTTCCTATTAACTTGTTTTTGCACTCAGACTATGCCAATATTTTCTTTTTATACTTCGATTTTAATATGGATTTTGGTTCCATAACCTTGTACTTCTATGGTTTGATTACTTAGTGGCTTGTTTCAAGACTCCTTTTGACTAGAAGGTGTCAAAGAGTGAATTAATACAATGTCAACTAAATAATTGTCAATAATGCAGTAAAACTGTAGTATTCTTTTATACTTCAGGACACAGATCTTTCTGTAAAGCTCCCCCAGTTTGTGAAAGGGAAAAACAAAGTATAAGAGAAAGTATTAAAGCAGGGGTTCTCAACCTGTGGTCCACAGACCACTGAATTACTGTATTGATCCGTGGCATAATAAAGTTTGGGAACCCCCGTATTAAAGGATCTGACACCTTTGAAAATGATATGTTGCAAGCAGAGGTGAAATATATTGCAGGCTGTTAAAAAGTGAAAGGATGGTAATTGCAGAGGCTCTGATTAGCTTTTTCCAGTCCTCAAAAGATCATCAATCTGAAACCCTATTTCACTTTCTAAGGATGCTGCCTATGCTACTGAGCAATTCCATCAATTTGTGTTCAAATGTTTCATTTCTCCTGTCCTGCTTCAGTGGTGGTTAATGAAAGGTTGCTTGCCTATTTTGTTTCAAAATAATAAAAGCAAAAGATAAAAACAACTATTGCATTTGACTTAATTTAACAAGTGACGGACATCACAAGCCTCCCTTAAGGCACACTGAACAAGAACAGTTTTTATGGATTCATTAAGGAAGCAGGTAGAATGATTAGAGGGTAGATACAATTTTATTTAATGCCATAGGGAATAGAGGTCTGTAATTCTTCACCTGAATGGGTAGAAACAAAGACCCTTAATGTATACTTAAAGATCAGCAAGGTTATGGAACTTGTATCTGTTGGTGGAAATAGGTTGGGTGGCTCTATTTCAACCAACACAATGGACAAGGTGCCTTCTTTTGTGACATAAATTTTCTGTAGTTCTGTGATTATATTGTTGCATATCACCCATCTGGCTCAAGTAAATGCCAACATTTTCTAAATCATATGAAATTTTTAAGCAACACACATCAAAGTTGCTGGTGAACGCAGCAGGCCAAGCAGCATCTATAGGAAGAGGCGCAGTCGACGTTTCAGGCCGAGACCCTTCGGTAGTCCTGACGAAGGGTCTCGGCCTGAAAGGTCGACTGCGCCTCTTCCTATAGATGCTGCTTGGCCTGCTGCGTTCACCAGCAACTTTGATGTGTGTTGCTTGAATTTCCAGCATCTGCAGAATTGCTGTTGTTTGCGTTGAAATTTTTAAACCCACTTTGTAAACCCACTTTCAGAAAGTCAGATGTCCCTATAATCACACCTGAGGCCGCTTACCAAGTCAAAAGCCCACAGTAATAACAGAACAGTTGCTGGCATGATTAGAGCATTAGCTAATTGGCATGAAGCAGCAAGTGGGAATAAAAGGATTGTTTTCTGTTGGGCTGCCAGTGAGTAGTCATGTTCTGCAGGGGTCAGTGTTGGGATTGCTTCTTTTACGCTGTATGTAATTGATCTGGATAATGGAATAGGTGGCTTTGTTGCCAAGTTTGCAGATGATATGAAGATTGGTGGAGGGGCAGGTTGTGTTAAGGAAACAGAAAGGCTGAAGAAGGACTTAGACAGATTAGGAGTATGGGCAAGAAAGTGGCAAGTGAAATACAGTGTTGAAAGATGCATGGTCACGCACTAGAAATAAATGTGAAGACTGTTTTCTAAATGGGGAGAAAAGCCAAAAATCTGAGGTGCAAAGGAACTTGGGAATCCTGTGCAGAACACCCTAAAGGTTAACTTGCAGACTGAGTCAGTGGTGAGGAAGGCAAGTGCAACGTTAGCATTCATTTCAAGAGGTCCAGAATACAAGTTCAGGGCTGTGATGCTGAGGCTTTATAAGGCACTGGTGAGGCCTCTCCTTGAATTAAAACCTTGAATTGAAACTTTCTCCTTGTGAAAGTTTTAGGCCTCTCATCTTAGAAAAGATGTGCTGGCATTGCAGAGGGCTCAGAGGAGGTTCACAAGGGTGATTCCAGGAATGAAATGTTTATCATACGAGGAACATTTGATAGCTCTGGGACTGTACTCACTGGAATTTAGAAGGATGAGGGTTATCTCATTGAAACCTTGATCAGTTCATGATTAGACACAGCTTCAAAGATTACAGTGAGAAGGCTGGGGTGTGGGACTGAGGAGGGGAAAAATGGATCAGCCATGATTGAATGGCGGAGCAGACTCGATGGGCCAAATGGCCTAATCCTGCTCCCGTGTCTGTGGTCTTGTGGTCTTAATTACTGTATACAGTTTTAACAACACAGAAGCATGTATCCACCCAAAAGATCTGTATCACTCTTTAAGCTCTAAAATGACATTTTCTGCCTTACTTCATTTCACTGGGGTCACAAATCCAACAGCATTTATCCCTTCTGCCCTTATGTACTTAACTCACCTGAGTGTGCAACTGGTAACCTCTCTTTGTATGAGTGAATTCCACCTTACCACCACTCTGAGTGAATTTCACCTTCACGTTCAGTTTTTAAAAAATACAATGAGCTTCCTCCAACCCTGCCAGCAATGGCAATATTGTCTTGAAGCAGCAAGCAAACTTCCTGCCCCCTTGAATAGATTCTGCATCACCACACACACACACACACACCCACCCACCCACCCACAAGTAGGAGTGGAGAGATCATGAATTACCTCCCTCATTTAATTCACTTGTTCATTCAAAGTATTCTTACCCTTGCCTATTACTTCTCCCATACTTCAGCCAATCCCTTTGCCAATATATTCTTACTCCCTTTCTCTCCCACTTACACTTAAGCTTATTCATGTACTTGCTTTTCGTTTATCTCATCCTTATCCATATCCTTCCCCCACCCCTTCAATTATTTTTCTGCTGTCCCTACCAACCCACTTTCATCTCTTTTTTTCTCTGATGAAGTGTCTTGGCCCAAAACATCAGCTGTTTATTCATTTCTGTGGATGCTTCCTGACTTGCTGAGTTCCTCCAGCATTTTGTGTGTGTGTGTGTGTGTTGCTCAAGATTTCCAGCATCTGCAGAATTTCTTGTGTTTATTCCCCTGTGCTCATATCCTTCCCCTCCTCTTCTCTTGTTTACCTTTTATCTGGGTTTGATTCACTATGATCTTTATCCTTCCTTTTCTACTCTCCCCACCAAATCCCCTTGGCATGTATAGATTACTGGTGTGCAATGCAACTGGAAATAAACTTCCATCAGTAAGTAAAATTCAACATATTTATCTATTTTATCACCTCGTATCAAATGTTCTCATAATGTAAGCATCCACTCATTTTCATAGCACTTTGTCAAATACATTATCAACTTCCTGTGGAAGATATCTTTAGGCCATATTGCAGCACAATTTATTTTAGTTGAGTAGCATTCCTGTATAACCTTTTTCACAAAGTAGCCTCACTATAACTTGATATTTTACTAAAGTCCTAAGAGAAGCTGACAGCTTAGTGCCCCTACTGAGAAAGGCTGTTTGCTTTTTCCTACAATTTTATTGTGAGATATAATAGTCTTCCTGAACACTCATCAAGGAAGATGAGGGAACTGATTCAGCTAAAGGGTTATTACAGTATATTTAATATGGTATTCACAGGTATGGAGGCTCCCTCGGTTACAAATGACTTGACTTATGGACATCTGATTATGCAAAGTCTCCCATACATTTTTAAAGCATTTTACAAGCTGGTATCAGTAATTATTACATGTCTTTATAGTAATGACTGGATAAAGTGTACATTCCATTAATTTAATTATAGGCTGTGTTCGGGTGATTATTCTTTAAAATGAAATAATTATAGCAAAACCAACGTGGAGTAAATTTGTAGCTGTAGAAAAATGGATGGAAATCAACTTATGGTTAATTCTGCTGATGCAGTCCTGGACTAAACACCATTCTTGAGATTTGGGTTTCACAGGCGAGGGCACATTTATTGCCCATTCTTAACTAGCCAGGAGAAGATGATGACGTGACATGCTTTGAATTGCTGCAGTCTTTCTGAGGTGGTCACTTCTGCAGTGAGACTGGTTGGGACTTCTAGACCCAATAAAAATGAAGGAGTTGCACTATATTTCCAACTCAGAAATGGTGTGCAACTTGGTGGAGCATCGGTGGGCTTTCCCATGCACCTATTGCACATAATGATGGTGATTTGATGTTTGGGAAGTGCTGCTGGGTTGTCTATTAAGTAACTGCAGTGGATTTTGTAAATCATACACACTTCAGGAAATGTGCACTCTCTGAGAGAGAATGAATGGTTGAGAATGGTGAATGGGATGTTAGACAAACAGGCTGCTTTATTCTGGATGATACTGAACTTATTAAGTGTTGTTAAAGGTGCACTCAGAGTAATAGAGCACTAGAGCACAGAAACAGGCCCTTCAGCCCATCTAATCTGTGCCAAACTTTTATTCTGCCTAGTACCATTGACCTACGTGTGGGACAGAGTCCTCCATGTCCACCACTTCTTCTGGCAGCTCATTCCGCACTCTCACCACCTTCTGAATAAAGATCTCCCTCAGGTTCCCCTTAAATATTTCACCTTTCACCATTAATCTAAGAACTCTAGTTCTCGTCTCAACAAAAATAGTAAAAAAATGCTTTCATTCACCCCTATCTATACCGCTCAAAATTTTGTCTATCAAATCGCCGCTCCTTCTCTTACACTCCAGGGAATGAAGTCCTGACCTGTTCAACTTTTCCATATAACCCAGATCCTCAAGTCCCAGCAACATCCTCCTTCAATCTTATTGATATCTTTCCATCAGGGAGGTGACCAGAACTCATCCAGGCTAATGGAGAGTATTTTGTCATGCTCCCGAATTGTGCCTTGCTGATGGTTGAAAGGACTTGGGGTGTCAGGAAGGGAGTTGCTCATGCAGAATACCCAGTCTCTTACCTGCCTTTGCAGTCACGATATTTATGTGGCTGATTCAGTTGAGTTTCTGGTCAGTGATATTCATGATGTGAGACTAACTGATGTTAATGCCTTGACTGGCAAGGTAGGTGGTTAAGAATCTCTTTTGCTGGAGATGGCCGTTGTATGACGCTTTTGTAACACAAGTATTATTTACAGTCTCATATCCAAATGCTGCATAGGTCTCCCTGCATGCAGCATGGGCTACTTCATTTGCTGAGCCATTGAATATCATAGGTCATAGAGAAGTACAACATAGAAACAGGCCCTTTGGCCCATCTAGTTCATGCTGAAACCATTTAGACTGCCTGCTCCCATTGATCTGCACGAGGACCATAGCCCTCCATACCCCAACTATCCATGTACCTATCCAAACTTCTCTTAAATGTTGAAATCGAGCTCAGATGCACCACATGCTGGCAGCTCATTCCACACTCTCAGGACCCTCTGAGTGAAGACAGTTTCCCTCATGTTCCCCTTAAACTTCTCACCTTTCACCCTTAACCCATGAGCTCTGGTTGTAGTCCCACCAAACCTCAGTGGAAAAAGCTTGCTTGCATTCACCCTAACTATACCCCTCATAATTCTGTTTACCTCTATCAGACCTCCTCTCAGTCTTCTACATTCTAAAGAATATAGTCCTAACCTTTTCAATCCTTCCTTATAACTCAGGTCCTCCAGACATGGCAACATCCTTGTAAATTTTCTCTCTGCTCTTTCAACTTTGTTTACATCTTCCCTGTAGGTAGGTGACCAAAACTGCACACAATTAGGCCTCACCAACATCTTATACAACTTCAACATAACATCCCATCTCCTGTACTCAACACATTGATTCAGGACCCTAACTTTCTTTACAACCCTTTCTACCTGCGACACCACTTTCAATGAATCTCAGCCCTGTATTCCCAGAACCCTTTGTTCTACCACATTCCTCAGTGCCCTACTGTTCACTGTAAGTCCTACTCCAGTTGGTCCTCCCAAAGTGCAAAACCTCGTACTTATAATTTAATGCATTAAATTCCATCTGCCATTTTTCTAGCTGATGCAGGTCTCTTAGCAAGCCATGACTTCCTCACTGTCCACTACACCCCCAATCTTGGTGTCATCTGAAAATTTGCTGACCCAGTTAACCATATTATCATCCACTCATTGGTATAGATGACAAACAACAAAGGATCCAGCACTGATCCTTGTGGCACTCTACTCATCACAGGCCTCCAGTCAGAGAGGCAACCCTCTACTACCACTCTCTGATCCAATTTACTACCTTATCCTGAATGCCAAACGACTGAACCTTCTTGACCAGCCTCCCATGAGGGACCTTGTCAAATGCCTTACTAAAGTCCATGTAGACAACATCCACAGCCTTGCCTTCATCCACCTTCCTGATAACTTCCTCGAAAAAATCTGTAAAGCATGACGTTCCATGCACGAAGCCATCCTTAATCAGTCCATGTCTATCGAAATACTTGTATATCCAGTCTGTTAGAATACTTTCCAATAATTTACTCACAACTGATGTCAGACTCACCAGCCTATAAATTCCTGGTTTGTGTTTAGAGCCTTTTTTTAAACAGTGGAACATCATTGGCTAGCCTCCAATCCTCTGGTACATCCCTGTCCCAAAGGGCAATTTACATATCTCTGCTAGGGCCCTGGCAGTTTCTGCACTTGCCTCCTGTAGGGTCTGAGGGAACACCTTGTCAGGCCCTGGGACTTACCCACCCTATTTGCCTCAGGGTAGCAAACACCTCCTCCTCTGTAATCTGTACAGGGTCCATGAAGTTGATGCCGCTTTGCCTCACTTCGATAGACTGACTCTGTGTTCGTCTCCTGAGTAAATACAGATGCAAAAAATTCATTTAAGATCTCTCCCATCTGTTTTGGCTCCACACATGGATTATCATTCTGGTCTTTCAGAGGACCTTGTCCCTTGCAGTCCCTTTGCTGTTAACCTATCTGTAGGATCCCTTAGAATTCTCCTTCACCTTGTCTGCTAGAGCAACTTCATCTACCACCCCACCAGCCTTTGCATCCAGCACATAATTCTCTGAAACTTCTGCCACCTCCAACGGGATCCCATCACCTGCCCTTGCACCTCCTCCCTCACTAACATTCAGGCCCTAAACAGTCCTTCCAGGCGAGGTGACACTTCAACTGTGAGTCTGTTGGGGTCATATACTGTGTGTCTGTGCTCCGAGTGTGGCCTCTTGTATATCGGTGAGACCCGGCATAGATTGGGAGACCAGTTCACCGAGCACTGATGCTCCATCCACCAGAAAAAGTGGGATGTCCCAGTGGCCACCCATTTTAATTCCATTTCCCATTCTCATTCCAATATGTCCATCCATTGCCTCCTCCACTGTCATACTGAGGCCATGCTTAGGTTAGAGGAACAACACCTTATATTCTGTTTGGGTAGCCTCCAACCTGATGACATGAATATCAATTTCTCAAACTTCCGGTAATACCTTCCCACCACCGCCCCCCTCCCGCCTCACGATTTCCCATCCCCTTTTCCCTCTCTCACCTGATCTCCTAGCCCACCCATCACCTCCCTCTGGTGCTCCGCTCCCTTTTCGCTCTTCCATGGCCTTCTGTCTCTTTCACCAATCAGTTTCCCAGCTCTTCACTTCATCCTACCGCTCCAGGTTTCACCTATCACCTGGTGTTTCTCTCTCCCCTCCCCCACCTTTTAAATCTACTCATCAGCTTTTTTCTCCAATCCTCCCAAATGGTCTAGTCCTGAAACGTCAATTGTACTCTTTTCCGAGATGCTGCCTGGCCTGCTGGATTCTTCCAGCATTTTGTGTGTGTTGCTTGGATTTCCAGCATCTGCAGATTTTGTCTTGTTTGTTCATGCCTTCCTGATTTCTTTCCTCTGTTAGGTCATCACCTCCAACAGTATCCAAAGTGATATACTTGTTGTTGAGGGGGATGGCACTAGCTGTTTAACACCTCTCCCCTCCTTGACCATCACCCAGTTTCTTTTGTCCTGCACTGTGGATGTAACTACCTCTCTCTCTGTCCAATCTATCACCCTGTCAGCCTCCTGATCGATCCGGAGTACATCCAGTTCCAGCTCCAATTCCTTAATGCGGTTTGTTAGAAGCTGCAGCTGGATACACCTCACAGTTGCAGTAGGCTCCCTGCCGTCCCACATCCCACAAGAGGAGCTTTTAACTATCCTGCCTGCATCTCTACTGTCCTAGTTGAGCAGATATAAATAAGGGAAGGAAACAAAACTTTACCTAGAGCCTTTCTCTTTTTTTTGCTTTCTCTGACTGAAGTCTCTCCTTACTGAAGCCTTGAAGAGCTAAAGGCTCAAGATCACCACTCTAACTCTGCCCACTCCAACTCTGTCCACTCTAAACCTCAAGATCACCACTCTGACTCTGCCCACTGTAGCTCTGTCCACTCTAAACCTCAAGATCACCACTCTGACTCTGCCCACTGTAGCTCTGTCCACTCTGACTGCCCACTCTGACTCTGTCCACTCTGACTTTGTCCACTCTAAACCTCAAGATCACCACTCTGACTGTCCACTCCAAGCCTCAAAATCGCCACTCTCACTCTGTCCACTCTGACCATGCCTGCTGCAACAATTTTAGGCATTCTTTAGTGTTCATCTCCACCTCGGACCTGAAACGTGAACTCTGCGTCTCTTCCTATAGATGCTGCTTAATTTTCTGAGTGTTTCCAGAAATTCCTGTTTTAAATCAGTGGGCAGACTTATATTTTGTATATCTTTATTAAATCTCTCCTCATACTCCTAAGCTTCTGGGAATAATGTCCTAACCTTTCAACCTTTCCCTAAAGCTAACTTTTAACCAGAATTGAAAAGTGAAGCTGTGATGTAATACTGTACAGATTGTGGTCAAATGGACTCCCATGGAGTAATCTGTTTGAGTATTCATTCTCCCTCTCCCTTTCCCTCTCCCCCTCCCACTCCCCCTACCCCTCACCCTCACCCATTCCCCTCTCCAACCCCATCCCTCAATTCTCCCCATCCCTCGATTCTCCCCATCCCTCCCTCTTCTCCCCCTCCCCTTCCCCTCTTCCCCTTCCCCCTTCCCCTCTTCCCCCTTCCCCTCTTCCCCTTCCCCTCTTCCCCTTCCCCTCTTCCCCCTTCCCCTCTTCCCCTCTTCCCCCTTCCCCTCTTCCCCTCTTCCCCTTCCCCTCTTCCCCTTCCCCTCTTCCCCCTTCCCCTCTTCCCCCCTTCCTCCCTTCCCCCTTCCTCCCTTCTCCCTTTCCCTCTTCCCCTCTATCTCTCTCTCTCTCCCTCTCCCCCTCTCTCCCCCTCTCCTCCTCTCTCCCCTCTACACCTCTTGCCTCTCCCCCTCCCCTTCTCTCTCTTCTCCCCACCACACACACCTCTCTCTCTCTCTCTCCTCCCCCCTCACCCACCCCCCTCCCTCTCCCTCTTCTTCTCCCACTATCTCTATCAAAAAAGATTGGGCAATGTTAGAATTAGTGCTAGACCAATTTGAAATGGAACTAGGACAACTTTTTCTATCCACAGGGAATCATTTTCAGAAAATACAGGGATGTGGTTTCAGGGTGCAGGGCAGGGAGATCCGGGAGATGAAGGGATGCAGCACAGGGAGCTGAATAGATGTTTCAATTAAAATGATCTTTGTATAAAGAAGAGATTAAAGTTATATTTTCAGAGATTATCATTGTGTAACTGATCCTATCTGGAAGTTAAGCCCTTCGGAGTGAAAAGCTCAATAAGATGATACCAGATGTTTCACTTTGTGGAGACGTTAGTTGATGTTAGCTCGGCCAGACTGGCCAATATATTGGAGTTATTTTAACTCCCAACAAAATTCTGTTTGGTATGTCAAAATGTGAACATTGAAAACGCAGAACCAGGCCATCAGCACACAGTTCGACAGAGTGGTATTGAGGTGGAACTGATAACTCAAGAGGTGAAATCAGTCATACAACATGTGAATGTATGGGCATATTTCCGAATTTGACTGCGGCTCAAATTCTCCTCATGCTGAGGGGTTCCTTGGATTTGGGGAAATGTTTCAGTGAAACTGAGACTGAGCATCACTTATGCAGATAGTCAAATGGCATTTGGCAAGAAATCAATTTGCATTTCTCTAAGCTGTTCTCATTATACACAGCTGCTTCATTAGTTCACTCTGGTGAGCAGTTTGATGAGAGTTCTTGTGATTGCAGATGGATTAAAATGAAGTTTATAGCAAGGAAAAAGAGAATGGAGGAAACGATGGCTGAATTGGACTTCACACAAGGAAGAAAACCATAATCTACCTTAGTAGGTGAACCCTGTGGTGGGGCTGCTGGTGAAAAATAGAGTGAAAAGCTATAGGCAAGTAAACGACAGACAGATGAGCAACAGGGACACTGAGTTAAGTGCAGATTTTGCAGGCAATAGGATCTGCAAAGGCTCAACTTTCTTGACTTCTTGCAGAGTAATGGTTCGCCAGCCTCAGAATGACACTTCAGGTGGTCAGAAACACCTGCCCCTTCCTCAATTAACACCATATCCCTTCCAGGGCTGCTGACTAAGCAGTACTAAGTGCTACTGAATCACAATTTGCTTTATTTTTAGCTTCTCTTCCATCCAGACTGCCAGTAGACTAGAGCCAAATTAAGGTATCCTTAACAGAAAGATTAAAAAGGTTGGGCCAACACTAAAAAGGAATTATTTGCCAAGGTCTTGACAAGAATGAGCAGGAACTTGAGCTCCTATGGGCATAGAATGCCCTTTATATCACACACTGAAAATTAAGAATCAACTAATTAGTCATTTTGTGAGCCAGTTCTCCCACATCTGTCAATTTACTTCCATGCTGAATTAGTTGTGTGCCCCAAAGTTCTTCATACAACAGATAAGTTGGTGGTAGCATCCGTTAGTCTTGTGAGACCATGGATCTGCACCCGGAATATCTTGCTTCATCTCCAGGGCGCAGGCCTGGGCAAGGTTGTATGGAAGACCGCCAGTTGTCCATGCAGCAAGTCTCCCCTCTCCACGACACCGATGTTGTCCAAAGGGAAAGGCAAGGGCCGATACAGCTTAGCACCAGTGTCATCACAGGAGTTGCCAGAACGAGGTTGAGGGCAACGTCAGACTGCCTTAGAGACCCCAGCTCCAGATTTGTCCTCAGGGTTTACTCCCAAAGCCTTTCCCATGAGTGGGTATGGCTGCAAGGTAGCGGAGGTCTGAAATCAGAGTTTTCCCTCTCTTAGATGGACTGCCTTCCTAGGCTGACGAGTTCCATCCACCCGAAGCACTGGTTTTAAGGCGGCAGGACCCACCTTCGCCCCTTCTCCTGTCAGTAGAAACAGTTCCACCGGGCTTAGAGGCTAAGCCACACGAGAAGGCCGGGAGTTGGACTTGGTTGTCAGAGGCTATTTGAGGCACATGCCATGAGGAGCACTTCTTAGGTAGTGGGAGCTTGTCCCCACTACCACTCCTCGGCTTGACAATCTTGGATAAGTTGGTATTAGGTGACAGACCTGTGAGGAGCCCCATCGATGATGCCCAAGAACAAATATGTATACTACTGAAACCGCTTCACACTTTCTTTTCTTTTCAGAGAATACCTGCTCAGTATCCTTTCTTAGTATGACCCTTTTAATGGTCAGCTTGAGACTGTAAACTAATGAAGTTCAGAGGGATTCAGGTTCTAGTGCATGAATCACAAAAGATTTAGCAAGCAGGTGCAATATCTGATTAAGATGGAAAATAGCATGTTTCAGAAAAGATTTTGATAGTTTTGTATGGGTGCTGGAATTCTGCACATCGTTTTGGTCCCTGTACCTAACAAACGATACAATAGCACTGGAAGCATTTATGATTCACCAGACTAATTTCATGGGGGGGAGGCTTATTCCCTCAATTATCTATTTCTTGGAGTTTAGATGAATGAGTGGTGACCCTAGATCCTAAGTAGTCTTGACAGGATAGACATTGAGATGTTTTCACAAACAAGGAGACATTGGAAAAATTACTTCAAACTGAGGCATTAAAAAGTTGATCTTTCAGATGCTAATGAATCCTGGGAATTCTCTGCCCTGAGGGCTGTGAGGCCCAGACCATCAGATATACTGTATTTAAAGTGGGGAGAGAAAAACGGTTGAAAGATCGAGGAATTGAGGGTTGGGGGAAACCACCATAGAAGAAGACAGAGGCCAACTTAGAATAGCTGTGATCATATGGAATGTTGGGGCAGGTTTGAGGGGCCCGGTGGCCTACTGCTGCTTCTAGTTTCATCTTACAGCATGGAAACAGACCCTTTGGCCGCACATGTTACGCTCATATCTCTGTAAATCTTTTCTATCCATGTATCTGACTAAACATTACATTTATACCTGTTTCCATAGCTTTGTGTGTTCATTTAAGATGGTGCAAAGCCTCCTGCTGTGCAAATTAAGAGGCAAAACTGGGAAGTAAATGTGTAATTATTCATACGTTATAATTGGACATTATTGACATACAAATGCCTTCCAAGTTTGACCCATTCTCAGCAGCAAATAATTAGGAAGACACGGTGGGTGTTATTGCAAGGAGAATAGAGAAGAAGAGTCAGGAAGTTTTGATACAATTATACAGGGCATAAGTGAGGTCTGTACGTTTTTGGCCTCTCTATTTCAGGCGGGCAGTTCTTAGGATGGAGGAGTTAATCCTAGGTAGATTTTTGAAATGAAGGGATTGTCTGATGAGGAAAGGTTGAGAAGGTTGGGCCTATACTTTTCAAGTGAATGAGAGGATCTTATTGAAACAGGTGTGAGTCTCAATAAGGCATCAATCTTGTCATGCCAACAGCATGTCTTCCTTGGTGGGGAAATACAGAACCACGGGTTGCTCTTTTAAGATGGAGATGAGGATGAATTACTTTCCCCAGAATTAGGAATTATTAACAAACAAGAGAGAATCTGCAGATGCTGGAATTATTGGAATTTTCTATCCCAGAGAGCTGTAGAGTTATTGGAAAATGTTTAAGACTGAGACTGATAGATATTTGGACTCTAAAAGAGACAAGGTTGACAGGGAACAGGGAGGGAAGAGGAACAGTGCCAAGATCAGACAAGCCACGTACGTATTGAATGGAAAGGCTGATTAAGAGACTACTTGGTCTATTCCTCCTCTTTCTCTTATTTTCCTACATTCTCATCGCCAGCTTTCCCATTGTTTCCCTATTCTTTGAATATTAATTCATATTACTGAAACAATTATAGTAGCTAATTAATTGAAAAGTTTGGACTGTATTGGATAATCGTTTGGAAGGTTAGTCATTTTCAGTCCTTCCATTCTGTGGATTCTGAAGTTCACAAAAAGCTAAGTGTAAATCCAAGGGTGAAGGGTGGCATTTTGAAATTGTTTCAACTTTTTGCATTTAGCACGATTAAATAATTGCAGATGTAGGTCTTTGCTCTTGCTCTTTGTAAGGGGCAAGTTCCATGTTCAGAATGTGACTTATAGTGAACTCAACGGTTTGGAGGCAGGCTTCAGGTGGGTCTCCAGGTCCAATGTACATTCGACCATGTAGTCCTCTGTTGGGTAGGCCGGAGGGCTAAGTGAGAGATGTCAAGCCCCAACTTCGTCTTAGGGCTAGAGAGGCTATAGCTTAAGACCGAGGTGCTGGATTACTCGGACCATTAACAAGTCAACTGCAAGCAGAGTTGGTGTGGTCAGCAGCCAAGTGGGCTCAGAACCAAGGTTGAGCCGTTGGTGAGTGCAGAGTGGAGTGACCCTTCCACCAGGCGGGATGTTATGCACCACACATCTAAACAATTCGTGTTTATACCGCTAAGTAGATTTTCTCATGTTTCAATGCTCTGTGGAGAACAACATGAGCTTTTTCCAGACAATCCACATAAATGTAATTACACCTTGAACCATTTTGGTGCTCCACTGCTCTGAATGTGTCAAAGGTTCATATCCATTCCTAACTGATGTACAGGACTGGCCAGAGGCTCCAGTCAGAAGTGCATTGTTCTTTATATAAATTTAGCGTAACTTCAAGCAGTATGCTTGAAGAAGGTTCGGATCCTAACTATCAAAACGGTTCTTTACAAAACCTGCCTTGTCATCCAAGCACAAACTCCCTCTCCCAGATTTTCACATATTTCCATCCCTTTAAATTTGTATTGAAGACATAAAATGCAAGCTCTCCTTCATTTGGACATTCTGGAAGAACTTGATTTGCCAGAACAAATTAACAAGCTATAATTTTCTCCAACATGAAGTCTTGCGTAATAATTTACCAAAGTCTTGTCTATGTAACAGATTTCTGAACTGAAACAGATGCAAATTCAAAGTTGGATTACTTGTCATCTGTACAAGTACATTTATGCATGGCTGCAGTGAAAGACTTAACTTGCAACAGCATCACAGGAACACAGCATCTGGTGCATAGCATTCACAAGAAAAAAAATAAATGAAACATATTATGTAAAAGTTATACAAGAAAGAACACAAAAAAGACCAAACTCCTTTGTAGTGAAGGTGATCATTGTGAAGCACGGGATTTCATGCTTCTGTACCTCCCGCCCAATGGTAGCCTGGATGGTGGGGAAGGATGTGCTGATGATTTATTGGGCTGAGTGTACTACTTATTCGGTATTCCTACAGAATGAGAAGGAAATAGTTGCATTATATTGAGTTTCTCACTTCCTTAGGATGATCAAAGTACTTTGATGAACAATTACTCTGTACGTGCCTGAAGAGATGTTGCAGAAAGAAGAAAGGGCAGCTTTATTTGTCACATGTACTTTGAAATGTGTAGTCAACTGTGTTGTTTGTGTCAAATCAAATCAGCAAGGATTGTGCTGGGCAGCCTGCAAGTGTTTTCATGCTTCTGATGCCAGCATAGCATGCTCACAACTCCCTGATACTTCCCTGTACATCCTTGGAATGTGGGAGGAAACCAAAGCACCTGGAAGAAACCCACACAGTCATGGAGAGAACATACAAGCTCCTTACAGGCAGTGGTGGGAATTGAACCCCCATCTCACAGCTGGTGCCTTAAAGCGCTGCACTAACTGCTACACTACCATGCCACCTCACTGCAGGCAAGTTCTCTTACTCTGTTCAGGTACTTAGAACAGCACTTGAAATGCCATGGCAGAGAAGGCCCAAAGCTGAATGTGGGGAAATGGAATTAGTGTAGGTAGCTACTTGATGATCAAAGGATCGGTGTGGCTGTATAATAGTTAGGTCCGGTTTAGTATTATTATTGTCTGATGTCCTGTGGTACAGTGGAGCAGTGGAGAAGCTTGTCCTGCATACCATTCGTACAGATCAATTCATTGCATTGAGGTAGTACAAAGTAAAATGGTACTGGAGTACAGAATCAATGTTACAGTTACAGAAAAAATGTAAAATAGATAATAAGATGCAAGGTCATAACGAGGTAGATTGTGAAGTCCAGCGTCTACCTTATTGTACTAGAGAACCATTTACTTGTCTTATAACAATGGGATAGAAGCTGTCCTTGAGACTGGTGGAAGGTGCTTTCAGACTTTTATATCTTCTGCCTGATGGGAGGGGGGATGGAGTCTTTGATTAATACTGGCTGATTTACCAAGGCAGTGAAAATCGTAGACAGAGTCCATGGAGGGGAAGCTGCTAGTGACATACTGGAAAAGATGGCAGCTATTTCAGGACCATGCAAACTGGAAATAGAGGAAATGCCTCTTGGGGTTGTTCCTGTGCTGAATGATGCTCAAGATGAAGGAAGAACATGAAGTTAGCTCTGTGATCTTTTACACCACCTGAACAAATGATTAGGTTGAATGCCTTACCTAAAAGATAACGGTAAAAGTTGGCAGCTGTTTGGTACAGCACTGAGACATCTGCCTGGATTACATACTCTACTCTGCTGAGAGGATTCACTTAACCTTCTGAATTGATAATGAAATAATAATAACTGAACCAATCTAAGTTGAGAGAGGCAGTTAGCTGAAGGTGAGAACTGAGGCAGGGAAGTGATGATGTGGGGAGGGTAGTTGCAAGGTGGGGGGGAGTGAGGTTCTTCTCCTCTACCATCAGATTTCTGAACAGTACATTAATGAACCCATTAACACTACCTCGCTTTTCCTCTTTTGCACTTATTTTACACATCTTGCACTTCACTGCTGCCGCAAATCAAGAAATTTCACTACATAAACCAGTGATAAATCTGATTTTGATACATCAGAGGACAAGAGCATGGGCTGCGTTTGAGTGTGTGTGTGTGTGTTCATGTTCATGTTCTTGTTCATACACAGGTGCAGCAGAGTTCAGTTTCCAATCATTTGAGATCAGCTTCCAGTTTGACCAATGCAATATCCTGTGATAGAAGGTCTGCAATGGCTACTCCTCATCAAAGAGTTCAAACAAAGGTGTCTTCCACCCTTCGGATATCTTTTAAAATGTGGAATGGAAGTTAATTCCACTTTGACCCAGTGGTGACAATATTTTGAATATTGTTTCTTACAATATGGATGTTTTGATTCCACCCCGCCATACTGTACTGAATTTTTTTTCCCCTGAAGATGTTAACTCTTTTTCTCCTTTATTATCTCCCAAGATTGTGGATGGAAAGCTCTGGTTCCAGTTGGACTGCGGCAATGGGCCTGGCATTATAGGCATTTCCGGCAGAGCAGTTAATGATGGGAATTGGCACACTGTCTTTTTGGATCTCAACAAGAATTTCACGAGCCTTGCACTGGATGACAGCTATGTAGAGCGCCGGAGAGCTCCTTTCCACTTTCACTTCCTCAGTATCGACAGCTCCATCTACTTTGGTGCCCAGGTGCCAGCTGCTCGTAGCTTGTCAAGCCAGAAAAAGACACAAGTTTTGGGTGGATTTCAGGGATGCCTAGACTCGGTTGTCCTTAATGACAATGAGTTGCCACTGCAAAACAAACGCAGCCACTTTGCTGAAGTGGCAGAACTGACAGAATTGAAGCTCGGCTGTGTCTTGTATCCTGACACCTGTGCCAGAGGGCCATGCCAGAATGGAGGGAGTTGTGTTAGCCTACCATCTGGTGGTAAGTTTTACTATTGCAGTTTAAGTTCTTTATGTCACTGGATAATCTAGTATTGTATTTGAATGTCTCAAATATGACATCTTTAGAAGTATCTAATTACCAGTCCAAGCACTTCTTATCAGATGCCAGTTGTGTGTGTGCTAATAAATCATCCATAATAAATAAGTGCAAAATTAATGGGCAATTTAGTGAGCTGGAGACCAGCAGAGCCATGTGTTATATTCAACAGGATAATGTATTACATAAGTAATTCCACTGATTTTATCAAGTGCAAATTAAATCATTACACTATACATTAAAGGGGCAAAAATATAATAGTTCAGATTTGTTTTCGGTAAAAGTCATGTTGTTTTATTGTTCATTTATGATGTGAAGTGTGTTATCCATGTCAAAATCGTGGTCAAATGAATAGGAAGAATTACATTTTTAAGTATCGCTTTGCTTTTATTTCTTTATATGAAAGCATTTCATGTCACATAACGTTCAAAAAATTAAGTTTTACTCTCCCACTATCTGGCTATTTAGATCTGTGATTTGTGTTTGTGTGTGAAAGAAAGAAGAGAATTGGAGTGTCTTGTGATGCAGGTCACAGTTGAACATGGTCGAAGCTTAGGGTGACATACTAGAGAGCAACAGATAAACTGCCAGAGGAACGCAGTGAAGCAAGCAGCATCTGAGGGGACAGGGGGAAGGACTTGTTGACATTTTGAGTGATTGCCTATTTTGTTGTATATGGAATTCACGTCTCTAAACTACCCTCTGAACAAGTCAGCACCCCTCTCATTTGGTATCAGATTGTAGGGAAGGGGATACTTAAAAAAAGCACTTTGACCTTAGCAGGATAATGGGGAATAACAAGAGAGTAAGCATACCTGAATTTTAAAAATTAATGTTCTTTTCAGTAGGTTGAGTGACTAGGTGGAAGATGAAATGTACTTCAAGTTTATATTAGACAGTAGAAGAGACTACAGAATGGCGAGGGATTGAGAATTAAAGTGGTGTACAGCAAGAAGCTCAGGATCACTCCTGCAGACTGAGTACTGCTACTTCGCAAAGCGTCTGCATTTGCTGGAGCTAGCTACATCATTAATTAAGCTAAACACCAATGAATAGTTGGCCAGGTGTGTTCTGATCACGAGGTGGGAAAATTTGAAGGCAACCAATTAAAGTCCCAAACTCAACTTCTCGTGGCTCAGTTTGATATTTGCCAGAAAACTCAGCTTCATTTTTTGCAGATATGGACATGAGCTGCACTGCAGTGAGGAGCAGCAAGTGACTGCCCCTCATGTTTGACTGACTGGTTACCAAAGAAAAAGAAGATAAAGCTTTGAACTCATCCTTGTATCTTTTTCTTTGTCCATCTGATAATGTCTTTACATCACAGCTTTTGGGTAGGGTGTCCTTTTCAAGGGTCTGATGTTGGGTATGTGAAGGACATGGCCTGCCCAGCGTAACTCAATGAGTATTACATTACTAAGGATGTCAATCCAGGAGAGCACATTGACATTGGCTTGCTTACTGTTCCAGTGAATTTGGAGGATTTTGCGGCAATGGTGCTCTGTGGTATTTGTCCAGTGCCTAAGCTGTCTATTGTAAGTAGTCTAGGCATCAGAACATTTATGAGGACAGTGATCACTGCCGCTTTGTAGATCACAAGTTTTGTAACAGATCTAAAGTCTTGATCATGAACCCTTTTCTTACTGAAGGCATTGGTGAATTCCAGCACTAATAAGTGACTCCTAAGTCATGAGCAACATTTTCCATGATCTCATCATGAATCTTGATTGTTGATGCAAAATATGGCGTAGCTGAGGCAGGTTGGTTGAGGACATTGTTCTTACAAATATTGAGATTGAGGGCGATCATCCTGTTTGCTTTAGCACGAGTTGATGATGTTAGAGCTTTGCGTCGGGAGCAGGTACAAATACAAGCATCATCTGCATATTGAAGCTCAACCACAGGGGTTTACTGATCTTGGTTCAATTTTCTGTTAGTTCTGAAGAAAAGCAACGCTCCCATGGAAGGTTTATTGGAGGTGAAGTACAACAATACAGCAAGGAAGATTAAGGAAAGTGTTGCTATGATGCTGGTCTTCATAGTGATTGACTATTACAGACTTCTTGCTTTGTATCGTGTGTTGTTTGCCAGCATGGAGCAAATAAATGTAAGAGGAGAGGAATATCTGCAGGTAGCTGAATTTGAGATGCATGATTCGCAGTCCCTCCCAATTGATGGAGTTAAAGGTTTTAATGAAGTTGAAATGTCACTTACAGTTTCTGGTGTCGCACAATGCATTTGTCTTGGAGTTGCTGTACTGTGAAGATCATGTCCATTGTGTCTCTGAATAGAAGGGATCCACACTGTGAGAAGGCAGATTTTTCCTGTGACAGGCAGTAAGGAGAACTTTCTGTGGCTAACACAATCAGGCTCGTCTCCCTTCTTAAAGATGGTCACATCTGTGACATCTGTGAGGTCTTCTGTTATATCATCCTCTTCCAAGATACATATAGAACAAAAGTGGGTAAGATCCCAACAAGAGGATCTGCCTAGGTAGTGCCCACAGATCTACAGGGATCATGTTCAATGTGGATTCTGTCCACTATACACCAACTACTGTACTTATTGGTAAGAGAAAGACATTGATGACTCCTCTCTCCTTGATGAATTTATCTTTGTTTTTGGCTTGTGGGTGGGCAGATTAGGATGTGGATCAGTGGTTATTGTTGAAGAAGGGTGGCTCTTGGTAAGAGGTGATAGGCAACTTTTACAGCATATTAGGCTCTGATGATGGAGTAGAAATTGTTTTGTCCTAATCTTTTTCTACAATCTGAATTCAGAACCACTGCAACATTGCCAAGTGAAGGATAGTTTATCAGAATAAGCAAAACATTCAGGATCACTGTATTCTCCAGTCTTCTCAAATATTTATTGTCAGCTTGAGGAATGTGAACAGAGGAATCGGTTGAAGAGGTCAGGTAAATGACACATTCTTAACTGAAGGGAAGAAAAGGCGAGATAAGAATCTGACATGAGGGCAAAACCAATGGTCCGGTTTCATAAATATCTACCATTTCCTTCTGTTTCCTGAGACAAAGAGTCTGCCAGGCTCACATTGTAATGTATCAGGCATAATGTACTGAAGTCCATGCTTTTCTACTTGAACAGGTTATCAGTGCAACTGCCTATCACAGTTTACAGGGAATCGATGTGAAACGGAAGTCACGGCTTGTTACCCAAACCCCTGTCAGAATGGGGGCTCCTGCAATCCGATAGGCAATGATTTTATCTGCCGCTGCACGGAAGGGTTTGTTGGTCTGATGTGAGTTTGTATACAATTTACTTCCTTACTGTTTAATACTGTACCCAGCATTTCATTCTGCCTCGTTGCCTGAGCTCTTGAGTCTGGGGTATAATTTAGTTTCGTAGTATTTGACAACAGCTGAAGGTCAGTAGCTGTTAATTAGATTTTAAAACATCTAACTGTTGGAAGAGCTCAGTGGGTCAGATGGCATCTGTGGAGGGGAATGGCAGTCATCTATCTTTCTGATCAGATGAAGCCAGTATAAAGATATTAGGGTAAGAAACAAAGCAAGAGAAGTAAGTGATGGTGGATTCAGATGACAATAGGTGATAGACTGATAGAGGAGGGAAGAGTGGGAAGTGATACAGAGCTTTGGAAAAAGTTTTTCAAGGCAGTGTATGTGGAGGCAACAAAAGCTGCAGATGATGAATCTGATTGAAAAGGAAGGTGAAGCAGGGACATGGATAAGGGATGTGAGGAGAGCAGATGGGAACAATGGTGTTGAGAGTGTGTGGGTGAGAGTGGAAAGTAACAGATTGATATGGTGTCAGCATATGTAGAAGAAACTGGGTAGAACAGAAGGAAGGAAAAGAGGGTGAGCACGTTACCTAGAATTGGAGAATTCAATGTTCATGCTGTCAGGTTTGGACTGTCCATAATATGAGGTGCTATTCCTCTAGTTTGTATTTAATCATATCCTGGCAGTGAAGGAGGCTGGAAAAACCAGGTCAGTGTAGTAATTAATTGATCATTAGAAAAATAGAGATGCTTGCAAAAATATTGAAAATATATCATGGTGTAAACTTAGATATTGAGACCGTTGGATTGGCTGATAGTTAAGTTGGTTTATGGTATACGTAGTTCAAGTTGATATTACAGAGCAGGTTTATCACTAAATCAATTTATGAAGAATCGGTGAAAAATTATTTATTTTTATTCATCTCCAAATAACAAAAAAGTTAAAAATATTCTGCAGCATTAAACAAGCTATCTCTACCATTATTATTGTTAACGAAAGATTTAATACATGTGTTTTTTTTTTCAAGTTTTGAACCAACAAATTCTAAGCCTAAGATAACAATGGAAACGAACCTAAGTAAAAGAATCTCTAATAAATGCATTGGCTTAGCGTAACAGATAAAATAGCTTTTGCGCCTGACCTGAAAGTTGTTTCTTTTCCTACAGGTGTGAAGAAGACATTGATGAATGTGATATAGAGGAATGTCAAAATGGAGGAACATGCTTAAATACATTGGGCTCATTTCAGTGCAATTGTACTTCAGGATTCATGGGCTTCTACTGTGATCTTAGGCCTATGGTCGTGCCCAATATACAACCTGGACATCCCTATATTGGAAAGGAGGAACTCATTGGAATAACCATTGTGTTATTAGTTCTCATGTTACTGGTAGTACTTTTTGCAATTTTCCGAAAGAAAGTCTTCAGGAAGCATACACGAAACAATGTTACCCTTGTACAGGACCCTGCAACGGCAGCACTACTTAATAAGCCTAATGGTATGCAGTTCAAAGTTATTAGGAATAATGGTGATAGCCGTAAGATCTATCAGGAAACTGGTGGTCCTCCTCAAGTGCCAGTCAGACCTATGGCTTATACTCCATATTTCCATAGTAACTCAAGGAACAATTTAGACAAAATGGATGGAATGGGGATAGAACACCAGGAAATGAGCACTTTCCACCCTGATTCTCCTCGACTACTGACTACACGTAGAGGTGTTGTTGTGTGCAGTGTCGCCCCAAATCTTCCATCGGTTACTCGATCTGTCTCTGACTGTGATTCGTTGAGAAAGAACACGTGGGATACAGAGAGAGATGGTAATGGATGTTATTTTGTCCTTGTTTATAGAAGATAAGATATCCTGCTTGTCTTATAGTTTTGTAGCTGTTTCTCCTTGTGTTTCCTTTCCTTTGTATCTCTCCTATCCTGAGAGCTCACTTCCACATTTCATTTAGAAGCCTGAAGCGAATGAATTACACAGCTCTGTAATTCTACTGTCACTTGTTCTGTGTAGCAATCAACAAGGGTCAAATGAGTTTAAGTAAGTCTGTTCTCTTTCTCAAGGTGATCTTCTTAAGGTGAAGTTTGCTAGTCAATTGGATTGTCATTTTTCACCCAAAAATGTTTATCTATGAATGTGGATACTTTGAAACTACAAATAGGATACTATTTTGTTAATTTCTTGGTTCTATTTAATCAGGTATGTTAAATATAACTTTAAGTATGCACAGTATGCTGAAAAGGAAAATGTTTTAAATCATAATTGGACAAACTCCAAGTCCAAGATGTTTCTTGAAATACTATGCTCAGAATACAAATGTTTATTAAGGATGTAGTACAATAATGCTTATATTTTTCTGTAAATGTTAGCTTTTACAACTATAACTGATGATAGGATTGGAGACTCAAATGTGGAACTTTATAACTTATGAGTCAAATATTATTAAGAATCTGACACTTTGTATATGTTTTTTCAACCTGTCTCTGCAATATTTACATACGTTAAAATGCAATTTCCTACATGAAAATTTAATTAGACATCCCTTGCTAGTAACTTTAGTAACTTGATTCCTTAACTATTGGACTCCTGAACCATCACAAACAGTATAACTCCTTGACCCTGTTATTTTATCACTTACTTTGCTCTTGTCACATGTAATTATTTTTCTACAATAAATATGTCTTTGATTCCGTACAATATAGTACAAAGCCTACTTTTAAAAATGCTTTTTACCCAGGATTTTCGGATGAACTTAAACCTGTTAATCTGTTGAATTCAATACCTTAAAGCTGTAAGAAATGCAGACTCAGTTGACACTTTCAAATGCCAGCTAAAAACTTATTTATTTAACTTTGCTTTTAACTAACGTCCTTTTGTCATTTGTTTTCAGGTTTGCACTTTATCCCATTGCAAAGCACTTTGAACTAAATAATTTGTATGAAAAAAACTCTATGATAAGATATTATAATTATTAGAAAATACCTCTCTCATAAAGTTTCCTTATGTAGTACAAATTAATGAACCTGGATTTTAATCATTGGTGTCTTTCTTCTCTAAGTATACATTGCATATCCTGTGCACCTGATAAGTCAAAAATTCCAGGACTAGTTATATTTCCTGCAGTTAGGTATCCTTTCATTCTCACTTCTGATCGTACCTAAATCTGAAATTCAATCAGCGATGTGTAAATAGATTTGTTTCTTCTGCTTTCTGAGTTTCCGAGTTCATTGACACTTTCTTGTTGGTAGAGAGTGAGAGACTCTGATCCTGGGACCTGCTATGTTGGCAGCCTTCAGTCACAGTGCTCATACTTGGTCTGGAGTTCTTGTTTTCTATGATGCTGCTCATGTCCAGATATTTACAACTTAATGTTAGCTTGCATATCATTGTGGAAAGTACTGAGTCATCCTAGTTCTAGTCCTTTCCAATTGGGAATGTTCCTCACTCATTCCCTTTGGTTCTCTCCTTCTCTGACTGCTTCCCTCTCAGGGCTGTTCCTCCTGCTCTGCAGATGATGAGAGGTTGTAACTAACAACCATCTCATTTGCTACACCCAGGTGAAAACCACAATACCCAAATCTCATCCACATTCCAAGCAGTAGCTTCTGTGGAACAGTAATCGGTGGTAGGGGAACTATTGTTTTCCTTGGCTAAAACTATGTGAATATTCATTCTCAAAGTTACAATTCTCTTCATCTGAATATTCTGAGTAAAGAAAAGTCATTATTTTCCCCAGTTGTTGCTACCTTCCATTATATTTTCAGTTGTAAAAGGACAGTCCTTTCAGTGAACTTGGTAATTCATAATTTTATATGTCTTTCCTTCCAAGGTTCAGTTTGTATCTCTTGTAAAGTACTGTGCTGTATGTCTAAATAATAAAAAATAGAGAGATTTTACAGTAGAAGATATTCTCATGTAGAGATTGAACAGTCCAATTAGGCCAGGGGTCCCCAAACTTTTTTACACCGCGGACTGGTTTAATATTGACAATATTCTTGCGGACCTGCTGACAGGGGTGGGGTTGCGTGTTAATCACGACCGGAATATAGGTGATAAGTTAACTATAAGTGGCTAATGCACTCAATTTCGTTTCTAAAGGGGTTTATCTAACGAATTTAGTATCAAACACACAGCGCATATTTTCCTCACATGAATATAGCGATAAGTCTATTATAAGTCACTTACAAGTCAATAGCATCATAACATTTTAAGTAACGTTTGGATATTAAACACACAGCGGTCCAGTCTATTCCGCAATTTAGATTTTGTTGCATTCATTGCAGAAATTCCCGCTTGGCAGAGGTATGATGTTGGAAATGGAAGCAACGTTTTAAGTGCTTTCGTGGCTATCTCAGGATATTCAGCCTTGACTTTGATCCAGAATGCCGGCAGAGATGTTAATGTCAAACATATTTCTCAGCCCACTGTCATTTGCAAGCTTGAGGAGTTGATCTTCTTCCTGCGTTGACATGGATGATTCACCAGGGACATTCACAAATGGGTCATGGACCCATTCTTTTGCACGTCTTGGGTCATTTGCGGTTGGGAAGTAACGCTCGAATTTTGCCAACAGCAAAGATAGGTGATCGCGCACCAGCTGTGAGAAGGACGGTGCAGCCTCAGTCTCTCCCAAAATCCCAGCTAATGTTGGGAACATGTCAAATATGCCCCTGTCCACTTGCCGTCCCCACAGTTCCAGTTTGGCTGTAAAAGCAGACACTTTATCACCCAACTAGAAGACAGTTGTCATTCTCCCCTGAAGTGACAAATTGAGTTCATTGAGCAGGTTGAAGATTTCACACAGATAAGCCAGTTTTGCCATCCACTCCTTGTCATTGAAGTGTGCTGCCAGTGGTGACTGTTCTTCTGAAAGAAATCTCTGCAGCTGCTCTCTTATCTCAAAAACCCCGGCTAGGGCTCTCCTCCTTGATAGCCACCTGACTTCAGTGTGTAAGAGAAGGCATTTGTGCTCTGCATCCATTTCCTCGCAAAGTTGCTCAAACAGATGTAAGATAAGGGCTTTTGCTTTGATGTGATTGATAACTTCAACAACGTCACTCAAAACGCTGTTAAGAACAGGTGATATTTTTCGGCTAGCCAGCATTTCCCTGTGTGTGACACAGTGTGTAGACTGGCATTCAGGACCAACCGCTGACTCGGGAAGTGAAACCAGACAGCCATCCAGTCATAGCTGCAGCCCCGTCTGTGCATATTCCAACACAGAATGACCAGTCCAGTTTGCCTGACACGTAGTCATTCAAAGACTTGAATAGTTCTGCCCCAGTTCTGTTAGTTGGCAGCGGCAGTGCACACAACATATCCTCGTGCACGTCGTCTTGAAATGTATATCGCACATAAACCAGCAGTATTGCCTTGTTGTCCATATCGGTAGACTCATCGACCTGGATGGCATACCATGGTGATTCGTTAAGCCGTTCCAACAGCTGTGCTTCGATGTCCTCCGCTATGTCATCGATTCTCCTTGAAACTGTGGTAGCTGAAAGAGAAACCTGTGCCATCTTGTTAGCTGCAGCTTCTCCCAACAGTTCACGGCACATGTCCTTGGCAGCAGGCAGAGTCAATTCTTCACCAACAGTGAAAGGCTTCTCAGCCTTAGCAATACGGCTAGCCACTAAGTACGACACTCTCAGAGCAGCAGCATTTGTGGATGTGGTGGCTCTCAGCACTTGCTTCTGTCCTGCTTACTCACGTTTTTTCCGCTCAAAAAACTCAATGGGTCTGTCTTTAAGTGCAAGTTGCATGGACTCTTGGTGCTGAAGCGGTTTGAGGGCTTCATTGCCTCATTAGACAGCTTGTCTCCACATATCACACACAGGGGGCTTGGTGCGTGCAAGTCACCAGTCGCAATAAAGCGATATTTTATGTACAACTTGTCGTATTTTCTGTTGAAGGAAGCTTTCTACTTTTTTGCAGTCTCGGCCTCAGCTGTCGCTGCGTTATCATCATCGTTAGGCATTTTATGTCCCCTACCATCTCTTCCAAAGAAACTCTCAAGCGACGTTTGTTTTTTACTCATCGAGTAGTTGTGGGCTAATGACCGACTGATGACTTCGCGTGCGTTCAAGTTCAACAGTGGGCGTGACAGGAATGAGGAAAGGTGCAGCTGACTCATATTGCCAAATCATATCATTTCCTCGCGGCCTGGTAGCTCATGCTTTGCAGCCTGGTACCAGTCCGCGGCCCAGTGTTTGGGGACCACTGAATTAGGCCAAAACATTAGTATTTGTTACTTTAACATTGTATCATATTTCCTTAGTGAATAAAAGAAGGCTAACTTTGAGTAACACTTTTAGAAAGTGAAAAATTACTATTGGAATTCTAGAAAGCTTAAAGCATAAAGCATTAACCCATTGCCTTATTGCCCTACTTTACTGGTTTGGAGCAGGGCTTCCAATCTTTTTTATGCCATGGACCCCTGCCATTTACTGAGGGGTCCATGGCCCCAGGTTGGGAACCCCTGGTTTAGAGCATCAAAAGTCAACAGTAAATCTTACCCTGTTAGCGTCCTCTTCCTTTCTCTTCCCATATAATTTCATAGATTAGGACATCATAACCCTAATAGATGCTGCAAAAATCTTTCAGTTACACACATCATGGATAATATTATTGTCTAAAGCTACCAACCTGAAAAATTAACTCTGTGACTTCTCCTTTAATGGATGCTGCCTGACCTATTGGTTGTTTCCAGCATATTTCTGTTTAATGTGCAGATTCCCAGCATTTGCATTTCTTTATTCTGTTGGGAAATAAGCCATGTCTGAGATTCTGCTGAATAAATTTGGGCTTGTATATTGCAACAATGATAGTATTTAATAAAACACTTGCAAATAAAATGTGCCCCATTTGTTGTTAGATAGATTCCTTTCAGTGCCAGAACTGCAGAGTATAACACAAGGAACGAATGAGCTATGCTAACTCCATATATATCTTATATCTTGCTGTAGGAAAGACAGACATTGTTGAGGATGCTGCAGGCTTCACAGCGAGTACAAAAGGCAGCAGTTCTGAAGTCCAGTCCCTCAATTCCTTCCAGTCTGATTCATGCGACGATAATGGTAGGACAGGTTTATAACCTTCTTCATTTATTTTAATGCTCATTTCTAATTTGTTTTTTTTTACCTCTATAAGGTTTGACAGAGAATAAAATGTTTTTATGATTTCTATACCTTCTGCAAATTACATATTGAAGAATTATGACTTCTTATAATATAATTGCTGGCCAGATAAAAATGTAATGAACTCATGATATATACTTTTTGCAGCCTAGTGCATTTTAATGGTTGATTAGTTGTTGGCAAATAATTGAACTCACTAAGGTAAGACATGCCAGTGATAGGAAATAGGATGCAGTTTCACTTCTCCAATTAATTGCATAGCCTCTTCCAGAGGTTCCAGGGTAACTCTGAGGCAGGGTGAAATCTTTGGGTAGGAGCAGGTGGAGATTAGCAACCTCAAGAACATAATGACCAGGTTCCTGACAAATTCAATGAAAGAGCTGACATTGACAGTATTTCTTTTTCCTGCTATATCCAGTCAGACTGCATGGGTAACGGGGTCTCGGTCTGGTAGGTCTGTTGCTCCAGACCATATCTAGTCATTGGATATAAGGGTGGAGGGTTTGGGTGTGGGGTTGGAAAAGGGGTAATAAGGAGATGGAGATGAACGTGAGTTGTTCAGATAATGGGATGGGTGCTGACATCAGATATAAAGGGTGATGGAATTAGACTGATCATGGGGCAAATGGGTAGACTGGGAGACAGAATTACTCTTGGTGGAGATGCACTTAATTCTTTGATCTAGTTGCTTCTGCCCTTCTTTCAGTTGCAAGGTTTCTTTACCCAACATTAAGCATAAGACAGAGCTGGAAAATAAGGTTATTTAAATTTAGGATATACAGTATTTACCCTGTATTAAAACATGGTATGGGTATGATGGAGGAAGATTGGTCATAGTGCTTCATTTATATTTTTATCACTCTTCAACATGGGCATCACAGGCAAGGTCACCAATATCTATTCCTGTCTGTGCCAGGAAGGTGGATGCAAGCCACCTTCTATTTCATACCTTTGAGGACTTTTTAGGTTGCTTCAGATGGAAGACAAGTTTTGTTACTTTGGTACTGACATTACAAGACCCAATAAGGCTAGCTAGCAAGACATAATGAACTGCTTAAACTGATTTGCACAGCTTCTTGGAAATGGTGAACCATTTTTGGATTTGCAGACTATTTTTATGCTGAATTTGTATTCTGTGGGCAGCAGAGCCCATCTCTGCTTATTATAACATTGCCACAAGGTTGCGCTTTACACACTATTGTTTGTTGTTTACTTTGTGAAGACATTTAAATTATTATGATTTTTATAACTCAGGAAAAAACAAGTGCATGAGATAAAAATTCAGCTGAAGCACCTGAGGCTTAGAAAATATTTTGTGTTATCCATGTGCAAGATCTTCAAATAATGTAAATATATTTTCATAATTTCTTCCTATTACATTGATGCAGTGAAATAAACTTCACTACAGTAACAATATTTTTTTCTATACGCCTTTCATAAACCACAATATCTAAGGAAGCTTCTTTACCAACTTTTTAAATTTCAAAATTACTCTTTACAGCAAATACAATCAGTATACATTTACTGCTACTTTCATTATACCATCAATTCAAAACACTTTCACAATACATGAATGCCACTTATGTTTCCTCTTCAAGCAGTGATCCACAAAGAATTTGGAAGGGTGTAACTCAAAGCCCACCCCTTTAGTGTTCTGTGGTGGCAGGGCCAAGACTTGTGGACCTTCCTTTTGTGAAGGCTATACCAAGCTTCAGTGCGTCCTACAATATGTATTCCAGGTTGGAGTGTGCTACTTGAGAGTATTTACTTGCAGCCATCTCCTTACCCTGGGAAACCAACATGTCTCATGCAGACTAACGTACATCCTTCACTTTCAGCAGCAGTTGATAGTTGTCTCTAGGAATGCAGTCATCTGTTACGCAGTTGCTCAGGAAGAACCTCAGTGGGATAACTGCATCTTTTTCCAAACCTTCTTGGCAAAAGCACAGTTCATGAGGAAGAGGATGGTTGTCTCATCTGCTCCACAGAAATATGTTTCAATAAACAACTTGAGCTTTTACAACAGTCACTTCTTTATTCTGTGTTTTTTCCCCACATCACAAACATCATGAACTGTTTCCAAGAAAGTAATCAATACACAAGCCTCACTAGCAAACCTCTGACACCAATGAATGAGTGTTTTATAGTACTGTGTCTTTATGATGGCTCCCCTTCTCTTTGAATTTACATTGCACCATATTTTAGAATATTCTCAATGTCCCATTCAATTTAATCATAGGAGCCTTCAATACAAGGCGTTGAACGACATATGAACATTGACAGAAAAGCTAGAGAAAAATCCTGCTGTTTTGAATTTTGCCAAAAGCCGTTCAGTTAGCTGGTAGACTGTTCATTGCATTCAGTGTTGGTGTGTGGAGGAGCGCTTCTGATCATTCATATCTACCTGAACAAAATCCCCATCTTAATTTGAGAAGTTAATGCGAGAGTTGTCCATTTGCTCTTCCCAGTCTGCTTTACCATTCAGTAAGATCACAAAATGTGCTCAGGTGGTATGTGTTATGTACATTATAAACATGGGTGCAAGTGTTTTTTTCCAATGGAATTTCTTATCTATTGTTTTTATTCACATTTTTTATAACCTCAAGGCATCCCTCAATGCTTTACTTAGTAAACTGCTTTTGTGATAGGGCCTTTGTTGAAATCAGCTAAGCAAATCTTAGATTCATAAAATCTGCTTTACCATATGCCAAACTCTTAACATGTGAATTTGAAGTTCAGATTTTCCATTGTTTAGAATTTAGTTTTAGAATGGCATGATTGGAACGGCTCTGACCGCAGCCTTAAGCACGTTGAAACTTATTCCTTACTTCGGCTGTGTTAATTTTAGATACTGAACTAAAAATCCTTGTCTGTTTATGATATAAGTATTAAATCTGCTCCAATTCCTAATCTCTGCAGGGGTTTGGTATAACCTAGTGACTTGCTTTTTGATTTAGAAGGCTGTTAAAAAGTCAGTGTGGGCTAAGGATCTACATTCACACATCAGCTAAACTGGATATGGAGAACAGGTTTATAAACGAGAGTCCAGTGTACTTCATAGTCACCAAGCTGTGATATTAGTTTTTTTTTAATTAGTTAAGTAAGCAATTTTAAATTCCCTAACTTCCATAATGGGAATTAAACTAATTTACCAAATCAGTTTTCAGGACCAGTGGTTTAACCACTGCTACAATTACCAACAGGATTGTAGAGATGGCAGTGTTTACGGGGGAGGGGGGGATGTCATGATGAGGAGGAATTTTAAAGCAAGAATGAGAATTTTAAGATTTGCAGCCTTGCTGAATTGGAAATCTGCAAACACCAAGTGATCAGAAACTGAGTGAGGTGGGGAGGAGGGAGAAAAAATCATTGAAGCAACACACATCAAATTTGCTGGTGAACGCAGCAGGCCAGGCAGCACCTCTAGGAAGAGGTACAGTCGACGTTTCGGGCCGAGACCCTTCGTCAGGACTAACTGAAGGAAGAGCTAGTAAGAGATTTGAGAGGGGGAGGGGAGATCCAAAATGATAGGAGAAGACAGGAGGGGGAGGGATGGAGCCAAGAGCTGGACAAGTGATTGGCAAAAGGGATACGAGGCTGGAGAAGGGAGAGGATCATGGGACAGGAGGCCCAGGGAGAAGGAAAAGGGGGGGGCGAAAACCTAGAGGATGGGCAAGGGGTATAGTCAGAGGGACAGAGGGAGAAAAAAGGAGAGAGAGAGAGAAAGAATGTGTGTATATAAATAAATAACAGATGGGGTACGAGGGGGAGGTGGGGCATTAGCGGAAGTTAGAGAAGTCAGTGTTCATGCCATCAGGCTGGAGGCTACCCAGATGGAATATAAGGTGTTGTTCCTCCAGCCTGAGTGTGGCTTCATCTTTACAGTAGAGGAGGCCGTGGACAGACATATCAGAATGGGAATGGGATGTGGAATTAAAATGTGTGGCCACTGGGAGATCCTGCTTTCTCTGGCAGACAGAGCGTAGGTGTTCAGCAAAACTATCTCCCAGTCTGCGTCGGGTCTCGCCAATATATAGGAGGCCACATCGGGAGCACTGGATGTAGTATTTCACCCCAGCCGACTCACAGGTGAAGTGTCGCCTCACCTGGAAGGACTGTCTGGGGCCCTGAGTGGTGATAAGGGAGGAAGTGTAAGGGCATGTGTAGCACTTGTTCCACTTACAAGGATAAGTGCCAGGAGGGAGATCAGCGGGGAGGGATGGGGGGGACGAATGGACAAGGGAGTCGCATAGGGAGCGATCCCTGCGGAAAGCGGGGTGGGGGGGTGGAGGGAAAGATGTGCTTAGTGGTGGGATCACATTGGAGGTGGCAGAAGTTACGGAGAATAATATGTTGGACCCGGAGGCTGGTGGGGTGATAGATGAGGACCAGGGGAACCCTATTCCTAGTAGGGTGGCAGGAGGATGGAGTGAGAGCAGATGTGCGTGAAATGGGGGAGATGCGTTTGAGAGCAGAGTTGATGGTGGAGGAAGGGAAGCCCCTTTCTTTAAAAAAGGAGGTCATCTCCCTCGTCCTGGAATGAAAAGCCTCCTCCTGAGAGCAGATGCGGCGGAGACGGAGGAATTGCGAGAAGGGGATGGTATTTTTGCAAGAGACAGGGTGAGAAGAGGAATAATCCAGATAGCTGTGACAGTCAGTAGGCTTATAGTATACATCAGTAGATAAGCTGTCTCCAGAGATAGAGACAGAAAAATCATTGAAGGCAACTTTGCAGATCAGCAAGACAATTAAAAATGCTAAAAAAAAACTGATTTCTATTGGTCGAGTTAAATGTAGTGAAATTTTGTAAACTTGAAAATGACTTCAGACAGGCTTAATTTAAAACATTAGGCATGGTTTTGCTGAATTATCTTCTGGAAATCTGTGCACTGATTGGCTTGGACTTTTCCAAGTGTTTGGAACATTTATCTGTTCTCATTATAAGTGATTGGACTAATTTCTTGTCTTACCACAAATTTATTATCTTGGATACTGTCAGGAATTTGATTAGAACCGTCACGTTTAGTCATTGAAATTGCAATAAATTCCAGGCTTGATGTGCGTGTGCTGCCAAACACAAACATCCAGACCTTGGGGATTAATGAAAAAAGTCAAAGCCATCATGCTGCTGGATGAACCAACCTGGCCCAGGATCAGAATCCCCAATATTGCAATGGCTTATAAGCCTAGAAGATAGGTAAAATGAAAGTATTTATGAAATAAATTATGTACATTAATTTAGTTTAATTTTATTTTTAAATTGTTTTAAGTGCCTTTAATGGTCCAAAACATGAAACTATCTTATTAGTTCACCCTTCGTAGCTAGCTTCCCCAAACATGGGTAGCTTTCTGCAGAGTTTCAGGGACAGCCAAGCAACACACACAAAATGCTGGAGGAACTCAGCAGGCCTGGCAGCATCTATGGAAAAGAATACAGTCGACGTTTCGGGCCGAGACCCTTTGGCTCGTTGCTGTACCCCATCTGGTTCTATTGCTGTTCGGACCACACTATGGTCCTCAGGGAAGTAGAGGGCTAGTCCAGACGTGGACAGACAACGTAATTCCAGGGGTGAGGTTATGACAAAGCTAGTCAGGGAAACCGGGCCAGCAAGATCCAGTGCACTCTGCCTTTGGAATATTTCATGTAGGAACGAAATTCAGCCCCCTCTAGCCTCTTGCATCGTTTAATTAGATCCTGACTATTCTGTATCACAATTCTATTTACCTGCCTTTGTTCCCTAAAACTACTTCAAAGAAAAGTGGTGTGGTAGTGTAGTGGTTAGCACAATGCACTCCAGTACAAGCGATCTGGGTTCAATTCCCACCATTGCCTGTAAGGAGTTTGTACGTTCTCCCTGTGACCACGTGGGTTTCCTCTGGGTGCTCTGATTTCCTCCCACAGTCGAAAGATGTACCGGATGGTCGGTTAATTGGTCTTTGTAAATGGTCTCATGATTAGGACAGGGTTAAATTGGGGGGAGGGGGTTTGCTGGCTGGCATGGCTCAAAGGGCCTACTCTGTGCTGTATCCCAATGAAATAAAAGAAAAAAACGTCAATATCATATTGATATATTCAATTCATCTGACTTCAATAGCTTTGAGAAACTTGTGCCTGATTGCTTCTACTCTTTATATAAAAAGTATTTCTGGTATTGCTCGTGACAGGCTGAGTTGTGACTATAAGTAGAGCTGTTAGAATTGGGTGCCGTTAAAGTATGTGATCAGTAGGGTCAGAGATCAGCATGTTTTAAAATTTGTTACACAGTTAGCCAACACGTACAGGAAATTGATTTTGCATTGCCTTCCTCTGGGTTATGGACAACCACATGCTATAAAGCCTCTAGTTCCCCATCCCCTCCTTTCTTCGCCAAATACCGTCAGCCATCAGGCATTCCCATAGAGCTAACCTCCAGTACTTGACTCAAGGTATGAAAGGGGAGAGTCTGGGGCGGGGGAGGGAGGAGAGAGAGAAGCTGACAGCCGACATGTAACATAACCAACTTCATCACTTGGTCTACCCAGCTGATAATTAGAGTCCAAGGTAATATGGGTTGCTGATAAATTTTAGAGCTGGCATTAATCCCACAGAAATTTAAGTTTTATGAAAATTTAAATATTATCACTACACATTATTAAGATCAAGGATTTCCCATTGGACTATTCAAACTTAAAGTCCAAGCATTTTCTTGTGAACAGTATTGTTGTTTAAAGGTGCAGTTAAAACCACAATCAATTGACAGTTAACTTGATGGAGACTTAATTTTGTTTGTTGTTCAAGTCTCGCCCCACAGAAGAATTGTTAACTCTGCCCATCCTATAAATTTCTTAATCAGTTTAATCATTTCAATATAGATCATTACAGAATAATTTATTCTTGAGGGAATACTAGCTTAATTCAATTAGTTTCAGCACCTTCTGAGGCAAGTGCAGCAACTGGAAGCCAAGAGAACATCTCTATTGTCTCAGAAAATGGGAGAGCTCCAGGTAAAGCTGACGCATAAGGCCCTAAGGCAACCACCATCCTCCCAGCTAATGTATGGTTACTGGGAAAAAAAATTGAAGACCTCAGAGTAATCTTCATTACCAGAGGGACATCAGGGACTGTTGTGTAATCTGCTTCACAGAGACATGGCTCAGCCCCAGCATTCCATACATATCTCTCCAACCCAAGGGGTTTATCTTCCACTATGTGGTCCAGACGGTGGAATTAGGTAAAGGCAGAGGCAGAGGCAATGTCGTTTGCTTCATTATTAACTCATCATGATACACAAATGTCCATTCTATCTGCTAAGTGAGTTCTCTGCCACATTTTGGGGGTTGCAATATACATTCCACCCCCGGAAGAAGTCAAGCTTGCACTGGAGGAGCTGACCACTGTGATCAGTGGTCAGGACAGGCACCCTGATGCTTCCCAATCACTGCAGGTGACTTCAACTATGCCAGCTTAAAGAAGTTACTGATAAACTACCTCTAATATGTCATCTGTGGAACCACTTGATCACTGTAACACCACCATAAGGAATGCTTCATCCTTCAAGAAGGTGAACCCTCACAAGGCTTCAGGCCCCAATGATATACCTGGCGAGGTATTGAAAACCTGTGCTGACCAATTGGTTGGAGTGTTCAAGGATGTATCCACCCTCTCACTGCTACAGTCTAAGGTTCTCACCTGATTCAAAGGGGCAGCATTCATACCATTGCCCAAGAATAACAGTGTGAGCTGCCTCAGCAACTGCCGGCCAGTAGCACTCTTGTTGATGACACCACTGTTGTTGGCACAATCTCAGATGGCGACAAGGAGTCATACAGGAGTGATATAGATCGGCTGATTAGTGGTGTCACAACAACAACCTTGAACAATACTAGCAAGCTCAAGGGATTGATTGTAAATTTCAGGAAGAAGCTGGGAGAACACACACCAGTCCTGGTTGAAGGGTCAGTGATGGAAAGGGTGAGCAGCTTTAAATTTCTGGGTGGCAATGTATCAGAAGGTCTTACTTGGGCCTAACACATTGATACAAATATGAAGAAAGCTCACCAGTGGATCTATTTCATTAGGAGCTTGAGGAGATTTGGTATGTAAGCCAAATCTCCTCAAGCTCCTAATAGATGGACATTGAAGCGGATTCTGAATGGTTGCATTAGAGCCTGGTATAGAGCTTTCAATGCACAGGGTTGCAAGAGGCCGCAGAGGGTTGTAGACTCAACCAGCTCCATCACAACAGGCACAACCTTCCTTACCATCAAGGACATTTTGTGAGGCAATGCCTCAAGAAAAGAAAGATTAGCTGTATTTTTCAGATGTGCATCAAAACATGCGGTGAAATGTGTCATTTGCATCAAATCTGATCAGTGAGGATGGTGCTGGGCAGCCCGCAAGAAGTGTTTCCAGACTTCCATTGGCTGCCTAGTATTCCACAACTGACCTACCCTACTAATACCCCTTTGGAAGGTGGGAAGAAACCAGAGCACCTGGAGGAGACCATACAAATTCCATACAGACAGTGGCAGGAACGGAACCCAGATCTTACAGCTGGGACTGTAAATTGCTGCACTAAATGCTTTGCTACCACGCCACCCAAGAAGAGCATCCATTGTTAAGGACATTCCTTCTTCTCCTTACCACCATCAGGGATGAGTTGCAGGAGCCAGAAAACCCACATTCCACGATTCAGGAGCACCTTCTTGCCCTCTGCCATCAACTTTCTGAACAGTCCATGAACACACCTCATTACTTCTTTCTTTTTGCACTGTTAATTTTATCATTTATAGTCATTTTTATGTCTTTGCACTGCTGCCATAGAACAAATTTCGCATCATGTACGACAGAATAATTGTGATTGCCTTGCACTTAGTCAGTCTCCTTTCTGTTAGTTTCTAGCTGCAGATCCCCTTATCTCTATAATTCTTATGGACTTACTGACGCAAGACTAAATTCATATTGATGCAAAGTCTTGATTTAGGGCTTCAGCCCAAAAAGTGCCTTTTCCTCCCACAGATGCTGCTTGACCAGTCAAATCCTCCAGTAGATTACTTGTTTCTCCAGATTTGAGCTTCTTCCTGCAGTGTCTTCTGTCTCTAAAATTATATTTTAATGTTTTCACAGTGGTCACTTGCAGCTTATGGGGAAGTGTTCAATATTAAAGGGTTTGTTCAGAACGTTGAGCAAAGTTGCGAATGCCGGACACGACTGTGCTCATGAAGGTCCAGCAGGTCCATAGGGAAGAACTGGCTGGCTGCTGTGCACATGTGTTGCTTTTTAAAACTTCTGCAGAGTTGGGGTACAGAGCATTCAGAAGGGGGTCTGTAATGAGGGCAAAAAAAACAATTTGCATCTGACTCTGATGTTGCTGCTATGTCCAGCAACGATAGAGCCACGTTCATTAGCTATTTTTCTCACTTTAATGAATATCGATGTTTTGATTTATGTACTACCTGAAACCTAGCTGATAGCTCACAGCCTCATCTGCTTCACTGAGGGGCAGCAGTGACAACGCTTTGTGGTTGTTTGGAGCCGTTCTGCTGCTAAAAGCTAATGTTCCAGGGCCAGTGTTCTTTCCCATTTTGCATGCACAGTATGTTATAATTAATTTAAAAAATGTTCTTTCTATATGGTAGGCTCCAAATGGGAATTATAGTAGGGGGCTTTGGAACATATTCACCCTCAAGTGATGGATGAGGGAAGAGGTAGTTTTTGGACATGAATACTTGATTGCCAACTGTTGGTGGTCCCAGGAATATAGAAGAGTTAAATAGGAACTTCCCTTATGGATGAACAACTGATCCTGATGGAATCTTCATTAACTAATTCTTTAGCAATTGCTTAGACGAATGAACGGTCCCTTTAGGAAATCCAGGAGCAGACCATCATACTCTTGGAAAGGCCTGCACTACAGTTAAGGTCCATACCATTCAATATCTAAAAATTCAGGGTAAAATATTGAGAATGACTACATAAAACATCTCACTTCACCAATGTCACTCAAATCAGCCCAACAGGTCCTGAGCATCCATTTACCTGGAGCACAGCACTGACAGAAATTTGCTCAAGCTTGATACACACATGTCGCACCCAAATACACTAAAAATAAATCCTGTTGCATCACATTTAAAATTGTTACACAACTTGATAAAATGTGTTACCAGCAGCAGATAAACTGACAATGGGAGCAGTTGTGAAGAAATAAGAAATGGGAGATAATAGAAGCAGGTAGCTGCATTGAAGAGATTGTTTTAAAATAATGGAATAGGAAATTACCCAGGTTTTTTAGTTTGGTGAACGGTCAAATGCTGTCCTGGTGCAGTCACTCTTATGTGGCCACCAGAATTCAGCTGTCTGGTTGTCATACCAAAACTGGGATAAGGTCTGGAACTGAATACAATTGGCAAAACCCAAACTGGGTCGTGATCATGGAGGAATAATCTGCTGGTCTGGCACTACAGTAGTGTCATGTGTGCCAGATGAATAGAGTTTTATTGTTGCTGTAGTTGGGAGCAGTGGGGAAGGGAGGGGGTTACATATCTGTTTCTTTCCTATCACTCACTCCAATTCTTTTTAATCTTCTGAGTCGGTGTCAATCCTCACCACTCATCTTTATCTCATCTTTAATCATCAGGGGATAATTATTGTTGTAAACTTGCCTCTCTGATCATCCACAATGGCTTTCAGATTGATCTCACTGCACCATGTGTACAAGTCTTCATGCTAACGGACAACTGCACTAGCTTTTTTCTAAAGTGTACTTTGTGAGCTTAATGTTGGAATATACTGTATGCCTAGGGATTAGGTATTAGATTAAATTACAACACACAGTGCATGATAAAAGTTGTGCAAAGCCATAGAATTTCTGGACCACTCTGTCTCTATTTTAACTGTGAACTTAATTGAAATATTCTAAAGGAAATTATTGTACTATATCAGGTTCTTTCAGATGTTCACCTGCAATATAATTGCCTTTGCCTTTTGGATATTTGACATTTCATATCAATTAAATGAGAAATCAATCTAAAACTGCTTACTAACATTATCCTGGTCTCCATTGCTCCTTTTCCAATCTTGCCCTTTTCTTACCCTACCCTAAAAGCTTCTGTAGTGACTGTTATACGCCTGGTTAATGATGATGCAGTTGACGCAATTGAGAATGAAGGTATTTAATTTGCTCTCATCTCTCTTTTCTTATGCAAAAATAATGTTTGCCATAGTAGAGACAAGCAGAATACCTCACATTTTTTAAAAATCCATTTGATACTTTGTTTAAGTAATGTTTTAAAATTGTGAAAAATATCTGACTTCAATTAAAATATTAACATCAATATGTCATAATTAACTGAGCTATTTTAATTTTATTGATTTTTCTGAAGAACAAAGAACAGGATTCATGATTTATTCACTGCATGGTCTTGAACCTGAAGTTGCATGCTGGAATGTTAGCCTTTTGTATCCAATGCCATTCATAAAATCCACTTTCAGGCTTGTACACAACATCCTTCTCCCTGTCCATTGAGGATGAGCAGTTTCTTTGATCTTTGTCAAATCCAGATTTAAGGTTCACCTTACATTTCCTGAATCCCTAAGGATGCCTTCATCTCATAATACTGCTCCTCTTAGCTCCTGTTCCAGATCACCTACTCCTTTGATAGTGTTGATACCAAAAGAAGGCAGTTATTTTCAGTTCTGAAGAAGGGTCTTGGCCCGAAACGTCGACTGTTTATTCATTTCCATAGATGCTGCCTGACCTGCTGAGTTCCTCCAGCATTTTGTCTGTTTTGCTTTAGTTATTTTCAGTGTCTTGGCCAATAATAATAAGAACTGAATCAACGTAAAAAGATTATCTAGTTATTATCTCACTTAGTGCAAATTGGTTGTTAAGTTTCCTATGTTACACCCATACTTCAAAAAGTACTTTTGGGGTGTAGATCACTTTGGCATGACCAGGAGTAATAAAGGAAATATAGAAAGTAACGGAGAGATACAGAAACATGCTCTGAGACCCACTGAGTCTGCACTGACCATCATCCCCATTTTTGCACCAATCCTACCCAAGACCATTTTTTTTCTCCCCTTCTATGCAAAGGAAGATCTTTCTTTCTATATTTGATTATCGGATTACACTCAACCTGTTTTTCACCTACTGGCCATGTGAACTTGAGCTCAATTGAAATATTGCTGCTAAGTTGCAGTGATCATCACCATCATGTTTCCTAATCTGCCGAGGTCCCAGTATGGCCAGAGGTCTGTATTAAAATTCAAATCCTTATTTCCATGTCCCTCCATGGAATAGGCCATCCACATCTCTAAAACCTTCTCCAATTCTACAAACCTTTTTTTTTTCTTTGCACTCCTCCAATTCTGGCTCTGTATAGAAACTCAGTTTTCTTCACTTCATTATTAACATCAGTCTCTAGTGCCCTATCATTTTAATTTCAATCCTAAATCTTTCCACCTTCCTACCTCTCCACCTCTTCCTATCCTTTAAAGGTGCTCTTTAAAATTATCATCTAGAATATTTCTTTTTTATGTGAGCTGCTGCAGATTTGTGTTTTTCAATTCTGCTGAAATGTATTTTGGGATAATTTGCAATAGTATTAGTGCAGTAAAATCTAAGTTGTATTTGATGTTTTTATGGGAGACATTTTTTCTGCCATTCTCCTGGTGCTTCAGTGCATTTATTAATGCCTACTAAGATACGATTAAGCACAAGCATTTTATATTGATGTACTGAAATCATTAAGTATTTTTAGGACATCAGATAACATAAAAGGAACCCTTCACCCTACTCTGCCTGACTTGGCTCTTTTCAACAGCTTTCCTATTAATGCCACTCCCATAGTCATTTTAATTTTACTTCACTACTATAGTAGCATTCAATATTCAATAAAATTTTATTTATTTAGAAATACAGCACAGAATAGGTCCTTCCAGCCCTTTGAACCACACCACCCATCAGCCCCCGATTAATCCTAGCCTAATCACAGGACAATTTACAATGACCAATTAACCTACTAACTGGTATGTCTTTGGACTGTGGAACGAAACTTGAGGACCTGGAGAAGACCCACGGGGAATGTCATGAGATGCAATGTAATTCTTTACTAATTCAGTCTTAGTGATCATTAACATTGCCTTAAAGTGGCTAAGTGAATTTCAGGCAACTTAACTGCACTGATATATAGAAGTATTTGATTTAAACAATTGATCATTATGAGTAATATGCTTGGAGTGTTCTTCCAGAATGTTTGGCACCTAGAGTGAACAGATCAATGTAAGTCTTGCTTCACTGAAGTGTTTTTAATATGGACAGGTTTTTTCAACCTTTTATGAATACTGAAATGCTTAAGCAGATTTTTTTATTCAAAATAATTATGAAATAAGAAAGCATGCTGTTCCACCACACTTAAAGGCATGCAGCATAAAAATTTCTGTTATACACTAAATTTTGATCGAACAAACAAAATACAGTTTATATTTTAACCTTGCGGAAAATGTGGCATAAATAAGTTAGATGTTTCAAATGAAAAATAAAATAAAATATGTATGCATCAGTGCCAACAATGAATTATTGGTTCCAGTTTCCCTGGATCTCGCACTTGCATAACTGACGTATTATGGATATCTTCATGTCGCATTGTATTAATGTAAGACCTGTCAGTTGGCCTAAATCCTATTAATTGGAATATTGGGTTCTGGACATGTATAATTTATTATTACATCATCTGTTGAGGTTGATCTATTAATGGGTGTCAATTAACAACTTATTAATACAAAGTACAAATCTATGTTCATGATTCACATTGTAGTAGAATTAGATTGAAGATTATAAATTCTCATCTGCTCTGTAATAGATCCATTATTTAAATTTTTTAAGAATTCTTACATAAAGATAGCAAAACAAATAGGAACACTATACTCCTTACATTTGGGCTAAGTACATGAATAATGGTTTACTGTGCTGTCTTTTATAGCTATTGCAGTGTCTACTGGCTGTATTATAATGATGAATTGAGTTTTATTTTTCACCACTCACTTGTTTTTCACTTTCCACCTAGCAGTGTCCCTTATGGAGGAGGGGCAGAACTACAACAGAGGTGACTCCCAGACATTTGCATTCTGGTTGTTAATGCACCCCATTTCTTCTGTGTTAAATAACATTTGCCTTGTTTTATGCATGCTCACAGCATAAACTGTGAGGCTTGTCATTATGCCTCACGGAGCAAGAATACAAAATTATCTGCAAAGGCATGGATTTGCATTTGAATACTGTACTGTTTTTGTTGACCTTCGGGCTGAACTCCTTTTGTTGGAATAATGTATTTCAACCTTTTAGTTAATTTAAATCAGTCTGCAGCTATTTAAACAGGAAAGTGATGTCTTTAATACTAAGCTGAAAAAACTTCTTTAAAAATTATGGATTTAAGCATCAGTTATCACTACTCTTATTAAAAGTGTGTAACTGAATTGATTAAATGAAATGCATGATTCAACAGTAAACTAGTTCAGCTATATTTTATCAGTACTCAGCTGATTTGAATATGCATGCTGATTTTGGTTGGCCTTTGCATGAGCTTGACTGAAGTCACAGTGCTGTAAGTGTCTTTATTCTGTATGTGGAACCACAAATACTGTACATACTGTAGAAATATATTTCTGGTAATAGCCTGCTCAGAAGGATAATAAAGAAGTAACAATACCATATCCTCTATATTTGATAGACAATAAATCATATTTGATCATTTATTTGTACATTTCGCAAAATATAATTCCCGTATGATTTACACAGTGGTTACGATGCATATATTAGTTGACGAAGTTTCAACAGAGAGACATAGACATTTTCATTGTGAGAAACTGCAATGTGAAAGCATCCTTTTGATCATCAGATATCCAAAAATGCTGTGAATGCATTGTAACACATCAGAAAATTCCTTGGGATAACCAAATCTATGTGCAAAATATACTGTAAAGCATATCATGTTTTATTTTAAATCCAATATCGTGTTCAAGTTTATTGTCATCCAACAACCAAACCAAAGCAAACGACATTCCTCTGGACCACACTGTACCCACAATGCATATACCATATACAGCACATAAAGCAGAATATTATCACAAGTAAGTTAATAAAATACTCAAAATGCCTGTGAAGTGCACAGCACAGGTAAGCAGCTCGTTATCCTAGTAATGAGACCTCAGTGGTGCCAGGATATTCATTTGTCTCACAATCTGGGGGAAGGATCTATCACTAAGTCTGGCAATCCTAATCCTGATGCTTCACATTGTGGGATGGGTGGTACGGATCCTCAACAATGCATCGAGCCCTTCCTATACAATAGTCCTGATAAATGTCACAAATGGGGGGGGGGGGGAGTTGTATGTTTCTACTGTTATCCAACAGGATTAATCAAAGCAGTGAATCAAATTGCACCAGGCTGTATATCATAATAGGAACCGAACTCAGCAAGAGCATGCATGCATGATGTTCAAACATCTTAGAACAGCAGCAAAAAGGGGTGGCGTTACCAATAGCTTACTGTCAAGCTGTTTGTAATAACGAATTTGTCTTTGTATTGTTTCAATTTAGCATATCATTGGGATACTTCGGATTGGATGCCAAGCACTCGACTACCTAATATTCAAGAAGTACCACATTATGAAGTAGCCGATGCTGCACCTGTGCATCATGAGAATGTGACAGCGCTCGATACAGACTACTACCTCGGTGGATATGACATAGACAATGATTACCCACCTCCTCAAGATGAGGAATTCCTGAGTCAGGACCAACTTCCTCCTCCCCTCCCAGAGGATTACCAGGATCAATATGAGATCCTGCAACCACACAATACCACATCAGCAACAAATACCTTGACCTCCAATGGCCGGAGAAGACCACACTTCCATCCCAGCCAGTATCTTCCACCTCACCAGTTGCCAGCAGATGGCGAGACTGGTGGTGCCCAAGGTGGGAGAGACTATTGTGCATTTCGTGCAGGTTCAAACAAAGACTTGGAGAAAGTCATCATTGACAATATGACCATTCCAATGCACACAACAACAAATGCATCATCATCAGATATGTCAACGAGTTGTGGCTTCGATGATTCTGAAATAGTGATGAGTGACTATGAAAGTGGCGATGAAGTCAATTTTAATAATCATATCTCTTTTGTAGAATCTCAGTACCAGACACAGGTATGATGACGCCTTCAAAATCTACAAGGAATTGAAACCAGTCAAGAGACACCGATAATAAAGTGGTGTAGTGCCAGGAAAGTAAAGACCATTTCATGGAATATTTACTGTACAACCGGAAGAAATGATGGACACAAAGAGCAGAATGGGTTATTTCTGCCCAGTTGGGTACTAAGTTTCATTGTTGTATGTCCAGAGCATACTCTTTCTAAAATGGCTCAAAATAATTGTTTTTTATTTAATAAATCTGCCAATGGTTTGGTTTTGAGCCAATTTCACATTGGAGCTAAAAGTGCAGAAAGATATTGCCATTAACAATGGAATTCTAGGTATCATCCATATGGAAATAAATTTGATAATGTAGGAAAAATGACCATCTGGTAGAATAAAATTTTAATCACTTAATTACAGATCATATTGATAATTCCAAAATGTAAGCAATTAAGTAAATAGTAATGGCACTTTCTTAAAATTATGACGAAGTAAACCATTGAGTAGTCAACTGTAGTAACTGTGTGGGCAGAACTTCTAAAGAACTGCAGTACTTGTTTACCAGTCCACCTTGCACTCTTTCAGTTCATGGAATGTATGTTTGCAGTCCTAAATTAAGCGACTGATAGTGATAAGTTAAGGTAATGTAGAAAAACAAAGCATTTGCCAATATAAAAAGTAATATCCTACCTAAAATACCTAGCCAAAATCCAACTTGCCTCTACCCTATGTTCCAAAATGTTCTAATTGCCACAACATTTTGTACCGTGTTTTTTTCTATATCAAAGCACATAGAATTTAGCTTGAATTAACTGGCAAAGAAAGTGCAGTCACAGTTAAATTTTAAAACAGTCATGAACACTGGAGCAGGAGTTTTTATAACTATAAATGAGTAAGTAAAATTGCACTGCAAACTGATGTAATTTGGAATAAATGTGTTTTTTTAATGATCTGGTCTAAGGACCTATTTGAAAAGCTCATGTCTTATGACCATGAGGTAGGTACAGCTTGAGGTGCATTGGTTTATTGAGAGGAACACAGAGGAACATCTCTAAAATTAAATGAAAGTCGTTTTCAGACTTTAGTTCTTGTCAAGTCTAGCTGTTATTGGACAACATCTTCACAGCTATAGCTGTATAATCTTTAGAGTACTCCTGATAAATCTACAATATACAAATTAACACTTTCAAAGGCATAGATGTGGTAAGTTTTAATGAATGTATTGCAATGGAAAATTATTTTAATCAACCTACATTCAGCAAAGCTGCTTTTTGCAATATAATAATGGAAATTAAATCTTTTTATGGCCTGTTGAGTCAGAAAATTATTCATCATTAAGTACTGCCAATACTAAAACAGTGTTACCAGTCTGATTAAGTTCTTCTAAATGCAGAGTAAAGACTCAGCCTATAGGTTTACTCCTGGATATTTGCACATGCAGTACTTAGATTGAAATGTCAAGTAAATCATATAATTTGAAGGTCAGCCATCTCCTATGGTGTTGGAGATCATGGCTGAAGTAAGTTTGGTTTAACTCACTATTTCCTCAGTTACGTGTACCAACAAACCTGCTTTGTTACCATTCATAGCTGGAACAAAATATGAAGAAAATATATTTTTTCATGCACCTTTAGAGTCCGTTCCATGTATTCACAAAGCTACAATGCCACTGAAATGTGGGTCTATTTGGACTCTAATTTGTTTATTTGTATGTAAATTATCTTACAGCAGCTGTGGATCGTTGGCACTGCATTTTAGAAAGTCATGAAATTTGATATGCCTCAAAATTTCTAAGCTTTTTGTAGTATTGTATTAAACTGTTGTCATGTTGTGTATTATTTTCTACTTGCTGTTAACAAGCTTTGTAAAGATGCAAGTTTATGTGCTTAAAACGTTTGTATAAAGTGTATATAGGTATAGATTGGGATGTCCAAATTTTGCAAGCTTTTGTAGATATTTAATGTGTTCTGAGATGCCTTGATTTTTTTGCTGATAAAAGTGAAATATCACTCCAAAGCAGAGACTGATTAGTATTGATGAACTGTTTTTAAAGAGAAAGGATTGTAAATTGATCAACAAAATCCACACTGCTCATTTTAATAACATAAATCCTACTTTTATCATTGCCGGAGCTTTTCAGTACGGTGAAATCAGAACAGGCAGCTGTGTAACTCTTCGGAAGGAATTCAGCTAATCTTTTCATGTATTTTGTGGTCACAAGAGGCAAAATGCTAAGGATTGTGTCTTGAATTGTTATTTTGAATGTGCTAAGACTTTGACAAAACATGGCGAATTAGTGCAAAAGGATAAGATTGTTTTGTAAGTGTCACTAAAGGAATTCAGATGCCATCAGAACTTGGATCTATTTCAATGATCTGCTGTGTAATAGGTGTTGTTGGCAGTATTAAAGACTGTAGTATTTTATGATTCATTTGTGTATTGTACAGATTGATTTTTAACTGCCACTACATTTCTTATGTTTATGTAACAATAAAATATGTTTTTAATTAGTTATTGAGTTTTCCACAAAAGTGACTCACTTGTCTGCAGCCCTTAATGTGTTTGAGCAAAACATCTTCCTTCAGCACCTCTCCAATTCGTTGGGCCTTTCACACCTGGATTCATCCACACCTGTTCAGTCATAACCATGCAATTACAGGCAATCACTTTTCTTCCAACTGTTTCACCAGTGCACTTGCTGTCCTCCGTGGAGTTCTTCCTGGTCCCATCCTATTCCTCACTTCTTCCCTTTGGTGACAATATTCAGAGTTCAGGCAGTTTCTACCTGCATGTTGGCAACACGCAGTATTACCTCTACATCTCTCTTAGTGCTTCCTTTGTTTCAAAGTTGTAAGCTGTGAGTACTATGTTTGGTATCACTCCTGGAGAAACTGAAGATCAGACAACTTAAATTACTATTTTCTGCCATTCACAAATTGTGATCACCAGGCATGGATCCCATCCATTGCCATGGCAACTGTTAGACACTAGACCCAGTTGCTCACAGCCCTGATGGTATATTTGATCATCATATGGACTTCTGATTTCATGTGTCTGTTAGAATAAAATACAGTAAATGAGGGTTATTGATTTCAGATTTATTTACCATTCATACTCTGAAACATAGTGAAATGTCAGTTTGGGTTAACAAACAACACAAACTAAGGATATGCTGGGGCCCGTGGTTTGTGAGGAGGTTTATTTTCTTTAACATATTTACACACAAACTGGCCCAGACAAGTATAAACAAGTTCCTTACAAACATTATCAATAGAACAGACATAGCCCAGAACACAAACCTCACTCAGCATCTCTCAGCTTGTTTAGGGGTTGGAAATGACACTACTTGGAACCTTTGCCCTAGAAGGGCATATATACGTCAGTGATTCATTTGACAGTCTTCACTTGCCCCTCCTCCCAACCATAAATTCAGGCAGTGCAGACCCAGTATGCTTAACACCCCAGTGAGACAAAAGTGAGCAGGTTGATGTGATTGACTGCCAATTCTGTAGATTAAATTGCTTTGCCTTCTTGGGTATCCATCTGATTCAAGGGAGTACAACCACTGAACGTTTATATCTTGCATTTATATTGATCAGCTATTATTCTGTATTATCGTCGGCACCTTTTTTGATCCTCATACTTGCCATTAACTTTAAAATTGACTACTCCAGAATGCTCCAGGCCATCCCCATTCCAAAGATGTATGGTTAGGGGTAGTGAGTTGAGGGAACTGGAGGCATGGTAACACTTGCAAGCTGAACTCAGCACGTGTTAGAACTGTGCTATTTGTTGACACTTAATATATTTCACTGTATGTTTCAATGTATGGTACTGTACAAAAGTCTTAGGCAGGTGTAAAAAATTCTGTAAAATGAACATGCTTTCAAAAATAATGAAAAGCTTCAAGATATCAAAAATCATACTACAAAGAGCAGTAAACAGTAAAATAACTAAACCAAATCAATATTTGGTGTGACTGCATCAATTCTCTCATGTACACTGTCATGCGGTTTTATAAGGCTGGTAGGTTGTTTCAAGCATCTTGGAGAACTTCCCACATTTCTGCCAACCATGTGTGACGAGAATACACATAGATTAAGATGTTAGCTGTCCTGTGCTGGCACCAGTGGGATCAGCAGTTGGTCTGCCACCTGTCTTCAGGAGAAAGAGAGATAAGGAAAACAATGGAGCAGCATTTGGAGATGTTAATGAAGGGACGGGAGAGTTTAACGGAAGGAGAGCTGTCAAGATCGGCTCCCCCTTTGAACCCTGAACTGTTTGAAGTGATGGACAGGCGATACCCCAGCAGGGGGATAAAAAGGGACAGGTTCGCTAAGGCAAGACACACACGACAGACACCACGAGGTAACGAGACCCTGGAAGCGGTGCGCCTCCCATAAGTCGGTGGGAAGTTTTGGAGGGCTGGTCGTGGGACCAAGCCATAGACGCACATGGTGGAAAGGCATGATCGGCGGGAACCTGGTGTGTGTGTGTTCGCCCTTGCCTGGGTGCCAGGTTCACCACAGAGAAACGATCGTATCTGGAAACGGAGGGGTCACGGTTGGTGACCTCAGAAGACATCACAAAGGGCTTGCCCGAAAGCTGACTGCGAAGAATATCGAAGGTCTGTGTGGAAGCCGTTTGAATATTCATTCATTTTGCTCTCTCTCTCCTTCCCCCCACTGTCCATCTCCCACGGCAGTGATTACTACGAACTGAACTGAATTCAATTGGACTGAACTTTGCGTCACTTTGAAACTGGTCATTTAACCCTAGACGATGATAGAGCTTGATTGATCCTGTTTTCCTAATTCTGTGTACATGTGTGTTTATCATTGTTGAACTGTTGCATTTATTATCCTTTTGATTAGAGTACTGTGTTGCTTGTTTCTTTAATAAAACTTTCTTAGTTCTAGTAATCCAGACTCCAACTGAATGATCCATTTCTGCTGGTTTGGCAACCCAGTTACGGGGTACATAACACATGGCAGTCTCCTTTGCTTCTGTCTTTCCAGGTAATCCCAGACAGCCTCAATGATGTTGAGATTAGTGCTCTGTGGAGGCCATGCAATCTGTTTCAGAATTCCGTGTTCTTCTTTTCAGTGAACATAATTGTTTATGACCTTGACCATGTGTTTAGGGTCATTGTCCTACTGCAGAATGAACTTGGGACCAATCAGATGCCTCCCTGATAGTAATGCGTGTTGGATAAGAGTCTGCTTGTCCTTCCCAGCATTGAGGATTCCATTGATTCTGACCAGATCAACTACTCAGTTTGCAGAAATGCAGCACCAAACCTCCACTGTGCTTCACTGTTGGCTGCAGACACACCTATGTCAGGATGCTGTTTACGGACTATAGTTCAGTGTTTAACACCATTATGCCCATAGTCTTCATCAATAAGCTACAGAACCTTGCTTCTGTACCTCCCTCTGCAACTGGATCCTCAGCTTCCTAACTAGAAGACCACAGTCTATGCACATTGGAAATTATATCTCCACCTCGCTGATTAACACTGGCACACCCCAGGATATGCGCTTAGCTCACTGCTCTATTCTCTTCAAAGCTATCTTTAAATTTGCTGATGATACAACCATTGTTGGCATAATTTCAGATGGTGACAAGAGGGAGTACAGGAGTGAGATATGCCAGCTAGTTGAGTGGTGCTGCAGTAACAACCTTGCTCTCAACATCAGTAAGACCGAAGGGCTGATTGTGGACTTCAGAAAGGGTAGGATAAGAGAACACAAACCAATCTTCATAGAGGGGTCAGAAGTGGAGAGAGTGAGCAATTTCAAGCTCCTGGGTGTCAAGATCTATGAGGACCTAACCTGGACCACACATATCGATGCAGCTATAAAAAAGGCTAGACAGCGTCTGTATTTCATTAGGAGCTTGAGGAGATGTTGTTTGTCAACTAAATCACTGGAAAACTTCTACAAAGGTACTGTGGAGAGCATTCTGACTGGCTGCATCACTGTCTGGTTTTGGCGGGGGGGGGGCGTGATTCTGCAACAGGATTAAAGTAAGTTGCAGAAACATAAGATTAGTCAGCTCCATCATGGGTACCAGCCTGCACAGTATCCAAGACACCTTTAAGGAGTGGTGCCTCATTAAGGACCCCCATCAACCAGGGCAGGCGCTCTTCTCGTCGTTACTGTCAGGTAGGAGGTACAGAAGCCTGAAGGCACACACTCTGCGATTCAGGAACAGCCTCTTCCCCTCTGCCGTCTGATTTCTAAATGGACATTGAACCCCTGAACACCACGTCACTATTTTTTATATTTGTTTCTGTTGTGCACCACTTATTTTAACTTAATTATTTAATAGGTGTGTGTGTGTGTGTATATATATATATATATATATACACACACACACACACACCTATAGGTATATATATATATATATATATATAGGTGTGTGTGTGTGTGTGTGTATTTAATGTAACTCAGTTTTTTCTCTATATTTATCTATCATGTATTTCATTGTTCTGCTGCCATAAAGTTAACAGTTTTCTCAATTTATGCTGGTGATGTTAAACCTGATTCTGATTCATCCCATGTAGTGCTCTCCAGCTCTTCTACAGACAAACTGCCTCCTATTGGAGTGAAAATTTTCATATTTCAACTAGTCAATCCAGAGTACTTGCTGTCATTGTTCAGCACCCCAGTCCTTGTGTTTTGTGTGTAGCTGAGTCGCTAGGCTTTGCTTCCACCTTGAAGGAATGACTGGCAGCAACTCTTCCTCGAAAACCACTTCTGACAAGACTTCTCTGGACGGTAGAGGGGTGTACTTGGGTTCTGTGAGTTCAGGGCTGATAGTAGTGCTGGACTACTTCTGACTTAGAAGGGACATCAGTTTGATGTATCTCTCACCTGCTGCCCTCAGTTTCCAGGGCCAACCATTCTGTTTCTAGGCCTCAACGTTGCCAATTTCCTTGTGCTTCTTCAGAAGAGCTTGGACAGCAGATCTTGAACCTCCTGTCTACCGCAAAATTTCTGCTTGGAAGAGACCTTGTTAATGCAAGATGATCACCTTGTGTCTTGGTGCTATGCTCAGTCTTGCCTTGGTGTAAGAATTGATTATTTGAAGGTTAAACTGTCACATCAGCCACAGCCACACCCTCACCTTTTAGTTTGATTCCTTCTCCACCCATTTCAATTAATCAGTTCATTGATCATTAGCATCCTGTTTGTTTTCTTCATTTAATCATGCACTGGCTATATACTTACAAAGTAATCAAGTTTTTACTTGAAAAGTGGTTTATTACTTTCTTTAAAGAAATACAAAATTTCTCTAACATAAAAAATTCTCGGGTGCCAAGACTTTTGCACAGTACTGTAATTACAAATGGAACACCACAAAACTGGGCAATCCACACTATAGGTCGTGAAAGAGCTACTTCTTAATCAGGGCGGGAATCAAGATTTTGAGGCAGAGTTTTGCGGCAGTTTTTCTGATTTGAAGGGAGACCAATCAGCAAGAGAAATTCATTAGAAAGGGCAATAAGAATAATTAAAGTGCAAATGGAGCGGCCATTGTTTTGCAGTGTGCCAGTCTTTAGAGTGGCTTTGGCTCATCAGGTTTGGGTGAGGTAAATTGTCTTGTAAGTTATTCTCTCTCTGTGTCCTTATTTGTTCATTCTGCATCTGTTTGAGCATAGCAGATTAGTGAGAATTGCTCCAGGAGCAGTGTTCTGAACTCTGTATGGGATGTGGGAAATCTGGAAGACGTCCAGTCTCCCAGATGAACACATCTGCACTGAGCTGCAGCTCCTAAGAGAACGTATTAAGGAACTGGAGCTACAGCTCAATGACCTACGGCTCATACGGGAGAATGAGGAGATAATGGGAACTACAGAGAGGTAGTCACACCTAGATTGTGGGAGACCGGATAACTGTGTGACGGTCAGGAGAAGGAGGGGAAATGCACACCCAGTGCATAGTACACTTGTGGCTGTTCCCCCTCAATAATAAGTAAAAAACTTTAGATACTATTGAGGGGGATGAACTACCAGGGGAGCCACTGTGACCAGGTCTCTGGCACTGAGTCTGGTGCTGTGGCTCAGAAAAGCAGAGAGTGAAGAGGACTGCAGTGGTGATAGGAGATTCCTTAATCAGAGGAACAGAAACAGGGTTCTATGGGCATGATAAAGACTTCCGGATGGTATGTTGCCTCCCTGGTGCCAGGATCAGGGATGTTTCAGATTGGTCCATCATATTCTCAAGGGCGAGGATGGGCAGCCAGAAGTCTTGCTACATATTGGCACCAATGGCACAGACAGACAAGGTGAGCAGGTCCTGAAGAGAGATTTTAGGGAGCTAGGTAGAAAGCTGAGAAATAGGACCTCCAGAGTAGTAATAGATTGCCACTTGTGCCATGTGCCAGTGAGGGTAAGAACAGAATGATTTGGCAGGTGAATTTGTGGCTGAGGAACTGGTGTAGGAGGCAGAGTTCATTGGAATCATGGCTCATTGGGATCTGTTCTGGGGAAGATGTGACCTATACAATAGAGATGAGTTACAACTGAACCAGAGGGGATCCAATATCCTTGGGGCAGTTTGGCTAGAGCTGTTCGGGGTGGGTTTAAACTAATTTGGCAGGGGAGTGAGAATCAGAGTGATAGTGCTGAAGATCAGGTAGTTGGTTTACAAACAGGGGCAATGTGTAGTGAGACCCCTAGCAAGAAGGGGTTAATGATAGGGCAAATTTTCAGCCAACAGGATGAGTTACAATGTAAAAGGTGGACAAAATTGAAAAGGGTGAACATTTTACTGACGGTATTATATAAAAATGTGTACAGTATATGAAATAAGGTAGATGAACTTGTAGCACAGTTACAGATTGGCATGTATGGTATTGTAGGCATCACTGAATTTTGGCTAAAACAAGATTATAACTGGAGGCTTAATGTCCAAGGATACACATTGTATCAAAAGTACAAGCAGGAAGACAGAAGAGGTGGTGTTGCTCTGTTGGTAAAAAATCAAATCAAATCATTAGAAAGAGGTGACATAGAGGCAGAAGGTATTGAATCATTGTAGGTAGAGCTAAGGAAATGAAATGTATACAGACCCCCAAATAATAGTAAAGATGTTGTCTACAAGTTACTATGGGAGATAGAAAATGCATGTCAAAAGGGCAATGCTACAATAGTCATGGGGGATTTCAATATGCAGGAAGATTGGGAAAATCAAGTTGGTGCTTGATTCCAAGAGGGGGATTTCTAGAATGCCTACAATTGGCATTTTAGAGCAGTCCGTGGTTGAATCCACTGGGTGATCAGCTATTCTGGATTGGGCGTTATGCAATGAATCAGAATTAATTAGAGAGCTTAAGGTAGGGCTGGCTGGTGGCGCAACGACATCAGCGCCAGACCCAGGAGTGGAGGTATGCTTTCCACTCCCGAGTGCGCTTTCCATCTGTGCTGGGTTGAGTGTTGAGATCGCAACTCGACCTCGTAAAATAAAAGGGGAAAATACTGCAAAAATGTCTGTGGGAGGAGTGGTGTGCCACACAGTCTCTCTCTTGCTCTGCACCTTGTAAAAAGCCATGAAAAAGACATCATCACAGATACACAGATGCGCATGCAGACACACATGCACAGACTGGCACGCACGCAGGCACACGCCAAAAAAAAGAGAGCTTAAGGTAAAAGAACCCTTAGGGAAAAGTGATGATAATATGATCAAATTCACCCTAAATTTTGAGAAGGAGAAGCTGAAGTTAGATGTATCAGTATTACAGTGGAGTAAAGGGAATTACAGAGGCATGAGAGAGGAGTTGGCCAGAATTGATTGGAAAACAACACTAGTGGAGATGACGACAGAACAGCAAAGACTGGAATTTCTGGAAGCAAGCTGAAAGGCACAGGATATATACATTCCAAAGAGGAAGAAGTATTCTAAAGGCAGGATGACACAACTGTGACTTACAAGAGAAGTCAAAGCCAAAGAGAAGAGAGCAAAAAATAGTGGGAAGTTAGAGGATTGTGAAACTTTTAAACACCAACAGAAAACAACTAAAAAGGTCATTAAGAAGCCAATGATGTTAAAGAGGATGCCAAAAGTTTATTCAGATACATAAATTGTAAAAGAGAGGTGAGAGTGGATATCAGACCGCTGGAAAACGATGCTGGAGAGGTAGCAATGGGGACAAGGAAATAGCAGATGAACTGAATAAGTATTTTGCATCAGTCTTCACTGTGGAAGGCACTAGCAGTATGGTGCACATTCCAGGTGTCATGAATTGTGTGAAGTTACTATAACTAGAGAGAAGGTTCTTTAGAAACTGAAAGATCTGAAGGTAGATAAGTCATCTGGGCACTGTACACCCCAGGGTTCCAAAAGAAGTGGCTGAAGAGATTGTGGAGGCATTAGTAATGATCTTTCAAGAATCACTAGATCCTGGAATGGTCGTTGAAGACTGGGAAATTGCAAATGTCACACCACTCTTCTAGAAGGGAGAGAGGTAGAAAGAAGGAAATTATAGGCCAGTTAGTCTGACCTCAGTGGTTGGGAAGATGTTGGAGTCAATTGTTAAGAATGTGATTTCGGTGTACTTGGAGGCACATGATAAAATAGGCAGAAGTCAGCATGGTTTCCTCAACTGAAAAATCTTGCCTGACAAATCTGTGGAATTCTTCGAAGAAATAACAAGTAGGATAGACAAAGGAGAATTGGTTGATGTTGTGTGTTTCAATTTTCAGAAGGCCTTTACAAGGTGCCACACATAAGGCTACTTAACAAGCTACAAGCCCTTGGTATTACAGAAAAGGTTCTAGCATGGATAAGGCAGTAGCTAACTGGCAGGAGGCAAAGAGTGGAAGTAAAGGGAGCCTTTTCTGATTGGCTGCCAGTGACTATGGTGGTCCACAGAGGTCTGTATTGGGACCGACTCTTTTTAGGTTTTATGTTAATGATTTGGATGATGGAATTAGTGGCTCTGTTGCAAAGTTTACAGACAATATGAAGATAGGTGGATGGGCAGGTAGTTTTGAGGAAGTAGAGAGGCGACAGAAGGACCTAGACAGATTAGAAGAACGAACAGAAAGAAGTAGCAGATGGAATATAGTGTCAGGAAGTGTGTAGTCATGCACTTCAGTAGAAGAAATGAAAGGGTTAACTATTCTCTAAATGGAGAGCAATTACAAAAAAAACAGATGCATATTCCATTTGAATAACCTCCAAGCAGGTGGCATGAACAATGATTTCTCTAACTTCCAGCAATTTCTTGCACCCGCCCCACCCCTCCATTTCTTATTGTGGTTACCCTTTCACCCATTCTCTTTTCCTCACCTACCCATGACCTTCCTCTGGTACCCCTCCTCCTTTCCTTCGCCCATAGTTCACTGTCCTCTCTTGTCAGATTCCTCCTTCTTCAGCCCTTTACCTCCCTGCTTCTTACTTCATTCTCCCTTGCCACCGACCTGTCTTCCCCCTTACTTAGTTTCACCCATCACCCGCCAGCTAGTACTTCTTCCCCTCCCCCAACAATCTTATCCCGACTGCTTCCCCCTTCTTCTCTAACCCGGATAATGTGCCTCAACCTGAAATGTTGAATGTTTATTTCTTTCCTAGTTTACTGAATTACTCCAGCATTTTGTGTGTCTTAAGTATGTAAGCAACATATCAACCCATGAGCATCATAGGAAGGGAATATTGTGGAGGAATGAAAGGTTGACTGATACTTGAGGACGAACAAAGCAAGTACGTGACTTCTGGACTATTTAGTCCTTGTCCATCATTTGCCTCAAACCTGTACCTAACTGAGGAGAAGATTGTGACAAACCATGACGACCTGAACTATACAGGCATTGGGTGTAAAATTTGACCTCAAGAACTTCTATTTTGGAAAAAATGAACTGGCCTCTATGTTGGCCCTGAAACAGTGACTATCTAACTGGCTAGGACTTCGTAAGATGTTTGGATCATCTTCCAAGTGAGCAATCTCTTCTGACCATGGACATGTTTTAGTTTGTGTATTTGCAGAATCTTTGGAATCACTGACTCCTGGTTCCATTTCAGACAGTTTTGACTTGCCAACAACTTACGCTGGCATTATCTGAACAGTCTGGCTTCTCACCACCTCCCATTTCAGATTCATTACTTTCACCAGAAAAACTTCATTGACAACTTGAAATTGAAAAATGGAAAACTCGAAATTAGTCACTGTCCCCTTGTGTGGCAGATAGAAACCATAGAAACTACAGCACAGAAACAGGCCTTTTGGCCCTTCTTGGCTGTGCCAAACCATTTTCTGCCTAGTCCCACTGACCTGCATATGGACCATATCCCTCCATACACCTCCCATCCATGTATCTGTCCAATTTATTCAAATGACAATTTATCCATTGAGGTGTTCTGTTTTGATGTCTAGTTCTCATTAGGATGCACCAGCTAACTCATGGCCAACTGGCAGCTCAGTGAAGCAGCCAGTCTCTATGCTGATTTATTGACAAAGAACTCTGACTTTCTCAGTTGATATTATACAGCCCATAAAGATCTAGCCTGCTAAAACATCAATAACCTTTCTTCCATTCTGCAAATAAATCTTGTCCAGATACTAGCTATCATTTTCTCTTCTGTTTAAAATCATCTTGTAGTTCCTACATAATTGCACACTGTTCTCTGCATAACGTCCACAACCCATGGGCTGATGCTTCCATAACTACTCCTCCACCTGTGACTCAAGGGCATAGAGGACTAATGTTGCCTGACAATAAAAAGGCTCAACCCTTCAGTGAACGTGAACATGAGCCTCAGACTTAATAGTGCCGGGAAAGCATCTGTGAATACTCAGTTTAGGGCTCTGTAGATATTTGAGTGCTTTGCTAACATCATATATCATTGGTTGGTCAATGTATATTTCTGCAGCCAGTCCTACAGCTGTTCTGTGTCCTTTGTGACTGCCCTTGGGAACTTTTTTCCATGCCCTTATACCACTTTATGCACACCTTTAACACATCCCTTGAGTACACCACAAAATGGTAGAGCAATTCACCAATGGACTGGCACTAAACAACTAACCAGGTGTTGTAAAAGCCCACAGCAGAAAAATTGCCATTTATTCTTGATGCTCTCCAGTGTCCTTGAAGTACTCAACCTTGCAGAACCCATATGCAGGCACATCTCACTCTGATAATGTCAATTCCTCCTACTTTTCAGGCTCCTATAATCCATACATGAACAGCGAGTCCTCTTATGCATTTTCTGATGCTCATAAGAGGGACTCAGTTCTCTAGCTTCCTCGTGCAGAATCACTTCCTTGCTATTGACATCCCATTCTTGACATCAAGAGAACTGCAATCTGCTGAGAGGGAAATCTGTGGCATTTTGGACTTTCAACATGAGGAAGTACAAGAGGTCCAGGTATAAGACCTCCAAAAGGCCATCTCAGATGCAAAGTGGCAATTCCAATCAAAGTGAATCACAGTGGGATGTTGGACAAATATGGAAGGGCTTAAATGTCATCTCCTTCTACATAGCAAAGCCAAGCAACATATATGGCAAGGAAGTTTTGCTGTCAGATGAGCTCAGTCACTTCTATGCTTATCTTGACTGGTAGAACATGGAGGCACCTTCATTAAATCCAGCAGTTCCCAACAACCCTGTGATCTCAGTCTCTGAGGCTGATGTGAGAGCATTATTCAGGAGGGTGAATCCATGGATGGCATCTGGCCGTGATGGTGTACCTGGATGATTACTGTAGGTCATGCTAATCAAATGGCTGGAGTCTTTACTGACAACTTCAACCTTTTACTTCAGCAGTCTGAGGTACCTACCTGCTTCAAACAGGCATCAATCAAACCAGTGCTAAAGAAGAATGTTGAAAGTTGCCTCATTGATTGTCATCCAATACATCCATTGGGATGAAGAACTTTGAGAGGTCGATGTTGAAGAATATCAACTCTTGACTGAGGAATGACCTGGAACTGCTTCAATTTGTCTACCAAAACAATATTTCCACAATAGATGCCATTTCGTTGGCTTTTCACTCAAATCTGGGACACCTAAATTGTGAAAATGCATACATCGGGATGCTGATAATTGACTACAGCTCAGCATTGAACACAATCATCCCCTTGAAACTCATCACTAAGCTTTAAGATCTGGGCCTCAGTACCTCCCTGTGCTACTGGATCCTTGATGTCCATAGACCCCAGTCAGTTTTGATTGGCAACAATATCTCCTCCACATTCACCATCAGCACAGGTGCATTTCAAGGCTGTATTCTTAGGTCCCTGCTCTACTCACTTTACACTTATGATTGTGCTGCGAACAGCAGCTCCAATGCCATATTCAAGTTTGCTGACGGGACCACTGATGTTGGCCGAATCAATGGTGGTGAAAAGTGGCATACAAGAGGGAGATTAAAATTCTGGTTGAGTGGTGTCACAACAACCTCTAACCCAACACCAGCAAAACCAGAGAGCTGATTATCGACTACAGGAGGAAGAAGCAGGAAGTCCAAGAGCCAGTGCTCATTAGGGGGTAGGAGGCGAAGAGGGTCAGTAACTTCAAACTGCTTTGCATCAATATAATCGGGGATCTGTCCTGGGACCAGCATGTAAGTGTCATCACAAAGAAAGAATGACAGTGCCTTTACTTTCTTAGAAGTTTGCATAGATGTGGGATGTTGACAAAAACTGATAAACTTCTATAGATGCACCATGGAAAGTATCCTATCTGGTGGCATTGTTGCCGGGAATAGAAAAGGCAACAGAAATTGGTGGATACAGCCCAGACCATCACAGGCAAAACCCTCCCTACCACTGAGTACATTTACATGGAGTGCTACTACAAGAAAGCATCTTCCATCAACAGAGACCCCAATCATTTTGGCCATTTTCTCGTCTTACCACTACCACTGGGCAGGAAGCCTTAAGTCTCATATCATCAGGTTCAGGAATGGTTATTACCCTACAGCCATCAGGCTACTGAATTTGCACAGATAGCTTCATTCACCGCTACTCTGAACTGATTCTACAACCTACAGGCTCACTGTAAAGTTTACAACTCATGTTCTCAGTATTATTTTTTATTTCCACACATTGTCTTTTACACATTAGTGTTTGTCAAGTATAAATTTTCTTAAAATGCTATTGTATTCCTTTTTTTTCTGTAACTTCCTGCAAGAAAATGAATCTCAAGGTCATCAATGGTAACATTTATGTACTTTGATAATAGATTTGCCTTGAACCTTGAAATTTGAGTTTTGTAGAGTCTGTGGCTTTCATTTACAGTGTTGGAAACAAAGGCTATTAAATAATATGAAACTAGAATATCTTTTACCATGGACAGTGACCTTCAACCGAACCCCAGTTTTTGTGTACAGTTGTACCATGTGGTAGACTTATTTCTTAAAGCTACTCCACAGCCACATGTTTAAGAATGTTGGCATGAATCTGTAAACCATTTCAGCAAAATGACAGTAAATGTAATTCGTTATATTTCGGAAGGACAATGTTTCCTATGCTAGAACAGCAACCAGACTTAAATGACTGCAAAAGGTACTATATACATATGCTGGTGTATTGGTTTAATTTATTTTGTTGTTATAAAGCTTAACGTGATGTAAGATTCAATATTGACAGTAGATGGCCTCAAAACACTATTTTAAACGTGGAACCAACAGTTTGGAAAAGACTTCCGTTTTACTCCTTAGATAATGTTAATTCCACACATTTATAAATCAGAGTTGGGATTAGTTCAATTCAAATTATTTTTCTCTATTGGCACAATTTCATATTCTACTTTTCATATTCTAGTGGGATTATTATTCCTGTAAATACATCCATCCACTACAAAATTATTAAACATTTGTCATATATAACTACAATGTGAATTTATTTGGCACTTGTAAAATGTTTTGACAGAATCATTTAGTTATTTATTTAAAGACAATCTAATTACTAAGTCACTTCTGTAAAGTAGGGCTTTATGTGAATCAGTTAACAGTGGAAAACCCTATCAGCAGAACAAATAACTCAAGTGTAGACCAATCAGCCCATCATGTGTGTTCTACCTCTTCAATTCCACATTCCCATTCCCTGCAGTAATTTTTTTACCTCCTTGCTTAAATTGAGAAAATTATAAAGTTCTAAATGATCATGAACTGCTTCCTTTTCCCCCAACATTCTAATGCATTCATGTATTTAACTTTCAGAAGGCAAAGTTAAATATGCTCAGGAACTACTTCAACCTGGCAAAGTTCTACGTGTGATTTTTCCAGGACGGTCCTTTCAGGATGACTGATTTCCTCTCAATTTCTGTGCGTTAATTCATCTAATGTGGGGTTGTCATTTCACACAGGTTATGTGCAGAATGAAGTTTTGCTCCAATGACATGAGTGTTTAAGACAGTTGGAGGCTGAACCTGTTGCAGTGACTTAGCACGTGCATGCACAAATGTTAGCCTTAGCAATCATTAGATAGGTGTAACTGTAACTACATCATATGAAATAGAGGAGCCAATTGTTTGCTCCTGATCCCTTTGGAAAACCTTTTTTTTTGGTATATGAAAGGGTGAAACTAGGGCAGAGTTCTGAAAGAATCACTCAGCATAGTGATATCAGGGTTTCACATACGCAATAGAAACCAACCTCAAGTTTAACTGGTTCTCACAGAAATCAGATTTCAAAGACCTTAAAGCAATGTAAACAATTTTAAATTTGAAAGGCTTCTTCATAAATACTCCTAGTTTTGTCACTATATTGATGAATACAGTGAACATAACATATGTGAGATTTATGGCAATAACTTGAGAACTGGCATCTGATAATTCTTTCTTCCCCCAGTTTTATTTCAGAAAGCTGTTGTGTTCAAAAGGATGTTAAAAGAGTGGAGACTGTTTCAAATCATTTGGTTTCCGGATGTGAACTGCAAAGCAAGAACTGAAACCTGATCTAATTGCCTCCTGTACTTTTGAAATGGAGAACTTCAAGCCAGCCAGCTATGAAAGCTGTCTTTGGTGCTACTTTTGATGTTTGAACTTTAGAGGAATAAACTCCAAGCCCACTCATTTTGATTGACTTTTTCGATCAGATCCTCATGTTCAACACGTTCTAATTCTGCTCATCACATTTTCCTGTACAGCATTTTCTCCTGCTAGGAGCCAACATAAAATAGAGCTTCCTCCTTCCTAGACATTAATGTGTGCTTGTATGTCTTTGCTATACCAAGTCTCAGAAGCGATAATCTATGTGGCCATTTCACTTAGTGATTATCCTGTGATATTATCCCAATTCACCTTCAGATATGAACAACATCAATCTTTTTCTTTAATTACAATTACAGTTAATTGCCTCAAACGATTTTTTGTATTTATTTCTCCAATGTTTGGTAGTACTAATTTTTGGTAGGACTAATCAAAATAGGACATACATGGTAAATGGTAGGGCATTGAAGAATGCAGTAGAACAGAGGGATCTAGGAATAATGGTGCATAGTTCCCTGAAGGTGGAATCTCATGTGGTGAAGAAAGCTTTTGGTATGCTGGCCTTTATAAATCAGAGCATTGAGTATAGGATTTGGGATGTAATGTTGAAATTGTATAAGGCATTGGTGAGGCCAAATTTGGAGTATTGTGTACAGTTCTGGTCACCAAATTATAGGTAAGATGTCAATAGAATTGAGAGAGTACAGAGGAGATTTACTAAAATGTTGCCTGGGTTTCATCTCCTAAGTTACAGAGAAAGGTTGAACAAGTTAGGTCTTTATTCTTTGGAGCGTAGAAGGTTGAGGGGGGACTTGATAGAAGTATTTAAAATTATGAGGGGGATAGATAGAGTGGACGTGGATAGGCTTTTTCCATTGAAAGTGGGGGACAAGAGGACATGAGTTGAGAGTTAAAGGCAAAAGGTTAGGGGTAACATGAGGGGAACTTCTTTACTCAGAGAGTGGTGGCTGTGTGGAACAAGCTTCCAGCAGAAGTGGTTGAGACAGGTTCGATGTTGTCATTTAAAGTTAAGTTGGATAGATATATGGACAGGAAAGGAATGGAGGGTTATGGGCTGATTGCAGGTTGGTGGGACTAGGTGAGAGTAAGAGTTCAGCATGGACTAGAAGGGCCGAGATGGCCTGTTTCCGTGCTGTAATTGTTATATGGTTATATGATTGACAGAAAGTGCCCAGGTTTGCTTAGAAAAAGAATTGAACTATTTATTTTGAAGGACAATGGTCTCAAAGCTTTTCCTTAAAAATCTTTCTCAACATGTTAGTTGCTGTGGAACTGATGCTACATGCGAAATCAGTTTAATACATTTTATTCAGCCATGATTGACAGTTCTGGGCTTCTATTTACCTGCTGTGTAATAGCCTCAGCTTTCATTTCACCTTGTGGTGCAGCTTCTTCATCAGAGGACATTGGACTTCCGTCCTTTCTCCTTTTAGTTCATTGTGGTGATTTATGGTTTTCTCTTTTCCCTTCCTCCAATCTAATAGAACTTGCAGGCTTCTAAGGACCCTGATATACATATATATATACTTCAGTCAATATCATTAAACTATTTAGCTTATTACTATCTAATTGCTTTTTGACTGCAAAGTATTTTGGAAATTTCAGATTTATGAAAGATTTTGTATAAAGATTTATGTTTATTTTCACAATTATGTTAATGTAAAGATTTGGTTTGAAACTATTTGCAAACATTTGCTTTATTGTTGTTCAACTAATTCAGGGTTGTTGTCTTTTAACCTTCATGCAGAAACATTGATTGAGATGATGACACCTGTGAACATGTTAAAAGTTTTAAGAAAGCAGTAACAATCAGGATTTTATTCAATCAAATGATGGAAGATTGCAATCTTTTAATAAATACCTTCATTCCATTTGTGTTATCTATTAGAAGTTTATTTATCTAGAGAAGAAAATCATGTCCTTCTCTCATCTCCTGGCATAATGAACTGTTTTGGAACACTTTATCTGTCTGTTAGTAAGAACAGGATACAGTGGAACCATGATGGAAAAGCATAGGCATGTGATGAGATAGATGTGAGATGAGATAAATGTGACTGATGGTTTAATACAGGCTGTTAGGATGAAATGCAAAGGAATCGTTGTTCGTGAATGCTGTGGAAAACTGCATACTTATTGTCATTCCAGTTGGATGAATTGATAGAGATTAGGGATAAACCATGATACTCAGATCATGTGGCTGAGCTACAGTACATATATAAACTCCCTGTGGGATTGAGGATGTTTTGTTAATCGATAAAATCAAATCTTTTGTAATTTATTTCTACCATATGCAAGCTACCACCCCCTTATCATAGAGGGGTTGTATTCCTAGAAAACCATCTATACTCCGATTTTTCTGTAACATAAAACGTTCACATGGATTCTCTTGAGCTCCTTCCAAAATTAATAAAAAGTGGGCAGAGATCACAGAGAAACAGCAAGGGATGTTCAACCTGTTCGATAGGGTTTTCCTTGATCTTCCATGAAAATTTTGCCAGGAAATTGGGGGATGCACAACAATATATAAAAATCACTCTGCTGCTGTATCTCCAAATAAAAACATGTTCAATACCATCCTGTTAGCATTAATGCTTAGTTTGTCTTAATGATAAAATCAATAATTTTTATCCCACAGTTAACTACTGAGTTGTTGTTTCTTGTGCTGTATTACAGACCAAGAACACCTCATGCTAACTCTAAATGTACTAATTGTTGCTAAATTAGCAAACTTCAATGACTATGGTAAACAAATTTTAATAGATTTTGGATAAGAGAAGTGAAGAAATACAACATGATTATTGGCTATGTGTTCTGCAGGAAAATGTAAGTTTATGGACATTGCACATGCTAGATTTTACACTGGATGTGATTTTTTTTTTAACCACAGACTAAAAGCATTTCTGGGTCACTGTGGTGCCTTTGTGTCTTGTTATGTATATAACTGCTACAGTCAGAGACAAAGTGATGTCATTAAAATGCAAGCACCTCGTGTTGGAGTTAGAACACTCACCAGTCTTCTACCGGTCAGGATGGCGGCAGTGAACAACAGTTCCACGGGCGACACCTTCCAGATAGTCAATCTTTTCAGTTTTTCTATGTCTTCTACTTATTCTCTTTATCTTAATTTTGTTTCTGAAACTGTTGGAGCCTGGACTTATATTCTGCAGTTCAATCTAGCATTCTGCTGTCCCCAAGAAAACTGCAGGAGAGAAACACAAGCACGGGCTACCACAAGGAGAAGCTCAGAGACAAGCCGAGGGGCCATGAGTGACCACATTTCTTGCCAATTAAGGTGTCAAGGAAGACTGAAATATTGAGGCAAATGCAGAGGAGAGCGAGCAGTTTTTGGAGAAGCCGCTGGGCTCAAGTCGCTGCTCTTGGAAAGGCCGCTGATTCATGTCGCTGCCCTCGGAGGGGTCACTGGTTTGCGTCACTTTGCTTGGAGGTGCCTCAGTTATATGCCACTGTCTTCAGGGGGGCCGCTGGTTTGAGTCACTGACCGAGGGGTCGCTGATTTGAGTCGCTGCCCTCAGTAGGGCCACTGGTTCATGTTTCTGCCCTCAGAGGGGCCACTGGATTGAGTTGCTGCCCTCTGCGGGGCTGCTGGTTCAAGTCACTGTCCTCAGAGGGGCCGCTGGTTTGAGTCGCTGCCCTCTGCGGGGCCATTGGTTTGAGTCGCTGCCCTCTGCGGGGCTGCTGGTTTGAATCGCTGCCCTCGGAGGGGCTGCTGTTTGGAGTCGTTCCCCTCAAAGGGCTACTGGTTCATGTTGCTGCCCCAGTGGGGCCACTGGTTTGAGTCCCTGCCCTCAAAGGGCTACCGGTTCGTGTTGCTGCCCCTGGTGGGGGCCACTGATTCAAGCTGCTGCTATCAGAGTCGATGCTCTTGGAGATATTATGGATTGAGCTGTAGTTCAAACTAACTGTTGTTCATATCGACCTCTTTCAGTTCTGTGCTTTTTTTTCGTGTTCTAGTCCATTCTATCCTGTTACCGATTGGTGGGCTGGGGGTTGGTGGTTTGATGTTTTTGTTGTTATTTCTCCATGTGGGCGATCTGTTAGTTTTTGTGCGAGGAAGGGGTTAGGGGAGTTTTGGGGTTTGCGAGTTTTTGTTTCTTTTTCTTTTCGTGGTGGGGGGGGTGTGGTTTGGAATTGATGCCTTTCTTTTAACTACTTACAGGGTTTTCCGGCTATGGCTACCTGGGGAAGACAAATCTCAGAGTTGTATTCTGCATACGTACTTTGATAATGAAGTGAACCTTTGAACATACCATTGAACGAAGTTGCTGCATTTGGTAATTGTTTTTTTAAGTAGAGTTCCACCAGTACCTGATGGGCAGCTAAAAATACTTTGCAGTTGACAATGAGGATCTAAAAAGAATCTGGAAAAGTAGTAGAAAGAAAGACAATGTTGTGCCTTTAAGATCAGCATGATTACATTGTGGATACTGTGAAAATGCTTATGTAAGGAAAATTGTGACAGTGGTCCAAAATAGACCCTGTATCTTTGATCTCAGTATCACACACACACAATGAATGCATTCTACATCTGTTTTGTAGTCAGATGAAAGAGAAACAGGAAGAGCTCCTGGCTATTGCTTTTGACAGTGCAAAAGAGGCCATTTGGCCCATCAAAATCTCGGCAGAACCTAGAGGAGTAATCTCATTGGTTCTGTTCCTCATCTTTTTATTTTACTATACCTCTGCAAAGTATTCTATTTCACAACACACAACCAGCAACTCATTGTAATGTGCTGTAGATTTCTATGTTCTATGTACCCCAGAAGATTACAAGGCATTAGAGAAATTGATGAATACAGTTTAGCAAGCAATACATCTTTGGACAAGAAACCTAACAAAATCTCTTGTTCTGCAAATTAGTGTTTTTCTAAATACCGCTGTAGTCATCTGCTATAAGGAGGGAGAAGAAACGCACGCCCCCATACACCATGCCTCACATAATTTCACCCCAACAGAATATAAATTTAGTGCTTTAGAATGAAGTCTTATTATGATATTGCATACACTTATTACAGCAAGACCACTGCAAGGGGACAAACCAATTATTATACAAACAGAGTTTGCGACTTTAAAAAACAATAGCAAGTTACCAACAAATGATTGAAGAGCTACCATAACTAGATATGCGAAATAGCAAATACTTCTACAAGACAACACATTAAAGCGGGAATATGTTCTTGAGAGCTATGACTTAAAATCCTTACCTGTCATGTAAGATGCAAAACCACCTTCTCTACCTCATATAGCACAATTCTCAAATATGGTACTGTGATGGATCAGCAATTAAAATCCAGAAAGATGGGTCCACTCAATTATAATTCCTGCTCCTGACTGTAAAAGGAATATTTTTATATATCAGAAACTGAATTTGAACCTTATGAATCACGCAGTTCAATTTGCAGAGACTAAAGCCCTTGGATTATGCCCAAAGCAGGTAAATATAATGGAACCAGTCTTGACATGTACTGACCCTAATTGTCTTCGGAATGTGGCAAAAAGTGATCTTCCCATCTGGCCAACTACCCATCTGCTGTTTCCTTGGCGTGGTAAACCAGCTGGGAAAATGCATTCTAGATTTGGCAGAGAAAGCAAAGCCACTACCTGACCTCCTCTCTCAGAGAAGCGTTGGACCTGGGACGCATTACAGGAGAAGTCATTCTCATCATTAAAAGCATTGGCATTCTTTGATCCAAAGCAACCAAGGTCTCAGCAGATGCCTCTTTCTTTGGCCTGGGGTGGGGGGAGGGGGTACACATGCAGTGGTGTATAGAAACTGGTGGTATATGCTTCAAGGACACTGACTCCAACTGAACATCATTACACCCAAATTGAAAAGGAGTCGCTGGCTCTTGTATGGGCTTGAGAACGCTTTGACTGCTACTTGATAGGCACTAAATTCCTACTTGAAGCAGACCACAAGCCACTAGTCAGCCTTCTTAGATTGAAACACTTGGATGACTTGTGTCGACATTCAGAATGAAGCTTATGCGATACAGTTATGACATTGAACATGTCCCCAGCAAATCATTCACAACACCGGACACTCTGTCGAGGATGCCATGCAAAAGTGAGTGGACAGAAGCTGACTCCAACTTCATGGAAGATACCAACACCTACTTAGCTCAGGTATGTGAAAGTTTTCTTGCATCACTGAGTAATCTGGACAAAATTCACGCTGAGTTGAAAAAGAACCAAATCTGCAGCAAGGTCATGCAATACTGTGAGCTTGGATGGCCAGTTGTTCCAAAATGAACTCATGAAAGCTTGAAAGCAGCATGCTCACCTTTCTTGATGATTTGCTGCTAAAGGGCTCCAGTCTCATCATTCCTGCTTCTATGCATGCAAAATCGTCAGTCAAATCCACCAAGGACATCAAGGCATCGAAAAATGTCACCTAAGTGTGAGACAATCTGTGGGGTGGCCTGGTCTGAGCATGCAGCTGGGAAATTATGTAAAGCAATTGAAACATGCAGAAAACTACGCAAGAATCATGCTGAACCGCTCTGTCCTGCAGAATTCCCAGAATTTCCATGGCAAATTACAGGAACAGACACCTTTGGGCTGAGAAGAAACAAGTAGCTTCTCACTGCGTAATACTACTGATGGATTGTTGAGGTGTCTGAGCTGTCCTCTACATCCTCAGCAGCAGTCACATAGCACCCAAAAACTGTATTCGCTCACCATGGAATACCAGTGACACCTAGGTCAAACAATAGTCCGCAATTCAGCTGATCAAAATTCAAATCTTTTGCTAGGGGCAATGAGTTCAAGCACCAGACAAGCAGTCCACAGTACCCACAGGCAAATGGAAAAGTGGAAAGAGCAGATAAGCTGTAAGAGTCTCTACTGAAAGAAAAAAACTCTACAAAACATTGCTAGCTTATCGCTCCATGCTTCTTGAAAATGTCTACTGCCCATCAGAGCTGTCCATGGATCAGAGACTGAGAACAAGACTGCCCGTTTCTCTATCCGTTCTCCACGCTCACTTACCGGAGTTAGACAAAGTAAGAAATTTTGAGACAACACAGCGTGTGAAAATGAAGAGCATGCACGATCTCAGACACAGAGCAAAACCTTTGTTGCCATTCAGGAGTGGTGAAACTGTTTGGGATTCAGGTGAGTTCATTTAAGGAGCAATAACCTGGCAGCATGCACCGCGGTCATCAGCATGCACCGCATTATAAGGTGAAATCAGGCAGAACAGGCATGCACTCGTGCGCCTTCAAAGTCCATGAAAGGGAGAGAAAGAAATAGAGTGGCCTGGTCCTTATGTCCAGGACCACTTTCCTGAGGTGGATGCACCTGTTCGAGAATTTCTATCCATTCCAGCACTTCCAGGAACCTATATCAGATCCTACCACAGACAAACACCATAGCCTAATAACTTAAGGTGAATGACTAAAGAGGCAGAATAATCCTTTCACTTTGCTACAGGAGTGTTCAGGTAGACTACCCTGACCTCCATTATGTTTATTGTTTTTTAAAAAGAGACCTGACATTGAAAACATTTCACAAAATAAGACTGTTCTTACAGAAGAGAATTGGTTGAAAAAAGGTGGAAAACAAAGACAGAGAGAGAGAGAGAGAGAGAGAGAGAGAGAGAGAGAGAGAGAGAGAGAGATACCATTAAAATCAAAGAGAAAGACGGTTATAATGTTGGCAATTCTTTTCTATGTTTATGTGAGGAGCATAATTTACGTGCTATGTGTAGAGTGAACTGAATCACTCAATTCTAGTGGCTATAATTTCAGTGCAGTTCTATGGATAAGAAGAACATAACTAGTTTTTCTTTTTTTTCCAAGAAGGGGACATGTGGTGGCAGTTAATAGTGCTACTCAGTTAACCAATCCCACCTGGGAGGAGTTCACATACTGTACAAGCAGGGTTATCAATAAAGTTCAGTTGAATATCATGCACCTTGGCATCCTGGTGTGCTCTGTACAGTCCCTCAATAACGAACACGTCAGACTGTTTCAATGACTCTCTACTTTTTGCTCACTTTTTGCCACTTACACAATTTTTTTTCTTTGTGCATTGGTTGTTTGATGTTTTCATTGAATGGGTTCCATGGTTTTCTATGTTTTGTGGCTGTCTGTGGGAAGGCAAATCTCAGGATGAATACTGCATATATGTTTTGATAATAAATGTACTTTGAATCCTTGAACTTAGTTTCTGGTGAATTGGTACTACATTAAATCAGGTTAGAGATGTTTTTGCAGTTTTGCAATGGAGAATTCCCTTGATTATTGGAATCATTGAATTTGTACTGCTCTTTTTGTTGAGACGTTGAAGTCTACAAGGATGGAAGTTTGGTGACTTCTGCTTTTTTGTTTAATGGCTTCACTCCAAAGTCTTTGTTAGCTTCCATACCTAACCTGCATTACCTTGGGTTATATCTCGTATGACTGTTTTACTATCACCTACCTTGTACTCACTTCTCTACCTATTCCTCTGGTTTGTCCTTATCCACGGAAGAGTGAGGAGCATGGACTGCCCTGATCAATTTATCCTTGTTCCTCTCCTTTTCCTAGTCCTGATTGCCAACACTGCATACAGGTATGCATGTTTCTTGCCTCATCTTGAGGGGGCTTGGGACATGTCTGTCACAAATAATTGGTCTAATATCGCAATCCCACAGAAAGATGATTGACAAGCATTATTTTTTACTTACCTATTTGGATGTTGAGTATTTACTTTTTAACATAGTTGGCTTTTTAGATATATGGTTCTTAAGACCTTTTAATAAAATATTTTGAAAATATGTTGTTTATTGCTATTACTGGTAATGCTCTGTCATGATTTATACCCTTGAGTTTAAAAACTATCTCTCTTACTATAAATCATGTTTTATGGTAAAGGACTTATCAGGAAGAGTAAGATAGCCACCTCTGACTGTGGAATGCTATACTGCTGATAACCTTTTTTACCTATTCTGTTGTGATATCTTCAGAAATGGGGATGTAAACCTCAGACCTCTGAGGTCTACTAAGCATTATATTGTTATTAGGTAGAACAGATTAAATGTGTTTTACTCACTAATTGAGTATAAGTACATTTTGCATATGTGGTACTCCTACAATACAACAAGTAGGACCACTGAACCTTCTATTACTTCTATTTGTGTTATATTTATTGTTACAAGAGTAAGTTTTATATGTTTTTGATAAAATACCACAGTTTTACAGAATAGAAGGAGTAGCCCTTGCTCAGTTAAAGTTTTCCAGGAAAACACAAAAGTTTGCAATTAGGTCCAATCCTTAACTAAGTTAAGAGGGAAGACCTGAACAATTATATACAGAGACCAGAATCACAAACATAGAAGCAACTTACACAGATTGTATGGTTGGTATTTGTTAAGTTGCAGCACATAGGTGTTCACTTCCATGGGGGGATCGAAATCAACTCTTATGTTGTGACATTCTTTTCTGGGAGCTTAGAATTAAAGGTGTTGACATAATTCTCAAAAGGAGAACTGTACTGTTCCTTACTTTAGTGAAATTTTAAATGTATATTATTATATTGTGAAGTCATGTAGCTGATTTTCTGTAATTAAAATGTGAGATTACTAATCTTTAGGCACAATCAGTACCTTCTTTAGAAGATTTGTTTTCAGAGAACCTGAGTGAAGTCGTGTACAACATTGAAAGTAATGGGAACACCCCAAACTATCTTCATCTTATTGAAAGACATTGCCAGCTGAGCTGATGAGCTAGCACCAACAAAGACAGTGATTAGAACTTGCATCAAGGAAATAGCAAGAACTGCTTGTGGGGAAGAAGATTTTAAAGATAGATTAATATGGGCATTGATGCATTGTGGCCACATGTTAGTCAAAAATATTAATGGTAACGTTCCTTTGATATTTGAAAGGTGTGCACAGTAGAGATTGAGGTAATGAATACTGTAAAGAGAAAAGCACACAGGATGCCCTACAATGGGAGTGCTTTGAGCATCAGAGTGAAGGGTTTAAGATAGCGCTGGTGAACCTCTGTGACTTCTGGCCAGTGGCTAACGAAACAAGGATAGCAACCAAGTACCTTGTTGACCATACTTTTACTGATAAATGATCATTGCAAGTAATAGTCTGTAATTTCCCTTTGGAGTTGGAAGCAATCGAGGCAAGGCGAAGCGGTGGACCTATCACCTTGAGCGTGGAAAAGCATGAAAAGTCAGGCATAGACCAAACAAAAGCTAGAGCGTATCAATGTGACTGAACATGATGATCGGACGGAGATTTACAGGCTGAATCAACGCAGTGAAGTCTGGCATTTCCAAGTGGCAGAACCCATTGTTCAGATGGAGAGCTAAGCGCCAGGCCAGATTGAAACGATCAGGGTATCAGAGCCCAAGGTGAAGTACAGGCCGGTGAAGATCACTGCTATATGACATTTACTCAGCTCTTCGCTAAACTATGGGACTCTACTGTGGACCTCAGTTCAGAAATGCTTTTTGCTTGCAGTTATTGTTTGCATGATTTTTTCTTCATTGCACATTGGGTGTTCAATGGTCTTTTTTATGGGTTATTTTATTCCTTTATTTCTTATGAGTTATTTTTTTATGGTCATGATATAGTTTTTTATTGTCTGCACACTGGGTGTAACAGTCTTCTATATATATTTTTTGGGGTGTCTTTGTTTTATGGCTGCCTGTTAGGAGAAGAACTTCAAGGTTGTATACTGTATTCATACTTGGATAATAAATGTACTTTGAACTTTGAATTTAGCCTTTTCTAGCACTGGCAACCTACTGGAATGGATGAGGAGTGATAGTTTGTTCCCAAGAGGATTCTTGGTAGGAGCCTTGATCTCAAAGCTGATATCAGTAGGAAAAAGCTAGGTTTGAAATCTTTGCTTAGCAAACAGGTACTGTGATATATATTCATGCTTTGGTTATTTGCTAACCTTGCTTTCTAAACACACCATCTTGTAAGACGAAACAATTGTAAGTAAACTACCAACTAACAGTTTAACTTCTCGATGTAAATGGAAGTCAGTCTTCAGTTCTTAAAATGTGAATGAAAAGCACTCTTCATAGAACAGCTTTGCAAATAGGCTCTGTATTTGGAAGACGCTCTGTCTGTAAAGGGTCACTGTACCTGCCTTATTATTGCTTAAGAGTAGAGTATAAGAGAATGGGTTGTTTCAAACAGACAAGCCGATTCTTAAGTTGCTTAGTTCGAGAACAGATGGATAATATCATTTAGTATATCAATAGCTGATATGTTTATAGTTTGAAATGTTTATGTATTGGAAGAAGTTAGCTTTACAGCGTTAATGTTAGCTAGTTAAGGTCTATATCTCCAAAAGCCATTTGTGTTAAAAGAATATCTGAGGAAATGTCACCTGCTTGTGAAGTCACTCAAGTAGCTGAAAAGGGTATAAATGTAGACAGCAGTTGAGGCTTATTAGGAATGGGGTAAGCTACATCAAGAGACCCAGAAGGTATAGAATCCATTCCTCTAGCTTTGGTTTCTGTGATGGACAACTTGTTTGTCTGCATTTTAGGTATGTATTTTTAGTTTATAGGAATGGTATTTTGGAAATCCTTTGTCCTTTTTGCTTTATACGTTATCCTTTGTGTTTAAGGAATGCTTAATGCTTTATGTTTTGGAAATGGTTTGTAATTTGGAAATGTTCTATAATGTTTCACAATTGAAGATAATGATTCAATGGTTCAAGATAAGATAGAAATCTTCTGTGAGTTTTAAATGTGCTTTATGAGTGTGTTTGAATTTAAATATGTATCACTGAAAATAAATATACTGTGTCTTAAGCTACTTTCTAAACTGTAAGTATCTTCTCCTTGGTAGGGAGAGGGGAACCACCACTTGAATATTGGGTATTGGCAGCTGAACTTGCCATAGGGAATAAAGAAGGGAGTTGACAAATCTTCAAAGATTGGATTGTTACAGAATAATCTCCCTTTATTGAGTGGACTCATGGCTATTTATATCCAATAGCATTTAAAGTCTCCATTTGATTTTTGAACTTCACAGTCAGCAAACCCAATACCATCACAGAAGAATACTTCAACCTGCAGCCATTTCAGAGAACAAAGAGCTTTAACTTCAGTGCACATATGACTGTAAACTGGAGGATGTTAAGTTTCCAACTATAATCTTCTTTCAGCCAATTTCAGTAATGGCCACAATGTCATACCTCTTAATCTCTAACTGTGCTATAAGATCATCTACCTTATTCTGTACACTGCGTGCATTCAAACACAACACCTTCAGTCCTGTATTCACCACCCTTTTTGGTTTTTCTCCCATGTTACACTTCACCTCATCTTTCTGACTGCAATTTTTCCCCATCATCTACTTATCCTTAAAGTCTTGCTTCACACTGCATCAACTTGCATACCAGCTGCCCCATCCTCAGCCCTATCACTCCAGTTCCCAAACCCTCACAACTTAGTTTAAACTCTCTCAAACATCTCTTGCAAACCCGCCTGCAAGAATTTTAGTCCCTCCTCAGGTTCAAGTGTAACTCATCCTTTTAGTACAGGTCATACCTTCCCCTGTGTTGATCCCAATAATCTAGAAATCTGAAATCCTGGCCCTCTGCTCCATTTCTGCAGTCATTCATTCATTTGTTCTATCATCTTATTCCTGCCCCGACCAGCACATGGCACTGGGAGTAATCCAAAGTTTACTACCTTGGAGATCCTGCTCTTCAGTCTTTTCCATAACTTCCTATAATCACTTTGCAGGACCTCTTACCCTGCTTTTCATACGCCCTTGGTTTCAATGTGAACCACAACCTTTGACTGCTGACCCTCCCTCTGGAGAACCTTCTGCAGCCACTCTGAGACATCCTGGACCCTAGCACTGGGCTGGCAACGTGCCCTCCTGGCTTCCCTTCAGCGACCACAGGGTCTGCTGTCCATCCCCAGAACTACCGAGTCTCCTATCACTATCGCTCTGCCTGGCTTTATCCTTCCCTGCTGAGCCTCAGAGCCGGTCACAGTACCACTGGCCTGGCTGCTGCTGCTGTGTCCTGATAGTTCCTACGTCCCAGAAGTATACTTGTCGCTGAGGGGGCTTGCTACAGGGGAATCTTGCAATGACTAATTACTCCCTTTCTTCTCCTGATGGTCACCCGTTTACTATCTGAAACCTACATTCTGGGTGTGACCACCTCAGCAGAAGTCTCAACTATGAAGTTTTCAGACTGCCAGGTGGTTCTGAGCGCATCCAGCTCCTGCTCCAGTTCCTTGATCTTGCAGTCAGCAGCTGAAATTCAGTACATTTCCTGAAGGTGGCATCATCAGGGAGACCATTAGGTACCCTGAAATCCCATAGTTCACAGGAATAGCATTCTGCTGTCTAAATTACCAACCTGCCTACACTTGTTATGGCTCTAACTTCTCAAACTTAAGTTCTAGCCTGCGACTGTTCTTGTCCAAGCCTGGTGAGCCAAAGACTGACCCAGTCTAACACTGGCCCATTCACACAATAGCCACCCTGCTTACATCTCTCTTCTTTTTAATTGATCATTGCGAAGTTACTATTAACCCAAGAACCTCTTGCCCAGGTGCTGGGGTCCAGGATGCCTGAGAGCAGCTGCAGAAGATTCTCAAGAGGGAAGGTCCCTGCAGGCCCAGCTTGCTTTTTAAATGTGGCAGGTAAAGTCAACAGGGAGCTTTCTCCAATTCATTGCGCTATCTCCTGCTCTTCAGCTGCTGTGTTGCTTATGAATGTGTCCTCACTAGCAACAGTCATGAAGGAATGGAGAACAGCATGTTTTGTACCTGTGTTCAGAAAAGGAAATAGGGTTAATGAAGGTAATTAAAATCAGTGAAGTTACTGGAGAGGATGCTGAGGGATGGCATTTTATGTGCATTAGGGATAGTCAGCATGGTTGTGCCTTACAAATTAGATTGAGTTTTTTGAGGGAGTAACAAAGGAACTAGATGAGGGTAAGGCAGTGGATGTTATCTACATGGACTTTAGTAAGGCATTTGATAAGTACCTTGTGATATGTTGATAGAGAAGATAAAGGTGCATGGAATACAGGGTGAATTGCATTTATCTTGGGTGGCATGATATTGTAGTGGTTAGCACAACGCTCTATAGTACCAGCGACCTGGGTTCAATTCCCATCACTGTCCGTAAGGAGTCTGTATGTTCTCCCTGTGACTGCGTGGGAGTTTCCTCCCACAATCTAGAGAAGTACAGGTTGGTAGGTTAATGCGTCATTGTAAATTTTCCCATGGTTAGGCTAGGGTTAAATCAGGGGTTGCTAAGCTCTGGGCAGCACCCATTCGGAGAGATCAGAAAGCTGAGAAGGTGAAGTTCACTCAGATTCACCGATTGAGTAGTAAAGGCAGCAACTTATGGCAGTTTGGAGCTTTGAGTAGTAGTCAATTAGTGTTCAGATTTGATTGGCAGGAACAAATTAAAGTAAGGCAGGAGCAAGCGGAGTGGCCAACATTGGAATGGATAGAATTAGAGTAGGGATTTTGAGGTTTCAGCGAGGGATGGCTTAAGTTAGAGAAAGCAAAAAAGCTGTAGTTAGAGTTTTTGTTTCCTTCCACATTTTATTGTTCTTCTTTATATTTGCTCAGTTAGAACAGGAGAGGTGCCAGGCAGATTAGTGGAATGCTCCTCTTGCGGGATATGGGAAAGCAGGTAGACTGCCAGTGTCCATGACGATTACTCCTGTGAGAAGTGCATCCAGCTGCTACTTATAACACGCTACATTAAGGAATTGGAGCTGGAACTGGATGAACTCTAGATCATTCAGGAGGCTGAGGGGGTGGTAGACAGGACATATAGAGAGGTAGTTACACCCAAGGTGCAGGACACAGAAAACTGTGTGACAGTCAGGAAGGGAAACGGGATTAAGTAAGCAATGCACAGTATTCCAGTGGCTACCCCCATCAATAACAGATATATCATTTTGGATACTGTTGGGGAGATGACCTATTCGAGGAAAGTCACAGCAGTCAGGTCTCTGGCACTGAGTCTGACTCTGCCACTCAGAAGGGAAGGGGGAAGAAGAGGCACAATGTGGTGATAAGGAATTCATTCGTTAGGGGAACAGAAAAGAGGTTCTGTGGACAAGAACAAGATTCCTGGATGGTATATTGCCTCCTGGGTCTGGGACATCTCGGATTGAGTCCTCTGCTGGGAGGGTGAACAGTCAGAGGTCATGGTCCGTGTAGATACCAATGACACAGATAGGATGAGTGAGAGGTTCTGCAAGTGAGTTCAGGGAGTTGGGTGGTAAGTTAAAGGGCAGGAACTGCCTAGTTGTGATCTCAGGATTGCTACCCATGCCATGTGCTAGTGAGGACAGAAATAGGAAGATTATACAGTTTAACACATGGCTAAGGAGTTGGTGTAGGAGGGAGGGCATAAGATTTTTGCCTCATTGGGCTCTCTTCCAGGGAAGGTGGGACCTGTACAGAAGAGACGGTTTGCATCTGAACTGGAAGGGGACTATTATCCTAGCTGAACGTTTGCTAGTGCTGCATGGTGGGGTTTAAACTAGAGTTGCAGGGAGTTGGGAACCAGAGTGCCTGAACAGATAGTGGAGAGGTTGCGGAGACAGATGTTGGTAAGATCTCAAACAGAGTCAGGAATCAAAAAGTTGAGCATTGTGCGACTAGAGTCCTGAGCTGCTTATATTTCAATGCAGGAAGTATCATAGGAAAGGCAGATGAGCTCACGGCTTGGATCAACACCCGGAATTATGATATTGTAGCCATTAGTGAGACTTGGTTGCAGAAGGGGCGGGACTGGGAGATCAATATTCTGGGGTTCCGTTGTTTTAGTTGCAACAAAGTGGGAGGGATTAAAGGAGAATGGGTGGCATTACTAATCAGGCAAAATGCCATGGTGGTGTTCAGTTAGGACAGACAGGAGAACTTGTCCAGTGAGGTACTATGGGTGGAAATGAGAAATAAGAAAGGTATGACCATGTTAATGGAGCTATATTACAGACCACCCAACGGTCCCAGAGATTTAGAAGAACAAATTTACAGAGAGGTAGCAAGAAACATAAGGTTGTTAATAGTAGGCGATTTTAACTTTCCGCATATTGACTGGGACACCCAAACTGTAAAAGAACTAGATGGGATATAGCTTGTCAAATGTGTTCAGGGAAGTTTCCTTACTCAGTCTGTAGAAGTCAAAATGACAGAGTGTGCGATACTGGATCTGTTATCAGGGAATGAAATAGGGCAGCAATGTTCCCTCTAATTTGTAATGACCAGTGTGTGCAAAAATTTTGTGCTGTGCAGCCAGTGACAACTACATGTGTGCACGGAATTTTAGAGGTATTCATTTCAACAGCTAACAAAATGCTATCAATAGGAACTTTGATCTCCTCTGGGTTTGATCGTTTTTTTTGCTCTTGTTCATCTGCACTCATAAAACATATGTAGCAGGCCTATAGTGGGTAATGAAGGATCTTCTTGTCAGAACCTTTCCTCCCCATCCATTTGTGATTTGCTTGCTAAATGACGCTTTAAAATGTCAAGTTTCCTAATATCACTTCACTTCTTCTCACTTGCAAATTCTCCAGCAACTTTTGCATCACGAAAATACACACAGATAACATCAGTTTCTGCATTGTACATAAATATTGCTCGTAGCTACACATTCCTGACATCATGAGTTTTTAGTGTAGCAGTTTCTACTGTTTCATTAAGCCATTCTGCTTTTAATTAACCAGCAGTTCTTTTGCCCGTTGCTTCTTTGAAATTCAACATAGTGAATCAATAACTTCTTCAATAAAACCAGTATAAATAAGCTTTTCTAAAATCTGCTGACAAATCATTGCAAACTCCATGTTGTCAATACTATCCCCATCAGAAACTGGAAAAGGAAATGTGATTGTGCATGATCATGAAATATATTTAACATACTAACAAGGTGGAGAGCACAGTTTAAATTCTTTTGTGCGCTGGTAGCAGAAGATGTGTGCATGCGCACACGCAGACACCTTGGAGGGAATAGTGCAGGGCAGGTGACACAAGTTTGTGTAGAGGAACACATGCATCCAGTGATCACAATGCCATTAGTTTCAAAGTAAATATGCGAAGAGATAGACCTGGTCCGTGGGTTGAGATTCTAAGTTGGAGAAAGGCCAATCTTGATAGTATCAGAAAGGATCTGGCAAGTGTGGATTGGGATTGACAGGTGGTTTCTCCACGTTAACATGAGGAAATCTGCAGATGCTGGAATTTCAAGCAACACACATCAAAGTTGCTGGTGAACGCAGCAGGCCAGGCAGCATCTCTAGGCAGAGGTACGGTCGACGTTTCGGGCCGAATCCCTTGGTCAGGACTAACTGAAAGAAGAGCTAGTAAGAGATTTGAAAGTGGGAGGGGGAGGGGGAGATCCCAGATGATAGGAGAAGACAGGAGGGGGAGGGATGGAGCCAAGAGCTGGACAGTTGATTGGCAAAAGGGATATGAGAGGATCATGGGACAGGATGCCCAGGGAGAAGGAAAAAGTGGGAGGGGGGGAAAACCCAGAGGATGGGCAAGAGGTATAGTGAGAAGGACAGAGGAAGAAAAAGGAAAGAGAGAAAAAAGAATGTGTGTATATAAATAAATAATTAATGGATGGGGTACGAGGGGGAGGTGGGGCATTAGCGGAAGTTTGAGAAGTCAATGTTCATGCCATCAGGTAGGTTTCCTGGTTTTTCCATTGGACCCTTTAAGGGTCTGATTGATTTATTTTAGCTTGTAGCCATTAGGCAGTCCCACAAACCACAAAAACTAACAATGAAGAGAAACGGGTCACTAATGCCTGTCTTCCCTATATTTCTACAATTTCTGGAAGGATGCTGAAGAAATACCAGAGTTACAAAGTACACATGGACTAAGATGTTAACTGTCCTGTGCTATCACCAGTGGGATCATCAGTTGATCTGCCACCTGTCTTCAGGAGTTTCGGCCCGCTTATGATCAAGACTCCCTCGAGGTGGTGGGCCAGCAGTGCTAAAGCACCACCTCCCACTGGTGAGCTTAAAAACTTGGCATCTGCCTCTATCAGAGTTGTTGGTCACTTCCATCCAGCAGATAGTCTGCCCTTCAGGTGTCTATGCAACTACTGAAGGGTTTGCAAGCTATGTATACACTGTCTGACTATCTGCCCCTCTGGACATACTTGGTCCACACCCATGCTGACCCTTTCTCTGCTGCCTCAGCTACAGCCCTGCTGGTTGACTTGATCTCCCTTCTAGTGAAGCCAAGGTCACGCAGCCACTTCTGGAGAGTGAATGCAATGAACCCACCGCAGCCTACTTCGAATGGATAGCATGAGACCTTCCACGCTCTGTCTCTGCACTCTGATCTTATCTCTGCATATTTGGTTAACTTGCGCTCATGGGCTTCATCGATGTTGTCTTCCCAGGGTACTGTGAGTTCAACAATAACCGCTTCTCTACTGCTGTCGGACCATACGATTATATCTGGACGCAATATTGTGAAAGCTATTTGCTCCGGGAAACTGCCTTTCCCGTCCAGGTCAGCCTTGACACACCAATCATTGGCTGAAGAAAGTATGCTTGATCGTGAGCCTGTGCTGTACACCCTTGACTTGGAGCCTTCTTTCACAAATGATATGCGATGTTCTGTGCAGCATGGGGCATGAGATAAGTTGTGCTGCAGTACTCTCTGCTCAACTGCTTCTGTTACAACTTTGAGAACGTTGTTATGTCTCCAAGTGTACATGCCGCTGGAAAGATTGACTCTGCATGCACTCAAAATATGTTGAAGTGTTCCCTTCTCGCCACAAGCAGCACACCTGTCTGTCTTATCTTCATACCAGGTGCTGAGGTTGGCAGGTGTTGGGAGCAGATCGTACGCTGCTCTGCATAAAAAAGAAATGCGGAGCGGTTCCATCTGCCACAGAACATTCCAAGATAGGTGTCGTTGTCAAAACTTTCCCACCGGGTCCAAGCCCCTTTTTTGGCCAGGCCAGCTGTTTTAGTTAACCTCTTCTCCTCTTCTACCACTCGTATTTCTTGTGTTACAAGCTCACGGCGCTCCTTACCTGTAGAAAATGACCACCACTTGTGGGTTGTCCATCCAAGTCCCTGGTGGCCTAGCTGGATAGTCCTAACCGTCTCCTTGTGCTTCAATCTGGACTCTGCCTCATCAACTGCTACACGGGCTGACCACTTCCTGCCTGATCTCACATCTGGCTGGGTGTTCTTGATGACAGGGTCTTTTGAGTCTCGAAGCATCAAGAATGATCTTACGTTGGCTACCTTGAACTCCTCAATAAGGGATTGCACTGGGATTGTAAGCTTTGTCTGGCTACTGTGGATTGCAACATTGGTGAGACTGCTCGGTACTCCAAGCCACTTCTTCACATACTTGTTGATCTTCTGTTCCATTGCCTCAACATGGGACATTGCCACTTCATAGACAGTTAGTGGCCACATTATCCGTGGCATCAGTCCGTACTGCAAGCACCACAACTTCAACTTGCCAGGCAAGCCACACTTGTCAACAGACATCAGACCTCTGCTGATCTGTTCTGTTGTCTCTTGAACTCTCTTGGTGTCTCTCAGCTCCTCTGTGTACCATCGCCCGAGGCTCTTAACTGGTTAGTCCTGAATGGATGGAATCTCCTCTCCACAAAGGGTAAAATGAAAGTCAGCCATCCTTCCCCTCCTAAGAACAAGGCTCCTTGACTTCTTGGTCTTGAACTTCATTCTTCCCCAATCCATTAGCTCCTCGAGTCAACAGATTAATACCATCCACAAACCCGTAAGGAAGCTCAAATCACAGCTTATGCAGGTCAAAGATAACCTGGGACTCAGGATGGCTGGTGTTTACAGGATTCTCTGTGAATGTGGAGATATATTGGCCAAACAGGACACATGGTGGAAACCCACATCAAGGAGCACAGGAGGTATATCTGCTTGGGTTACTCAGAGAAATCATCGGTACCAGAACATTAAATTCACAATGGCCATAGGGTTGACTTCAACGGCACAAAACTATTGTGCTGCACTTCTGGGACTGCCTGGTGAAGGAAGCCATTGAAATAAAAACTAAAGATAAAGAATTTTAACAAAGAGTTCTGACTCTAAGTAAGAACTGGAATTTCATTGTAAACAAGGTGGGACAGCAGAAACCTGATTAGATGAGGACTAACCAATCAAGAAGGACAGATGACAATGATAGAGTAGAGGGATAGGTAAATATGGGTATAGACTAACAACAATGATCAACTAGTGATCAATTACCTTATGAGTACCTTATGTTACTGTTGCTGGTCAAGTCAGAAAGAAACCCTACCCAGCAACAGGTGACGTACTAGACATTGTTCTCTGAAAATGCTAGAACATCTCAAGGTATAACTAAATATGGGAAGGATAGCATAGGGGACAGAACGTTTGAGAGAAAGGGGAAGGTGTCAATATAAAGAACTGATGTTGTATCCAGACTAGCTTTGGCAGAAAATAATTATAACTAACCAATGTTGATTTTCATCTAATAGTATATTAGCATATGATCGAAACTATTAACATGTGATCGAAACTATTCTAAAACTGTCTTAACTCACATAATTGTAAGATTTCCTGTGTACGTGATGATCAATGTTATAAATTGTGAGGAATTGTGATTCAGCGGAAGGTAGTGTCCGGACTGGCTCTTTGGGAGATCAAATGGATCTTTGGGAGAGCATGCTATGAATAAAGAGTAAAGTTTGATAAAGTATTGCTTGTTTTATTGGGTTCGTGGAATTTGCGCCCTTGCATTGGGTCGATCCAGCTTGACAACAGGGGTATACATACCACTGGACTAGACATGTCTGGGCAGCATCCCTGATGAAGATGGCAAAGTTTGTCATCGAAACATCGGTTAAAATCAATACCTGTAACTGGCTGGAAGCCTGAGAAGAGCTTATTTGTCATATACACCAGGAAAGCACTTTTAAACACCTTTCTAAAATCTGTTTCCATTGAGCAGGAGGAGAAGATGGCAGTGCGACGCAGCGTGCGCAGCTCTCCGGTGAATGATATTGGTATTTGTAAGTAGGATGCCGTGCACAATTCTGATTTGATGGAGACAGACGTGAGAAGCACAGAGGAACACCTGGAGAAACTTCTGAAATGTCCGGTTCACTGCCACTGCTACTGTGCAATCAAGAATCTCTGGAGGGAAGGCCCCAAAATCCCCAGCTTTGCCTGCTGCTGGCGACCGAGGCTGAGATCAAAGCATTCGACAGAGATGGTGCTCAGTACTTGGTGTCGGAGGGCTGATTGGAGCTCGAAGTTTTCAGACGACTCAGAGTCAGACTGTGGTCAGGCATGGCAGGAAGAGTTTTCTTCCTTCTCCCGTCTGCAGGAGATGTGGGACTTTCGAGAGACTTTGAACTTTTTTACTGTGCCATGGACTGTTCTTCATCAAGTTATGGTATTGTTGCACTGTTGTAACTATAGGTTATAATTATGTGGTTTTTGTTAGTTTTTCAGTCTTGGTCTGTCCTGTGTTCCTGATATCACACTGGAGGAATATTGTATCATTTCTTAATGCATGCATTACTAAATGACAATAAAAGAGGACTGCGTGTCCTCATAATCTGATCTAATCTGAGGTTGCCTGACCTGCTGAGCATTTCTAGCATGTTCTGTTTTTATTTTAGATCTCTAGCATTTGCAGTTTTGTGATCTTCAGGGTTGTATTGGAGCTATAGCCAAATAACCAAACCTTCCTGGTTCTTGATCTTGCCCTGCCTTATGGGCTTGTGATAACTAGGGCTGAGAGCTCAGAGCTAGTGTGAGGCTGCTTAGAGGTGGGTGTGGGAGGGTCATGGATTGCATGTAGGGAGACCTATGGTTTGGGCAGCAGTCCAATAGTGAGGTTACCTGGCAGCTGTGCTTGCTCGTTGTACCTCAAGGAAGGAGCCAGGTGAGTGCAAGTGTGAGCACTTTCTTCACTGAGTACGATAAAGGTGGAGGCATCATTGATCTCCTTCCACATGGTGGACAGGCATTCATCACGCCTTCTGTTCAGTTGCTCAGCGATACTAACTTCCACTGCTCACAATACCTAGGACCATACTCCAGGTAAGGTTATGCTCCACTGGCCCTCTGATATCCACTTTCCCATCATCAGAACAAGGTGAGGAGGGTGTGGCAGAGAGTGGCCATCTCCCAGGATAGCAGACTTAAAGCTTTGTTGAGCACATAACTAGTTGCTCTCATATTTAGTTTGTCCATGCCTCTCTGCAAACTGTCCTCGAACATACTCGTCTTAACCCTGCAATATCTCCAGGTACTTCAGCCCTTCTACTGAGACACTATTCAGTCGCCTGCTCAGATTGCTGGGGATGCTCTGCTAAGATGATGGATTCTCCGTCGGTCAGCCTCGAATATAAATATTGCGTTCTAGCTATCTAGATACACAAGCCAGGGCACAATGATACGGAGAGCACGCTGTTGCCCATGGAGTAAGCTCCCCCTCTCCATGCATTATATGTACACAAAGGAACGGCAGAGGCCAATACAGTTTGGTACCAGCAGTGTCACAGGAGTTGCCTGTCGGCGTTGAACTCAGCTTAGGACTGCTTTACGGAACTCCAGCTCCAGAATTTTCCCTCTGGATTTACTCTTGAAGCCTTCCCCATGAGTGAGTATAGCCACAAGGCAGCAGAGGTTTGGGATCAGAGTTTTCCTTCTCCTAGATGAGCTGCCAACCACAGCTGATGAAGCCCATCTTCCTGAAGCAACTAGTTTTAAGGCGCTAGTAACCCACCTTTGCCCTTTCTCCTGTCAGTAGTAATGGTTCCAATGTGCTTAGTAGCTAAGCCAGAGGTGAAGGCCAGGAGTTGGACTTGGTTGTGGGAGGCTATTTGAGCCGCATACTATTGGGACCATTATCGTGGGGTTTAACCCCACTACCACTCCCGGTTATGACAACCTTAAGGAACAAAGAGGTGCTGAGGAAACCCAGCAGGTCGTCAAGCCACTCACTTCACCTAACCATTGCATCTTTCTTTACACTGAGGCTCCTGCCGACCAGCTATCTGGCCATTTCTTCAAATTCTAATAAGCCTTTAGAGATGGGCACTGTCACTATTGCTCTCTGAGCTGGTGGCTCAGCTGATCGTAGATAAACACAGAGAAGAGTAGCCTGTTCACATGGATTCTGACAACAAAGTACAGAAAGTAGGAAATCAATCACTAAGCATTAAGATTCATTCACCAAAGACAGTGATCTTTAAAAAACAATTGGGTGACAGTATAGGATATCCAATGGCAACATAGATGTATGACCCCAGTAGATCAGAATCAGAATCAGGTTTTATATCACTGACATATGTCATAAAATTTGCTGTTTTGCAGCAGCTCTACAGTATAATACATAAAGAACTATAAATTACAATAAGGAATATAGTAAAAAAAATTAAATAGTGCAAAAAGAGAGCACAAATTAGAGTTCATGCATTAGTTCGTTGTTCAGAAATCTGATGGCAGATGGGAAGAAGCTGCTCCCGGAACATTGAGTGTGTGTGCTCAGTCTCCTATACTTCCTCTTTAACGGTGGTAAGAAGAAGTGAGCGTGTCCTGGGTGATGGAGGGCCATTAATGATGGATGTCACCTTTTTGAAGCATTACCATTTGAGGATGTTCTCAATGATTGGATTTGGATCTGACTAGGTTCTCAGAATTCTGGCTACAGACCCTAGATAAGCAAATTGTTGGCCTTTCACTTCAACAATGAAGGTGTGAAGAGATCACAGCTCCTGAATGTTGAACCAGAGTACAAACACTGGCAGCAGATGTTAATTCATTTGTCTTCTTGGGGTGTTGCACAGAGCTGCTTGACCTAACAACTGTTACAACTTCTTTCAATGCAAACACTTCTGTTTTTCACATACCCCAAGGTCTTGTTTTTCTCAACTCACACAGTTTCAGCAGCAGATTCACATCCTCATCAATACAAACAAAATGCTAGAGGAACTCAGCAGGCCAGGCAGTATCTATGGATAAGAGTAGTGTCAACGTTTCGTCCGAGACACTGCTGCAGGTCAGCTATACTCTTTTCCATCGATGCTAACTGACCTGCTGAGCTCCTCCAGCATTTTGTGTGTGGTGCTTGGATTTCCAGCATCTGCAATTTTTCTCTTGTTTGTGATTGGGTCACATCCTCATCATTTAGGTAGAAAGTTTCAAAAGTCCGAGGGTTCATTTATTATCAAAGTATACAACTCTGAAATTCTTCAATTCTCCATGTAGCCATGAAACTAAGAAAAGAAAAAAAGGCAGCACAATGAACCACCAAAATCCCACCTCCTGCAAAAAAACAACAAAGGCAGAACAGGCACATCGACCCCCAACTCCCTCCTCCCACACAAAAAAGGAGCAAAAAGGCTCAAGCACATCGACCTCCAAATCCCTCTTCCCGCACAAAAAAACTCAGCAAACAAAATAGATCAAGCACATTAACCCCAAATTGCTCCTCCTGCAGAAAAAAACCTGAACAAAATGGATCAGGCACATCGACCCACAAATGTTCTCTTCCCGCACAAAAAAATGAACAAAACTGATTATGCACATCAACTCCCAAATCCCTCCTCCTGCACAAAACAGAATAAATTGTAGTTGAGTCCAATTCTGCTGCTGCTGATGGCCCACAGAACCTCACAGATGCCCAGTCTTGGGCTGCTTGATCCGTTCAAAGTCTATTCCATTTAGCACAGTAGTAGTGTCACACAATGCAGTGGATGGTTTCTTCAATGTGGAAGCAGGATCTAGTCTCCACAAGTACTGTGTGGAGGTCTCTTCTACCAGTGCTGTCATGGACAGATGCTTCCATGGAAAGCAAGTTGGCATGAATGAGGTGAGGTGTGTTTTTCCCTCTTGTTGGTTCCCTCACCACCTGCTGTAGTCCCAGTCTAGTAGCTATGTCCAGTAGGATCCAACCAGCTGGGTCTGTTGGTACTACCAAGCCACTCTTGGTGATGGACATTGAAGTCCTCCATCCCGAGTACATTCTGTGCCTTTTCCACCCTCAGTGCCTCCTCCAAGTGCTGCTCAACATGGAGAAGTCCTGGTTCATCAGCTAAGGGAGGCCGGTACGTGGTAATCAGCAGGAATTTTCCCTGCCCATGTTTAACCTGGTGCCATGAGACTTCATGGGGTCCAAAGTCGATATTGAGAGTTGCCAGGGCAACTCCCTCTCTACTGTATGCCATTGTGCTACCACCTCTGCTAGGTCTGTCCTGCCAATGAGACAGTACATTCCGGTGGAGTCCGGAATGTTAACTGTAAGGTGTGATTCTGTCAGTACAAGTATGTCAGGCTGTTGCTTGACTAGTCTGTGAGACAGCTCTCCCAACTTCGGCGCAAGTCCCCAGATGTTAGTAAGAAGGACTTTGCAGGGTCGACAGGGCTGGTTTTGCCATTGTCATTTCCAGTGTCTAGATCAATGCCAGGTAAGCATCTGGGATCCTTCCTTATTATTTTCTTTTTAATGGTTGGATACAACTGAATGTCTTGCTAGGCCATTTCAGAGGGCAGTTAAGAGTCAACCAGCTTGCTGTGGGTCTGGAGTCACACATAGGCCAGACCAGGTAAAGACGGCAGGATTCCTCCCCTAAAGGACATTTGTGAATCAGACGGGTTTTTATGACAATCGACAAAGCAATGCAACACTTCAGTTAAGCAAAATTTTTAATAAACGTGTTGTCACTCCTAAGTTTCTATCAGCAATAGAGAGAACTTTTTGAAGTCATAACCTAAGTGAAACTGTGAGTCCGTTCTGGAAAGCAACACATCCATTTTAAGCAGGACATGCAGCTATTTGCCTTAAATGGAGGGATGATAACTCCAACCAGGAAGCAGTAATGAAAGAAGCATATTGGTAAATATTTCCTTATGTTTATGTCACTGTAATCCAAGAAGCAACTGTTTTAATAGAAATGGCAGAGGTTCAAAGTATTTGCATGCATTCTCATTCTCCCTGAGCTCCATAATATCCAACAAGCGATGCAATAAATGCACATGTCACCTAGTACATATGCTGTATATTAGGCGGGATCTTTCTACTTGCATACTTTTAGAGTCACTGTGGACTCTATATTTACCTCCCACAGAACTCTGCTGCTGGATTGCGAAGTACTTGAATAACAAAGCACACTGATAAATAAAGCACAATCTATCCGTGAAGTCATACCAAACTTACATTATTTAATATAAAAGGTAAATTTCCTCCCCTTTGGCACATTGGGTGGCAACCTTGCTGTTTATTGCTTGTCCGTTTTACGAGGCCAAGTTGCTAGCTCGATGCTCAACCCAGCATGGATGGAAAGTGTGCAAGGAGCCAGCCAGATTCGAACCCAGGACTTCTTGTTTCTAAGTCGGGGTGTGGATACTACTACATCACTGGCACAGACACCTTTTAATATTCTTACTGTAAAACTAATTGTGCGTTGACATCACAGGCCATTTGTAAAATGCAAATCTAGGTGATAATGAGATATGCAGTGTTATTAATCACCAGTATTTGTTGAGTGATTTCCAATTCATCACCAGTTGGTTTGCATAAAAGCTTATTTTGAAGAACAGACTAATTGCTCTTTAAAGCTCAACACATAATGTAGTGTGACGATTAAGAGTGTAACAACCTTTAAAAAACATAATTGTCAATCCAATAACAATCAGCCTCCCTCATCCTGAAGTTTACAAACCGGAAAAACAACATGTCATAACATCAGATGGGAAGTTGTTATTAGGATTTTAAGGACTGTCATTCTTTTTCAAATTAAAAGTACTTTACTTTTTTTGCATTTTTTGTTTGGTTTCTCCCTTAATCCAAATTCATTTATTTTATCTTTGCATTGCAACTGACAGTATTCTGTGTCATTACTAAATGGATTGTACTTCACAAGTTGAAAAGCCAAACCAAATTTGAGGCTATCCACTTTGGAAGCAGAAGAGGACAACAGAAAGATTTCGTTCTTAAATGGTGAGAGATTGAAAAGCACTAGCATTCAGAGAGCAATGGGTATCCTTGTACACAAATCATTTAAAGTTAACTTGCAGGTATAGCAAGCAGTTTGGAAACCAAACAAAATGCATGCTTTTATTGCAAGAGGATTTAGGTATGAACATAAAATCATCTTTCTGATCTGAAGAGACCACAACAAGAATATTGTGTACATGCTGATCTCACTTCTTAGCAAAGGTCTACCCAAATAATAACCCAGCTGATCACTGGAATGGAGAGATTGCCCTATGACAGGAGATTAAGCAGTCTGGACCTATGCTCTTCTGAAGCTTAGAAAAGTGGAAGTTATTATATTAAAATATGAAAATATTCTGATAAGTACATACAGAGATGACTTCCCTAGCTGTGGTGTCTAGTACCAGATCCCACATACACAAGGGATGGGCAATTCAGGACTGACAGGAAGAAAAAATATTTACTTGCGAATAATGCATTTATCAAATTCTTTATCCAGGAAGGTCTTGGATGCTATTTGAGCCAGAGATTAATAGAATTCTGCATATTAAAAGAATCAAAGGATATGGGATTAGTGGAGTAACATGATGCTGAGATTAGGCATGATTTTATTGAATGGGACAGCAGGGAGCAATTGGTTAAATGGTTTTATCCAGCTTCTATTTCCTATGTTGTATGTTGCATGTTCTAAGGATGGTACAGAAATGTTGGATAATGGGTGCCAAAAGATACAAGGAAACACGCTTACTGGCTAGGTTATCAGCCAATGCTGGCTGATAAGAGAAAGTTCTGAAGACTTATTGTCAATTTACTGGTGTTTGTCAAGAGTTACTGGTGCCAATGCAAGAAGTAGAAGTTTGAAACCGCTGACTGATTATTATTGAATACAAAATATATTTCACCAGCATTTTTTGTGTGTGTTGCTTGAATTACCAGCATCTGCAGATTTCCTTGTGCCCGTACACTATACTTTTATCAGGTTGGATTTCTTGCTGTTCTCCTTACTTGGCATTTATTTGGTCACCCAGCAGTTTTCAGCTCTATTATGAAGGCTATCCAGGGCCTCCATGAAATAGAGAAATTCTACAAATTGGATGAGAAACTTTGGCCAGTGGACACAAAGTGGAACCTGATCAGTTGGGTGATTCACTGAGGAAATACTGAGTAATATTGCAAAAAATATCATGGTGTCACAAGAGAGTTACACAATGATTTTAACCAGGACCAAAGAAGTAAAATCTGATCCGGCATATTTCAAGTTGATATTAGTAAAGTTTGAGAACTAATGTAAAACAGAAATACACCAGTCATTAAAACCCAATTTCCATCTCCTCACCTCAGAAACCTGCTTTGTCAGTGGTTGCACTATATTTTTCCATGTATGTGGATGCTGGTCCATGGCTACTAGTGAATTAGTCAGGAATTCTGTTCTATTCCACATGATGCAATAAAGCAGGAAGAGAGAGCCTATATTCTTCTGAGTGGTTGGTTTTCTGCAAGAGCAACAAATCAATACAGCCATAGATTCACAGAGAAAAAACAGCACAGATACAGGCCTTTCAGCCCACCAAGTCTGTGCTGGTCTCATTGTCTACCTGTCTAGTCCCATTTTTTGTATTTAGACCGTATTCCCCCAGGTCTCTCCCCTCCATTTACCAGTCCAAGTATTTCTTAAATGATACTACTGTATGGCCTCAATAATTTCTTCTGGCAGCTATTCCATTTATTCACAGTCCTCTTTCCACAGATGCTGCTTGACTTGTTGAGTTATTTCAGCATTTCCGAATCTGCACTCCTTAGGCATTTGCAGCTGCGAATAATAGTAGAAACTTCTGTTGATTAGCTTTAGACTGCTGATAAATTCTCCTGCAAATCCCTTTGCTGTGTTAGGGTTTGAACATTGAGATGGTACAATCAGAAAGGAAGTTTGTATTCCCCAAATTATCAGGTGTGATATTGATAATGTGGGCACATGGCCAAGGCATTGGTCTAGCGACCTGAAGGTTGTGAGTTCAAGCCCCAGCCGAGGGAACGTGTTGTGTCCTTGAGCAAGGCACTTAATCACACATTGCTCTGCGACGACACTGGTGCCAAGCTGTATGGGTCCTAATGCCCTTCCCTTGGACAACATTGGTGTCATGAAGAGGGGAGATTTGCAGCATGGGCAACTGCTGGTCTTCCATACAATCTTCCATACAACCTTGCCCAGGCCTGCGCCCTGGAGAGTGAAGACTTTTCAGGTGCAGATCCATGGTCTCGCAAGACTAACGAATGCCTTTACTTTTATAAGAGTACTAAAAGAGAAAGAGGGGTGATGTTGCAGTGAAGGGTTAAAATTTTGTAGGAGACATCTTGAAAGGAGTTAGAGTTTGATCTGTTACTTTTATCAAGTGCTTTTCATGTATTCCCTAAACCTCTTATTACCGTGACCTCCACTTACGCCTGATGAGAACTATCCATTTCTAAATGGCTTTATCTCCATGCAAGGAAGCTTTCAGATTTCTGAGCAGGACAAATTGAGTCTTTGATGACACAGACATTACTCTTCTGGGTTGAAAATCCCAATTAGCTTCTGTAAAGCTTGGTATTAGAATACCCTTCTTGGAATATGGCCGTGCCGAGGTTATGTAATGGTTCCTGGTCCTGAGAACTGTCTGAAAGTTGATTTCTCCGTCTGTCAAAAATGTGAATTTCCTACAGCTACTCAAATCGTGTAAATCTACATATGCTTGCTACAGGTCTTTCATTTCATTGAATAATAAGTCTAATGCTAGCCAAAATTAAAATAACGGAATATATAATATTTTAGTCGTAAATGTCAAAAATGTTATTATTGTTACTAGCTTGAGAAATTATTTTTAAAATATATTGGATAATATGTATGAAGTCAGATTTCTATAAATACATATATGTCACCATATACCACTCTGAGATTCATTTTCTTACACACATTCACAGTAAATACAAAGCAACACAATAAAATCACTGAAGAACTGCATACAACAACGAGGGACAAGCAACCAATGTACGAAGACATCAAATTGTGCAAATAGAAAAAATAAAATAAAATAATAATTAAAAAGTAATTAAGTAATAAATAGAGAGAACAGGAGTTGTAGAGTCCTTGAAAGTGAGTTAATTGTCATGGAATCAGCTCAGTGATGGGGTGAGTGAAGTCATCCACTCTGGTTCAGGAGTCTGATGGTTGAGGGGTAATAACTGTTCTTGAACCTGGTGGTGTGAGTCCTTAGGCTGCTCTACCTCCTTCCTCATAGCGGCAGTGAGAAGAGAGCATGGCCTGGATGGTGGGGGTACTTGATGATGGATGCTGCTTTCCTGCGACAATACTCCATGTAGATATGCTAACTGGTGAGGAGGGTGTTACCTATGATGGACTGGGCTCTATCCGCTACTTTTTGTGGGCTTTTCTGTTGAAGAACATTGGTGTTTCCTTACCAGTCTATGATGCAACCAGTCAGTATACTCTTCACTGTGCATTTATAGAAGTTTCTTGAAGTTTTATATATGCCAGATCTTTGCAAACTTATACGAAAGTAAAGGTGCTGCCTTGCCTTCTTTGTAATGGCACATACATGCTAGACCCAGGGCAGATCCTCTGAAATGAGAACACCAAGGAATTTATAACCCCCTGCACCTCTGATTCCCTGATGAGGACTGGCTCATGGACCTCTAGTTTCATAATCCAGGTGTGCCTGTTAAAATATATATTTTTATTAACTTTAGTTTTCTCACAGATGGTGATGAATCTCGGGAGCTTTCTTTTTTAGATCATTGGGTGTACTTAAAGAGGTATTCACTAATTTTCTGCCAAATCAGGCAGTTGAAAACTGTGAGGAACTGGCATAGAAGAGGAGATGAAGTCCAGGACAAATCAGCTATGGTCACATTGAATGTGAAATCCAGGTTGGAGGAAGCGGGGTGAATGACACATACTGCTTCTATTTTCTCATGTCTGAATTTGAGCATAACCTGGAGAACACATCACGTCATGCTGAGATATGCAGAATAAGTCTTGCGAAATCCCAGTCTATGGTGTGTTGAATCAGTAGTATGACATGTGTCACCAGGGTTACAGAAATTTGCAGGATGTATAGCAACACACATATTAAAACACATCTCAAATCTGGATAAAGCTGTTTTAGTAAATAAACTGGACTATGAATATAATGTATTTTGCTCTGAAACTTTTATTAAAGATAAACATCCTTTATCAGTGCTGCATAAATGAAACGGTAAGAATTTTCCAAGAAGGGAACAAACATTTGCTTTTTATATCACTCAACAATTTCCATATAACCACAAAGCATTTACTCTCTAGTGGCACAGTGTGTCTCTGCAGTAGTTCACCACTCCACTGAGTGGCAGAGGGCAGCATATCCTTTATTATTTCTTTAATGATGTTTTCGTAGTTCAGAAGGGCCAAGTCGGGCAAATTTGATATCAGCTTAATCTGTAATGTTCTTATGCATTTGTTCAGAGCAGTGGAGCTGAGGATGTGCGGTATCGACCTCGTGTTTGTTGGGGCCCTAAACCAATTGCAAGCGTGTGGTGAGCAATGAATGAAACCAACAGGCTAAAAATTGCTTGTATTTTAACTTCTGTTATATTCTGTTTCTGTTAGGGAACAGAAGCAATTTAACAGATTTTAACAGATTTTGATCAATTTTGAGAAGAAAGACTTCTAAATAAATCTTTTTGTATCTAAAAGATATTAACATGATGCATGTGCATGGGATCCACAGTGACCTGGCCATTTGGATTCAGAATAGAATAAAAATGCCAATAGAAGACAGAGAGTAGTGATGGCCTTATTCCATATGGAGGTTGTTGACTGGTAATGTTCCATAGGGATCTGTACTAAGAAGTCTGCTGTTAGTGATATATAAATGACTTGGAAGACAACATGGGTGGGTGGGTTAGTAAGCTTTCGGATGACACAAAGATTGGCAGTATTGTGTAGTAGACTGTAGGCAGATAAATGCGATCTGGATCAATTGCAGATATGGGCGGAGAAAAGGCTCATGGAGTTTAATCCGGCTAAGCATGAGGTGATGGGAAATCAAATATAAATAGAAAGTACACTATTAATGGCAGATTCCTTAATAGTCTTGATTTACAGAGGGATCCTGGGGTCCAAGACCATAGCTCCCTGAAAACCTGGTGGTAAAAAGGTGTAGAGCATGTTTGCCTTTGCTACTTGAGGCAATGAATCAGGAAGTTATGTTGCAGATTTATAAAACTCTGGTTAGACCACATCTGCAGGGTTACATTGAGTTATATTGAGTCCCGTGATAAAAAAGATGTAGAGCCTTTGGAGACAGTACAGAAGGGGTTTACCAGAATGCTGCCTGGAATAAAGGGCATGCGCTATATAAAAAAGAGGTTGGACAAACTAGACATGTTTTCTACTGAGTGGGAGAGGCTGAGCAGAGACCATATAGAAGTTTAGAAAACGATGGTAGAGTAGACAGCTGGTATCCTTATCCCAGGATCAGTAAGTCTAATACTAGAGGGTGGGTATCTAATGTGTGAGGAGGAAAGTTCAATGGAGATATGTGAGGCAAGTTTTTTTACACAGAGATTGGTGGGTGCCTGGAATTCACTGCCAAGGATGATGGTGGAAGCAGGTAGGATAGAGACATTTAAGAGGCTTTTAGATAGACACATGAATGTGCAGAGAATAGAGGGGTAAGAACCATTTGCAGGGGGAAGAGTTTACTGTAATGATGCATCCTTCGCTTAGTTAGTTCAGCACGCCAAGGTGGGCTGAAGGGCCTTTTCCTGAGCTGTACTGTTCTGTGTTCCATGATCATTGACATTTCATGAAATTTGTTGTTTTGCGGCAGCAGTACAGGGCAAAACATTAAAAAATTACTACAAGTTACAGCAAGAAATCTAACCAAGTAAATAAGTAGTGCAAAAAAGAGAGCAAGAAGAGAGATAGTGTTTGTAGGTTTATGGTCTGTTAAGAAATCTATTAGCAGAAGAGGAGGAGCTGTCCTTAAAATGCCTCGTAGGAAGTAATGACCTGTAAGCCCTTCCATAGCTGACTTGTATTCGATTCCATCTCTAACTGCACCTGAAATTACTTTCTCACTCTTAAACTAGACTTTTGTTGGTTGTACTGAGACTTCTTGTAGAGTACTGGATCACTGATCTTGAGTGCCACATCCTAGCCTTCAGCAGACTGTGAATCTCCTGATTCATCCACAACTTCCGGTTTGGGTGTGGCCGGTTTGGTCTTGAAGGCATACACCCATCCACACAGGTCTTGATGAAGTTGATAACAACTAAGGCATATCCATTCAGATCTGAGGACGTATCGCTGAATGTGGCCCAGATCACCAATACAAAGCAGTCCTATAACTGCTCCTCTTCCTTCTACCTTGACCATACCTTTGTGATATAAGTCTGTCGAGTGTCGGCCAGCTCTCATCAGAAGCTCATTCCTTCCTGCACTTACATCCCTGTAACCTCTGCTCTTTCACATGATCATCAATTTCAACCAAACTGTCCTACTATCCACCCACACAATAGACAACCAGCTACCCTGAGTTTAGGAGGTAGGGGATAAACAACACACCCATGTGAAACCACCAACAAAGTGCAAAGTAAATGTTATTATCAAAGTACGTATATGTCGCTATATGCAACCCTGAGATTCACTTTCCTGCATGCATACTCAGCAATTCTATAGAATAGTAACTATCAGGATCAATAAAGGATCAACTAGAGTGCAGAAGACAACAAGCTATGCAAATGCAAATATAAATAAATAGAAATAAATAATGGAACATGAGATAACAGGATAAAGAGTCCTTAAAGTGACATCATTGGATGTGGAAACATCTCAATGGATGGGCGAGTGAGTGTAGTTATCCACTTTTATGCAAGAACCTGATGATAGTAGCTGTTCTTGAACCTGGTGGTGGGAGTCCTGAGGCTCTTGTACCTCCTACCTGATGGCAGCATCAAGAAAAGGCCTAGGTGGGTGGGGGTCTCTGATGATGGATGCTGCTTTCCTACAATAGCATTTAATGTAGATATGTTCAGTGATTGGAAGGGCTTTACCCATGATGTACTGGGTCAAATCTACTACATTTTGTTGGATTTTTCATTCAAAGGCATTGGTGTTCCCATACCAGACTATGATGCTGCCAGTCAATACACTCTCCTCTACACATCTATAGAAGTTTGTCAAAGGTTTAGATGTTATCTCCACAGACTCCTATGGAAGTAAAGGCACTGTTGAGCTTTCTTCCCAATTGCACTCATGTGCTGGGTCCAGGACTGATCTTCTGAAATAGTAACGGCCAGGAATTTAAAGTTGCTGATTTGCTCCACCTCTGATGGTCTGAAGAAGACTGGCTCATGAATCTCTGGTTTCCCTCTCCTGAAATTTTCAATCAGTTCATGGGCACAAGGAGAACACAATCAAACCGAGGTCACAGGAGCTGTGAGGCAGCAGCACCACGTTCTTTGCTGCTCTGCAGCCCTGCCTCGGGTTACTATAACGTGTGGCTTTTCCATCCCTTGGCAATGATATAAATGCAACAGTCACTTTTTGAAGGTGCATACCTCATCTGAGAGGTTGTAGTAACTGCCTTAGCTGACCTCTGTATTTGAGAAGTGTTTGGGGAAAAGAAATATTGCTGCAAAATTGGTTCCTTTGCAAATAACTTTACCCAGGAAATTGATATGATGCTAGACTGACTCTCTTTTATTTTTCCACTGTTCCATGAATTGCGTGGCATCTCACACAGAGCTATTCTGGACATTTATTACATCAAAACCACCTCACAATATAGCATATTTCTTGTAATGATGAATTACTCATAAAACAATAACCTGACGTGATCCACTATTAGAAAACAACATTTTATTTATTCATGAATTGGCAAAGTTCACAGCTATTGCCCATCCCAAATTATTCTTGAAATGGTGATGCCGATCCATAGGAAACTTTGAGATGACCATATTTCCAGTATGTTGCCGGGGAGAGAGTTCAGCAATTTTGACTCAGGAGTCATGAACTTAAATGTGTTTCCACATCAAAATGTTGTGTGATTTGAAGGGGAGCTGGGAAGTAATGGTGCTCGCATAAACCTGCTGCCTTTCAGGTTTGGGAGGTTCTGACAAAAAACACCTTGGCTATTTTTTGTAGTACAGCTTGTATGTGGCATTCACTGCAACCACAGTGCTTAAGCAGAGGACTGAGTGAATGTTTAAAGTTGTGAATTGATTACCAATTAAACTGGCAGCTTTGGCAACAATTTATTAAGTGTTGTTATTATATTTATCCAGGCAAATGAGAGCTAATTTATGGCATTCCTGACTTGCAACTTTTCAAAAGGTGTTTGAGACACTTGTCTCTTGTCTCCTGTTTTTGTAGTCACAATATTCAAGTGCCTGTTCCAATTCAATTTTTGGAAAGTGATAGCTCCAGTCTTATGGCTGCTTTGGGATTGTGTATCATGCAGTTAGTTAGTTACTTATTCGTTGGAGATAGTTATTGACTGACACCTTTGTGTGTGATTGTTACTTGCCATTATGAGCGCAAGTCCAAATGTGATCCAGGCCTTATTGTCTGTAGACATGGATGATTTCACTATTTGAGAAGTTGATGGAGGGTAAGAGACTGATGAAATGTCTGTAGGTTTTTGGATCATGGACACTAAGGAACTCTGACTGAAATGGTTCAGAACTAAGTTGTTTCAGAACTAAACAGCAACAGTCATAATTATCTTCTTTTGTGCTTAAACACATTACAGTTAGTGGAGAGACTCACTCACAGGACATTCAGACCAATTCTATTTTTGATCAAATGACGCTTTAATGTCGAAGAGAGTCACTCTCCTCTCCCCTCTGGAATTCACCTCCTTAGTGAATATTCTGACCAAACGCAAATGTAACTGAGCAAATATTATCAATATGTAATGCAAACAAGATACATGATCGATCCCATGTCTCTGATTATTTGGAAATGACTCCAATTCTTTCCATACATTATCATCTCCTATGATCCCCTCAAAGCTAAACAACACTTTCATGTACTCAAAACTAGTCAATAGGCTCCAAGATCTAGACCTTGATACTTCCTTGTGGAACTGGATCCTTGATTTCTTCACTTGCAGACTCCAGGCAGTTTGGATTTATAACAACATCTC